>NW_012102188.1:541779-544279 GCF_000951045.1 Mandrillus leucophaeus
TTTTTTGAGACAGAATCTTGCTCTGCCCAGGCTGGAGTGCAGTGGCACAATCTCAGCTCACTGCAACCTCTGCCACCTGGGTTCAAGTGATACTCCTGCCTCAGTCTCCCGAGCAGCTGGGACTACAGGCACGAGCCACCATGTCCGGCTAATTTTTGTAGTTTTAGCAGAGACGGGGTTTCACCATGTTGGCCAGTCTGGTCTCGAACTTCTGACCTCAAGTGATCCACCTGGCTTGGCCTCCCAAAGTGCTGGGATTACAGATGTGAACCACCGCACCCAGTCCAATAATAATTTTTGATTGTCTGTCTTGGGGGCTCTATTATCTCCTGGCATTCTTTATGGTATTTTTATTTGCTTGCCACTAGGAGCACAATTGTGTCAAAGAAAGAAAGGAGAAAAGGAAGCCAGGAAGGAAGGAAGGAAGGGGAAAAAATTTGAAAAAAATGTGGGTGCGTGTGTGTGTGTGCATGATGGAGTTGCTGTTAGACTGGTGAGTTTTTGAGTTCTGAATTTCCTTTGGACCTGTGCCTGAAGTTGTAAAACCTAAGCTTGTGGTTCTTTTTATGCACAAAAATTAAAAATAAAAAGCCTTTTCCCTTCTTCACAAAAGCAAGGTATAGTAATTAATCTTTTATAATAGCTTGTTTGTAACTCTTTCTGTCTGTTTCTCAACTTTGGGGATAGATGATAGGTCACAAACTTTTTTTATTATATGTGCCATCTAATGGTATCTAGTGTAGACACACAGTTTTTTTTCTTTTTTTGCGATGAAGTCTTGCTCTTGTCCCCCAGGCTGGAGTGCAAGGGCGCCGTCTTGGCTCACTGTAACCTCTGCCTCCCGGGTTCAAGCGATTCTTCTGCCTCAGCCTCCCGAGTAGCTGGGATTACAGGCGCCTGCCACCATGTCCGGCTAATTTTTTTTTTTTTTATTAAATTTTTAGTAGAGACGGGGTTTCATCATGTTGGCCAGGCTTGTCTTGAACTCCTGACCTCAGGTGATCCACCCGCCTCAGCCTCCCAAAGTGCTGGGATTATAGGCGTGAGCCACCGTGCCCAGCCAGGACACACAGATCTTTCTGATTCCTTTGATAAGGGGGGACAAATGTGTGCAAAGATTGAAGGAAATATTTTTAGCTGGTTTTGTATATCGTGGAGAACAAAGATAAGACATTTTTAAGAGAGTTTTATTTGGTGTGGGTGACAACTGAATGTGAGTGAAGGAGCCAGAACACCCAAATGAAAGAGCAGGTAATGGTTGCTTCTGCTTCCGGGTCTCAGGACTTTTTTTTTTTTTGAGACAAAGTCTCGCTCTGTCGCCCAGGCTGGAGTGCAGTGGTGCGATCTCACTGCAAGCTCCGCCTCCCAGGTTCACACCATTCTCCTGCCTCGGCCTCCCGAGTAGCTGGGACTACAGGCGCCCACCAACTCGCCCGGCTAATTTTTTGTATTTTAATTAGAGATGAGGTTTCACCATGTTAGCCAGGATGGTCTCGATCTCCTGACCTCGTGATCCGCCCACCTCGGCCTCCCAAAGTGCTGGGATTACAGGTGTGAGCCACCGCGCCCGACCCCTTGCCCTTTTTTTTTTTTTTTTTTAACACCTGGTAATCAATTGATTAAAATAGTTGACGTAAGCATCTGTAATGGTGGCTTCCATCTCGACTCCTGGCTCAGTACTGATGGAAGTGACCTGCTTAACAATCTCAGAAGGACTGTGCAAGTCAATGAGTCGCTTGTGGATTCTCATCTGGAAACGATCCCACGTCTTAGAACCTTCACCACGAGGAGTTTTTCTTGTAGTGAATCTCCAAATCTTGGTAGGCATTCGAACTGGTCCTTTCACTTCGAGGTACTTTTCTTTTGCGCCTCTGATCAAGTCAGCACACACCTTTTCCAGGGATTTTACGTTGTGGCCCATTAGAGTGATTGGAATTCGGTGAATTGCCACCTCTGGCTCCACAGGTGTTTTTCCAGTATCCTTAAGAGCCATGACTGCTGCGCAGCTTCCTGACTGACTTGTTCCTTGGTGGGAGTGAACAGCAGTGAGTCAGGAGCAGGAGCGTGTGGATCAGCGATCCACAGCATCTACAACCGCGTCTTCTTCAATGAGCTTTTTTTTTTTTTTTTTTTTAAGTAGAGATGAGGTTTCATCATGTTGCCCAGGCTGGTCTTGAACTCCTGGACTCAAGCCATCCTCCCCTCTCAGCCTTCCAAGGTGTTTGCTGGGATTACAGGTGTGAGCCACCAGGTGTGTCTTAGGCCTTATGAAAAATGTAAAGAATCTGAGAACATGGCTTTCTCACTCTTTTCTCCCAAATTAGGGAGGTCCCCAAAATAGTCACATCAGTCTATTCAGGACGTGAGGGAAACTCCATGTGCCAACAATAAAGTCTTATTAAATCTTAAAATCTGTGCTCCTAACTGTCCTCCTGTTGCAGTGAGCTGAGATTGCCCCACTGTACTCCAGCCTGGGCAACACAGTGAGACTCTGTCTCAA
>NW_012102188.1:548543-549990 GCF_000951045.1 Mandrillus leucophaeus
AATAATATTTTGCTATATACATATACCCATATTACCATATTATTTTTACCCATTCATCAGTTAATGAGCATTGGGTTGTTTTAACTTCTTGGCTATCTTGAATGATACAACTATGAACACTCACGTAAAAGTGCCTGTGTGAATGTATACGCAGTTCTCTTGGGTATATACCTAGGAGTGGAATTGGTGGATCATAGGGTGACGCTGTGATTAACTTTAAAAAAAAAAAGTTTTCAACCACATTTACTAGCTCACATAAATATTTAAAAACAAATCAATCTGTCTTCCCTTTCTGTTTCCTTGGCACAATTTATCATAGTTTTTTTTTTTTTTTTTGAGACGGAGTCTCACACTGAGATTGCAGTGGCGCAATCTCAGCTCACTGCAAGCTCCCCCTCCCAGGTTCACGCTATTCTCCTGCCTCAGCCTTGCGAGTAGCTGGGACTACAGGTGCCCACCACCTCGCGCGGCTAGTTTTTTTGTAATTTTAGTAGAGACGAGTTTCACCGTGTTAGCCAGGATGGTCTCCATCTTCTGACCTCGTGATCTGCCTGCTTCGGCCTCCCAAAGTGCTGGGATTACAGATGTGAGCCACCGTGCCTGGCCCTTTTTTATTTTTATTTTATTTTTTTATCACAGTTCTTAACAAACTTCCATGAATACCCAAAAAGGGAATATAAATTTGAGAATATGAAAAGAGGTTAATAAATAGCCAAATATGTCAACCACTGAAAGGACCACCTATTTTTTTTTTAGGATTAAGCCACTGATTTGCAACTTTTATTGAAATAAATGTCACTTATTAAAAACAAGGTTAATTTATAACTTGATCTCAACTTGTTTTTTTAATAGCAGTTAAATTTTTACATAAAAATTTGCAAAACTTCAACTATAGAACAAATAAAACATTCAGACACAAGTTTACACTTTAAAAATTCTATCAACTTCAACAAATAATGAATGAATGACTGTATGTTAATTTATATCAGTCCTGTGGTCAGAATACATTTTCCATTTAAAACATTTTTCATGCATCTCCTGTACGGCATGGATAGCTTCTAGTGGGAATTAGTATATAGTCTCTTCTTGATGAAGACAACACTAGGCAGATGTTGCCTGATGTCTGGATAATGCTGAATGTGACAAAACCAGTGAGACACATTAAGATATTTCTCCTTTTCTTGAACTGTCAGGTCAACTAACTATAAAGCGATGAAGTCCATAGTAGATATCTGCAAAAGTGAAGTTATATCCTGTAAGGTAGACTTTATCTTCAAGATATGAAATAAGATCCTTCAACAGGGCGTGGGACAGGCGCTGTGGTTCACGCCTGTAATCCCAGCACTTTGGGAGGCTGAGGCGGGCGGATCATGAGGTCAGGAGATCGAGACCATCCTGGCTAACACGGTGAAACCCCGTCTCTAATAACAAACACAAAAAAATTAGC
>NW_012102188.1:551615-553274 GCF_000951045.1 Mandrillus leucophaeus
GTAGTCCCAGCTACTCGGGAGGCTGAGGCAGGAGAATGGCGTAAACCCGGGAGGCGGAGCTTGCAGTGAGCTGAGATCTGGCCACTGCGCTCCAGGCTGGGCAACAGAGCCAGACTCCGTCTCAAAAAAAGAAAAAAAAAAAAGTGTGCAATTCAATAGATTTTGGTATATTCACAGAATCATGCAACCAGTACCATTAATTTTAGAACATTTTCATCATCCACAAAAGAAATTTTGTACCTGTTGGCAGTCACTCCCTATTCCACCCTCCCCTGCCCCACCTTCAGCCCCTGGCAACCACTAGTCTACTCCGTCTCTATGGATTTGCCCATAGTGGGTATTGTGTATAAATGAAATCATTCAACATGCGGCCTTTTGTGTCTGGCTTCTCTCATTTAGTATAATGTTTTTGAAGTTCATCCATGTTGGATCATGTATCAGTACTTAATTCCCTTCTAGGCCGGGTGTGGTGGCTCACGCCTGTAATCCCAGCACTCTGGGAGGCCGAAGCCGGTGGATCACGAGGTCAGGAGATCGAGACCTCCTGGTTAACACAATGAAACCCTGTCTCTACTAAAAATACAAAAAATTAGCCAGGCATGGTGGCGGGCGCCTGTAGTCCCAGCTACTCGGGAGGGTGAGGCAGGAGAATGGCGTGAACCCAGCAGGCGGAGCTTGCAGTGAGCCGAGATTGCGCCACTGCACTCCAGCCTAAGTGACAGAGCGAGACTCCGTCTCAAAAAAAAAAAAAAAAAAAAGATTCCTAACCATGACTATGATACAATTTATTTATTTATTTGTTTATTTATTTATTTTTTGAGACAGGGTCTCACTGTGTTGCTCAGGCTGGAGTGCAGTGACACAATTTCAGCTCACTGCAGTGCAACCTTGACCTCTCAAGCTCAGGTGATCCTCCCACCTCAGCTTCCCAAGTAGCTGAATCTATAAGTACACATCACGACGCCTGGCTAATTTTTGTGTTTTTGTAGAGACAGGGTTTCACCGTGTTGCCTGGGCTGCTCTCAAACTCCTAGGTTCAAGCGATCTGTCTGCCTTGGCTTCCAAATTGCTAGGATTACAGGTGTGAGCCACCACACCAGGCCTAAATCTTAAGTATGACAGAACCTTTATTAAAGAGTAGGGCAAATTTTTTTTTTTTGAGTTTCGAAAACTTTATCCTGGATAAGAGTCATTTGTCAATGTTGCAAATATTTTCTGTGGCTTTTCTTTTTCTTTGTAGTGTTTTTGGCAATGTTAATTTTCATGAAGTCTAATTCATTAATCTTTTTCTCTTATAGTGTTCTTGTTTTAATTTTTAATTTTTGTGGGTACATAGTAGGTGTATATATTTCAGGGTACATGAGATCTCTTGATACAGGCATACAATGTGTAACAATCATGTCAGGGTAAACAGGGTAATACATCACCTCAACTGTTTATCCTTTGTGTTACAAACGATCCAATTATACTCATTTAGTTATTTTTAAATGTACAATTAAATTATTTTTTACTATAATCCCCGTTTGGATTGTGTTTTTGGTGTCTTACCTAAGAACTTAAAAAACCCCAGCTTTATTCAGATACCTTTCACACACCATACAATTCTCCCTTTTAAAGTGTACAATTCAGACCGGGCGTGGTGGCTCAAGCCTGTAATCC
>NW_012102188.1:557227-562356 GCF_000951045.1 Mandrillus leucophaeus
AAGATATGAAATAAGATCCTTCAACAGGGCGTGGGACAGGCGCTGTGGTTCACGCCTGTAATCCCAGCACTTTGGGAGGCTGAGGCGGGCGGATCATGAGGTCAGGAGATCGAGACCATCCTGGCTAACACGGTGAAACCCCGTCTCTAATAACAAACACAAAAAAATTAGCTAGGCGTGGTGGCGGGCACCTGTAGTCCCAGCTACTTGGGAGGCTGAGGCAGGAGAATGGCATGAACCCCGGAGGCGGAGCTTGCAGTGAGCAGAGATCACACCACTGCACTCCAGCCTGGGCAACAGAGCGACACTCCGTCTCAAAAACAAAAAACAAAAAACAAAGAACAAAAAACAAAACTGTGTGTGGATATCATTTTTACTGGAGTGACCCTGTATTGTAACCATTGCTGAACGATTGCTTTTTCTTCTGCAGTACTCCCCAGGAAATATTCTGTTAGCTTGCTTGACTAGATGAGCTGCTATAGTAGTCAATCCCGTTAGACTTGGACCATTGTTTGTTTGAAAAACCGGAATCTGTCACACGCCCTGAGCCCTTTATTTATTATTCCCCTAATTCAGTTCCAGGATCTTCTCCAGTAGTGACAACTTGGCGGCCGCCGCCATCTTCTGGCAGAGAAGAGCCAGCGTTAAATACAGAGACCAGCGTTTAACTTTTTGAGAACCTGTCAAACTGTTTTACCAAGTGGCTGCATCATTTTACATTCCCATCAATTATGTACAAGGGGTCAAATAACTCTAAATCTTCATCAACACTTGTTATTGTCTCTCTTTTTGATGATAGCTATCCTACTGGGTGAGAAGTGGTTTTGGCTTTTATTTCTCTAATGACTAATGATGTTGGTCATCTTTTATTGTCCTTTTTGGCCACTTGTATAATATATTTTTGGGAAAATGTATATTCAAATCCTCTGCCCATTTTTAGATTGGGTTGTCTTTTTATGTTGAGTTGTAAGACTTCTTCACATATTTTGTATAATAGACTCTTATCAGATTATTTGCAAATCTTTTCTCCCATTCTGTGAGTTCTTTTCACTTCCTTGACAATACCTTTGAAGCACAAAATTTAAAACTTTTCTCCAATTTATCAATTATTTTCCTAGGTTCCTTGTGCTTTAGGTACCATATTTAAGACATCATTGCCTAATCCAAGGTTATGAAGATTTACATCTATGTTTTCTTGTAAGTGTATAGCTTTACTCTTTATTTTTTTATTTTTGAAACGAAGTCTCGCTCTTGTCCCCCAGGCTGGATTGCAATGGCATGATCTCAATTCACTGCAACCGCCGCCTCCTGGGATCAAGTGATTCTCCTGCCTCAGCCTCCCGAGTAGCTGGGATTACAGGTGCCTGTCAGCACGCTTGGCTATTTTTTTTTTTTTTTTTTTTTTTTTTAGTAGAGATGACATTTCACCATGTTGGTCAGGCTGGTCTTGAACTCCTGACCTCAGGTGATCCGCTTGCCTTGGCCTCCTGAAGTGCTGAGATTACAGGCGTGAGCCACCGCGCCCGGCAGCTTTACTCTCATATTTGGGTCTTCGATGCACTTTAATTGTTGTATATGGTGTGTAGTGCAAATCAAGATTCATTTTTGCCATATGAATATCCAAATATTGCAACACTAAGTGTTGAAAAGCTGCTTCCCTCCTTTATTGGCTTTTGCAAGTTTGTAAAACAACAACAAAATCACTGGCCTCACTCTGTAACTGAGGGCTGCACATACAGTCTTCCTTCCAAAGAGTACAGTATGGAAAGTGGGGAAATGTAACATCACAGTAGTGAAATCTGACAAACACTATCTCAGTTAGGTGATCAAGGCTGACATCAGCAGCAATAAGTGATGCTGTTGATAAGTACCTTTGATATGATGTGATGAAAATGACACTTTATCTCTATGATCTTCCTTCCCCAAATCCATATCCCCAGGCTAATCATGAAGAAACATCAGACGAATTCCAGTTAAGGGATATTCTACAACTAATGCAGTGGCTTACACCTAGAGTCTCATCTACTTGGGGGGTTGAAGCAGGAGGACTGCTTGAGCACAGGAGTTCAAGGCTACAGTGAGCTGTGTTTGTGCCAATGCACTCTAGCCTAGGCAACACAGCAAGACTCTTAAAAAAAATTGAACAAAGTATGAATTTTAATTAGTCATGTGTTGATATTTCATTAATTTTAACAAATGCACTATACTAATGTAAAATACTAATAATAGGGAAACTGGATGTAGAAACTGGGTATAGGGTATGTGGGAAATTTTGGAACTATCTGAAATTTTTCTGTAAATCTAAACTTTAAAAAAAAAAATTTTTAAAATATTGGCTGGGCCCAGTGGCTCACGCCTGTAATCCTAGCACTTTGGGAGGATGAAGCGGGAGGATCACGAGGACAGGAGTTTGAGACCAGCCTGGCCAACGTGGTGAAACCTAGTCTCTACTAAAAATACAAAAATTAGCTGGACGTGGTAGCGGGCGCCTGTAATCCCAGCTTCTCGGAGGGCTGATGCAGGAGAATCGCTTGAATCCGGGAGGCGGAGGTTGCAGTGAGCCGAGATCGCGCCACGGCACTCCAGCCTGGGTGACAGAGCGAGACTTCGTCTCAAGAAAAACACACACACCAAAGCTTAAAATATCAATTAGGTATATTTGTATTTATTTAACTGTTTCACGAATCTTTGTTTCTATCTTTTCTCCTATAACCCATTCTTTTGTTTTTTTTTTTTGAGACAAGGTTTTGCTCTGTTGCCCGGGCTGGAGTGCAGTAGCGCGATCACAGTTCACTGTGGCCTCAAACTCCCGGCTCAAGTGATCCTCCAGACTCCCAAGCAGCTGGGACTACAGGTGCGCACCACGACGCCAGGCTAATTTTTAAAATTTTTCTTTTGTGCAGACAGAGTCTTGCTATATTGCCCAGGCTGGTTTCAAACTCTTGGGCTCCAGCAATCCTCTAGCCTCGCCTCCCAAAGTGCTGGGATTACAGGCGCGAGTGGTCGCTGGGGTTCTTAACTTGGGTCTTTGAATTGCCTCAAGAAGTGTCTCTGAATCTGGGAATTGCAAGCAACGTTTCTGTGAGGACCTTCACACCGTTCATCGACTATTCGAAGAAGAGCATGGACCGAAAAAGGCATAGAGCACTGCACATAGAGAAAATCAGCAACCCCTGCTCCCCGCCATCAACCTAGAGGTGCCTACCTCCACGTGGGGTCAGGAGGCGGAAGCGAAACCAGACAGAAAAAACCTTTAGATCTATGAGGCAGTTCAGGTCCCCAGTGACATGAGCTAAAGAGAACTTGGACGCCAGGAGGATCCCATCACTGTACAGACTCTAGTAGACAGAATCCAGCTTCGGGGTTCAGATCAATCGCACTGAGGAAAGAGCCCGCAAGTTCTACCCTGTCGAGGTCCCGCAACAGCGCAGGCGCTAGGACTGCTAGGACGCCGCGCGCCTACCGCGATGCCCCGCCCTGGCGCGAGGCAGGACGGGAAAGTCAAGATGGACGCGTCCATTTGAACGTCTCGCATGCCTTCCTGCCATTGGCACTGGCGCCCGGTGCTGTTGCCCGTTCTTCCTCCGGAATAGGGGAGGGAGAGGGAATGAGAAGCTGCCGCGGCCGAGGAGTCACTGTGACGGACCCCGCCGCTGCCCTAGGGCCTCCTCGGCCCCTGCGCCTCCGGGGAGCAGCCGGGGCTCGCCGCGCCTGACGCGTCCCGAGTTATACAGGTGCGGGCCCTGTACCGCAGCCCTTGGTGGTCTGTCGCGCGCCGCGTGACTCTTGCATCCGCCCCGAGGCCTATCCTCCCCTCGTGGCCGTAGGTCTGGGAACCCGGGGGACTGGGAACCTGA
Organism: Mandrillus leucophaeus; assembly: GCF_000951045.1. Lineage (NCBI taxonomy): Eukaryota > Metazoa > Chordata > Mammalia > Primates > Cercopithecidae > Mandrillus > Mandrillus leucophaeus. Next base: position 561,085 of record NW_012102188.1, read on the forward strand.
GGGAGGGCGCTGAGCTTGCCCCGGGGCTGAGGGGGCTCCTTCCAGCTCATTGGTTGCCAACGTCTTTTATGAGCTGCGCGCAGCATATCCATGTGCAGCCTCAGCTTCTAGATTGGCCCCCAGTCCCTCTGAGCTGATTTTCTGAGGCTCGAGCTCTTAGCCTGTTTTCACCGTCCTCCAGAACAGCTGGCGAAGCTCTTCCTTTTTTGTGGGGACTGGAGACCTAAGCTCCCGTTAGTGTGCATTTGGGACTCTTTTTTTTTTTTTTTTTTTTTTTTGGCAGGGTAGTGTTTGTAGGAATCATTGCTGATACTGTTATTTATAGCATATGAATTTAATAGTATTTTTATGTATAGCTGTTTATGTTGCCCCTAATAAGTAAAAACATGTCTAAAAGTTTGGGGTACTGTAAAAGTATTAAATATGTGGCTTTAATAGGTACAAAATGATAAATAATTCTTTAACCATTCTGTGATTTTCTCAGTTATAAGAAAATAACATTATAAAATTACAGAACTAAAGTTTCATAAAGTCAAAAGTTTGTTGATGTTGGTTGTCCTGTTGAATAAAATATAGGAAAACCAGCTCAATTTTGTTGTTTTCTTTTAAGTTTTTTTTTTTTTTTTGAAATAGAGTCTTGTTCTGTCGCCCAGGCTGGAGTGCAGCGGTGTGATCTCGGCTCACTGTAACCTCCGGCTCTCATGTTCAAGCAGTTCTCTGCTTCAGCCTCCCGAGTAGCTGGGATTACAGGTGCCCACCACCACGTCTGGCTAATTTTTGTATTTTTAGTAGAGATGGGGTTTCACCATCTTGGCCAGGCTGATCTTGAACTCCTGACCTCGTGATCCTCCCGCCTCGGCCTCCCAAAGTGCTGGGATTTACAGGCATGAGCCACTGCGCCCGGCCCCTTGTAAGTTTTTTAAGGCACTTTTTGGTTGTGTTCCAAGTTCAAGTGTTCCCAGTACTCATTTATTTCTAGCAGGAGGAAAAACAAAACTTGTATCATGTTTTGTGACATAATTATATCAAGAATAACTTTTTTGTGACATAATTATATCAAGAATAACTTTTTTTTTTCGAGACAGATTTTCGCTCTTGTCCCCCAGGCTGGAGTGCAATGGCGCCATCTTGGCGCACTGCAACCTCTGCGTCCCAGGTTCAAGCGATTCTCTTGCCTCAGCCTCCCAAGTAGCTGGGATTACAGGCGCCCACCACCATGCCTGAGTAATTTTTTTTTTTTTTTTGTATTTTTAGTGGAGACGGGGTTTCACC
>NW_012102188.1:562432-574265 GCF_000951045.1 Mandrillus leucophaeus
GGGAGCAGCCGGGGCTCGCCGCGCCTGACGCGTCCCGAGTTATACAGGTGCGGGCCCTGTACCGCAGCCCTTGGTGGTCTGTCGCGCGCCGCGTGACTCTTGCATCCGCCCCGAGGCCTATCCTCCCCTCGTGGCCGTAGGTCTGGGAACCCGGGGGACTGGGAACCTGAGGGAGGGCGCTGAGCTTGCCCCGGGGCTGAGGGGGCTCCTTCCAGCTCATTGGTTGCCAACGTCTTTTATGAGCTGCGCGCAGCATATCCATGTGCAGCCTCAGCTTCTAGATTGGCCCCCAGTCCCTCTGAGCTGATTTTCTGAGGCTCGAGCTCTTAGCCTGTTTTCACCGTCCTCCAGAACAGCTGGCGAAGCTCTTCCTTTTTTGTGGGGACTGGAGACCTAAGCTCCCGTTAGTGTGCATTTGGGACTCTTTTTTTTTTTTTTTTTTTTTTTGAGACGGAGTCTCGCTCTGTTGCCCAGGCTGGAGTGCAGTGGTGTGATCTTGGCTCACTGCAAGCTCTGCCTCCCGGGTTCACGCCATTCTCCTGCCTCAGCCTCCCCAGTAACTGAGACTACTGGCACCTGCCACTGCGCCTGGCTAATTTTTTGTATTTTTAGTGGAGACGGGGTTTCACCGTGTTAGCCAGGATGGTGTTGATATCCTGACCTCGTGATCTGCCCGCCTCGGCCTCCCACAGTGCTGGGATTACAGGCGTGAACCACTGCACCTGGCCCCCAGTCTCGAGGTTTTAAAGAGTTTGGAGGGTAGTGGGCTAAGGTATTGATTGGTCAGAGAATGAAGGATGAAGTCATAGGACAGAGAGATAAATCACATTCTCATGCTAATGTGGTTCCTTGATGGGGTCTTAAGACTAGCTTTTATCAGCTCAAAAGTCTTAGGCTCCTAACATTAAAAATACTATCTATAGGAACATGGTATATATAAGCAGGTACAGGAAAGTGGGTCAAAGGGTAGTCTAATTATGCTTATCTGTACTTTTGTCTAAAGCCTGACTTCTTCCTAACCTTGTGATGAAGGCTTTAACAGTTTATCCACGTTTTTTTTAAGTAATAAACTGTACTGTAATCGATTAATAATTAGATTAATTAGATATAATAATTAATTAAAACCTAGTACCCTTAAATCTACAAGCATAACTGTTCCATGGCTAGAGTTATTCATGCCTCAGTTCTTTGGGTTTTGACCAATAATTGAAATTGATTGTAGTTATATATTTAGGTGGGATTGGGGGTATCACAGCTACTTACGACATTTGATAACTTATGTCTTTTGTAGATTGGTCACCTGAAAGCAGTTCAACCTCTGATGAATTAGAGTAATATGTGATTTTTTATTGTTTTATTCCAACATGACAGTGATCCCTTAGATGTACTTTTCAGATGAGGTTCTGGCATCTAACCAGAAATGACCTTAAATGTTGAGAAGCCATGTAGTTATGGGACTATAGAATACAACTTGTCTAAATACTTCATATATAAAGTATGGAAAAATTAGCATATAGTAGTAGGAAACATGGAATAGGTGGTGCGGGACATAATTACTTGTCGCATCTCAGTGGTTTCCTATAGTGGTAACTGTCAGTCTGTGACTAAAATGTGATAATTGCAGTTGTCTGAAAGAATCAGATCTAAAACACCCTTTTATGTTATGACCACTTATGTACTTACCAATCTGATATAATTACTTGACACCCTTGTAAGGATTAATGACTTACGTGTTTATGGTATTTTTATTCTAGTTTTGAGTCTGGAAGCTGACCAGAATGTGTTTGAATTCATACAGAAATAATGTTGATATTTGGAACCCATGTCGAACTTCTATGAAGAAAGGGCAACGATGATTGCAGCCAGGGATTTGCAGGAATTTGTTCCTTTTGGTCGAGACCACTGCAAGCACCACCCTAATGCTTTGAACCTTCAACTTCGCCAGCTGCAGCCAGCCTCTGAATTATGGTCTTCTGATGGTGCTGCTGGCTTGGTGGGATCCCTTCAGGAGGTTACAATCCACGAGAAACAGAAGGTTCCATTGAGTTTCCCATTGCGTTTTTGAAATGTAGAGTGATATAATCTACTTGTAATTTAAGGCTACTGAGAGGCAACTGAGAGATCAGTGTGATGCCACTTCTAGGGTAGAGTTAAGGTGTGGTAATTTCAATACATGTTGAAAATAATGACTTTATTATATTGTCATAGCAACTTATTTAGATACCCTCTATAACTTGTGATTTTATAATGTGAGGTTCAGTAGTATGATTGTCCATTTTAAACCTTTTTCTTTTCTCTTAGTATGTGGGGACCAGATTTCATGTTATTTAATGATTAAATGGTAGAGATTAGAAATAGTCCCTGCTGCAGAAGATTTACATGTTTCTAAAGGAGAGAAGAAATGCTACAAAAGTAGGTAGAGTAATCATTTTTTTTTTTTTCTTTTCTGAGACGGAGTTTCACTCTTGTTGCTCAGGCTGGAGTGCGATGGCACAATCTCAGCTCACCGCAACTTCTGCCTCCTGAGTTCAAGCGATTCTCCTGCCTCAGCCTCCCGAGTAGCTGAGATTACAGGCATGCGCCACCATGCCCAGCTGCTTTTGTATTTTTTTAGTAGAGGTGGGATTTCTCCATGTTGGTCAGGCTGGTCTCAAACTCCAGACCTCAGGTGATCCGCCCCCCTCAGCCTCCCAAAGTGCTGGGATTACAGGCGTGAGCCACCGCGCCCGGCCGAGGAATGAGTAGTAAGTAGGGGAATGAGATGTAAGTGTGTGTCAGAAAATGTATCCTTCCTGCCTTATTCCATTTTCATATCCCTTTGGGATACTAAAATCTCAGGAAGGGAAAGCCTATGTAGTTAAAAATGGAAACTTCTTCTTATCCGTTCATTTTGGTGGGTGGGACAAAGGAAAAGAAGGTAAATATATATGTGGCTGCGAAGCAGGAAGTCTGCCTTGTTCATAGATTTGCCGAGTGATTACCATGTGCACCTCACTGTCCTTTATCTGCCCTACCTCATGTACTTAATATGTCCTTTTAGTCTCCCAAACATGTGATTTGACTTTTGGAACGGTAGAGAAGGTGTACTTTTTGTTCATTTTTGTTTTTGGCAGAGTAATGCAGAGGAATAATATAAAACATTCAATATAGAGAATTATTGAGTAAATTCTTCATGAAATTCTGTAATGTAATGCCTATATCCACATCCTCTGTTAAACAGTATACGAAACTTTCTAGTTGTGCTTACTCCATGGGCAAATAAATTTTGTTCCAGATTTTTGAAAAACAGAGTGCTTGAATATGTTTTACATGTGTTAATTTTTAAGGAAAGCTGGCAGTTAAGGAAAGGAGTGAGTGAAATTGGAGAAGACGTGGACTATGATGAGGAACTCTATGTTGCCGGAAATATGGTGATATGGAGCAAAGGAAGTAAAAGCCAGGCATTGGCAGTTTATAAAGCGTTTACAGTTGACAGTCCTGTTCAGCAGGTGAGTTGATTTGAATTTTAGCGTTTGATTCACTATTTAATGCAATTTAACAAAATTTTTATTTTAAAATTTAACAGAAATGGTAAAACCAGCATAATGATCTCAACAGCTGGATGTACATTGTAACATGACATAATGTAACGTGAAGATAATGGCAGGAAAATAAAAATTTAATTTTATATATCATTACTTTTTTTACACTCTCCTTTGTCACTTTAATGATAATCTTTAAACACTCTGTCCTTAAGTAATTCAGTTTGTTATTGCCAGCAAAAACTTATAAAACATTAGGGGTACAGAAATATTTTAACACATGATTACTATAATTGATTGCAAAGATTTGAATAAATAAAAATTGTGGGGTTCATAATGATAGAGAGAAAGGAAAAAATCTGCTTTGCAACCATTGCAGTTGGCTACTATAACTGTTCTGAAAGTTGATAATGAAAGGGAAAGAATTAAGCGTTTGCCATATTTTTTCAGGAAGACATGCAGTTCATCTCCATTTGATGAAGGAAAACACTTACAGAAGAATGCTAGCTAATAAATGTAAAAGGAATTGTAGAATTAGAAAATCACCATTTTGTAACCTCCAGTGCAATAATTGATTCAAACAAGGATTGTAAATGGGTACTAACACTGTTGATCGAAAGAATATTACCATGGCACCAACATACCACCCTGTGGATTACTTGGTAAATGTGAAGGAACAAATGTACCTCTACTTTGGAGTTATTTGTCAGTCTCCACCTCAATCAAGTGATTGAGTTTAGCATAATTAATAGTGACATGAAGGGATATTATGTGCTTCTAGCTGTAATGCGGAATGAAGTACATGATGTCATCCACTAAGTTTTCTTCCCCAAAATATGAATATTTAGACCTAACTTCCTGTTTAAGGAAATATAGGCACTAGAGGATTATATTTTAAAATATCATGAGATAAGGAAATAGATGAGATAGGAATGGCTAAAGCTTGATTATTATTTATTTATTTATTTTTTGAGATGGAGTCTTGCTCTGTTGCCAGGCTGGAGTGCAGCGGCGCTATCTCGGCTCACTGCAAGCTCCGCCTCCCGGGTTCACGCCATTCTCCTGCTTCACCCTCCCGAGTAGCTGGGACTACAGACGCCCGCCACCTCGCCCGGCTAGATTTTTGTATCTTTTTTTAGTTAGCCAGGATGGTCTCGATCTCTTGACCTCGTGATCCACCCGTCTTGGCCTCCCAAAGTGCTGGGATTACAGGCTTGAGCCACCGCGCCCGGCCTATTTCAACTTTTCTTACTGAAATTTTTATAACAAAAAGTTGGAGGAAAAACTAATGCATTTATAGTAGTTGAATTAGGATTGACAAGAGGTTTTGGAGGCTTTGACTAATGTTAAGTTTCATTTTTGTAAATACTGAAATCTTTGTATCTGGACACTGCTTCCTTCCACTCCTCCCACCTGCCATTAACTATTTCCTGGTGAGCATTGTGTTCTAACTGTTTATTGGAAAGGATAAACTGAATCATTATTTCAACATTTGAGGGCGTATGTAAAAGCATTTGTCTCCTGGAGTGTTGAAGCCAGTGATCTTTTTGATGGTAATTTTTTTCCCATATATATCATACAGTTAGTATAGATGTGAAAAGTGCATTTGATGATATCCAAGTAGTTCTTTGCTTCTATATTTTCATCTTAATTTCTCCAAGAACAGTTGCCTATTTACTAGATTCTATGGAAGTACAGTTAGATGTATTATCTCCTTTATCTTAAGATCACTTGTAAGTGTAATTGTAAGATTTGGAATTTCAGTCTTGTTATTTAATTTTCTTGCTAATATGGAGAAAGGTAATTTTCTATTTTGTCTGTGAAATAATACCAGGTATATATGACTCAGATTTTATCTATTCATTGTTTTACTTATCCTGCAAGTATTTTTTTTTTGGTGGTTCTTTTTATTTTTTCATTTACTCTTTTTACTTTTCAATAGAGATGGGGGTCTCACTATGTTGTCCAGGCTGGTCTTGAACCCCTGGGCTCTAGCGATCCTCCTGCCTTGGCCTCCTAAAGTGCTGGAATTACAGGCGTGAGCCACTGTGCCTGGCCTTCTGCAAGTATTTAGTCTCACTCTGTTTCAGATTATGCTGGGGCTACAAAGGTGAATGTAGTTTCTGCCATTGAAGGACTCATAGCCTAGAAAGGAGAACAGACAGATCAACCGAAATGCTATATTCTGAATGCTCTGTAATAACTGCATGTCCACAGAGTGATGAGCGCCCAAAGGACTGCGTGCCAAAGGGAGGGTTTTTCAAAGAAGATGCTATTTGTATTATAAAATGGTGGCAGAAGGGCATTTTAGGCAGAGGAAATCGCAGCAAAAAGAATTATGGAAAAAGACTTTTTAAACTTCAGAATGGCTGTACACAAAGTGTGGGTGTGGAGAGATGCAAGTGGATGCTGGCAGGATACAGACCAAAGGGTCTTGTATATAAACCAAGGAATTTGGATTTTAATCTGTATGCTGAAGGGAGCCTGCTAAGGATTTTAAAATGGAAGTGATCAATTTTGTGTTTTGAGAAGAGATTGCTTTGTTAGCAATATATATATAGGATTGACTGGAGAGTAGGGAGACTGTTGTCAGGGGCACTATTTTGTGATTGTTCAGGTAAAAGATTGGTGCCTTGGCGAAGAAGAGGTGATAAAGCAGAGGGAGATGTGGGAGGGGTTAGTTACCTCTTAGATATCAGGGATAAAAGAGATATTAAAATATTTACTTTTAGAGGCTGAGAGGATGGGATTTCATGAAAGGAAGTTGAGACTGTAATAAGTGCATTGTAGATTTTGGACATTTCAGGTTGGAGCACAGCTCTCATGCACGGTTTTCTTCATGAATTTTCATTTCTTAACCATTAAAATCTCCCACAACTCAACAATAAAACAAACTACCCAATTAAAAAATTGGGCAGAAGGACTTAAATGGACATTTTTCTAAAGAAGGTGCACACATGGTCAATAAGCACATGAAAAGATGCTCAACTTCACTAATCATTAGGCAAATGCAAATTACAGCCACAGTGAGATACCACTTTACTAGGTTGGCTGTTATTAAAGAAACATAACAAATATTGGTGAGGGTGTCCAGAAGTTGGAACTTCTTTGCATTGCTGATGGGAATGTAACAAAGCTGCTGTGGAAAAATTTGGCAATTTCTCAAAAAGTTATACATATAGCCAGGCATGGTGGTACGTGCCTGTACTCCCAGCTGTTCAGGAGACTGAGGCAGGAGGGTCACGTGAACCCAGGAGTTCTAGGCTGCTGTGAGCTAGAATCATGCCTTGCACTGCAGTTTGGGTGACACAGTGAGACCCCATCTCTTAAAAAAAAGTTATACATAGAATTACCATTATGATCCGGCAGTTCCACTTCTAGATATATGCACAATTGAATTGAGAACAAGGACTCACAGATACTTGTACACCAGTGTTTACAGCAGCATTATTTATGATAGCCAAAAGGTAGAAACAACCCATGTCCATTGACAGATGAATGGATAAATAAATGTGGTATATGCTAACAGTGGAATATTGTTTAACTTTAAAAAGGGATAAAATTCTGATACATGCCATAACATGGATGAACCTTGAAAACATTATGTTAAGTGAAATAAAACAGATACAAAAGGACAAATGTTGTACAGTTTCTCTTACTTGAGATACCTAGCACAGGTCCTTTCATAGGGAAGGTAGAATAGAGGTTATCAGAGCTCAGGGCATTGGGAAATGGGGAGTTACTGTTCAGTGGGCCTGGAGTTTGTGTTTGAGAGGAGGAAAAAGTTCTGGAAATGTGCAATATTTTACCGGCTCACAAATTGTACTAAACTCGTCAATTTAATGTTGTTAATGCCACTGAATTGTCTACTTAAAAATTGTTAAAATGCTAATTTTCATATTGTGTATATTTGACCACAGTTAAAAAAAAAACCAAAATGCTATTAAATAATTTAATAAGTGATTGTCAAGTATGTCAGTTAAAGTTTAATAGCTTTTCCTAGTTTATTGTAAGATGGGCCTTTAAGAAAGGGAGGAGTTAATTTTTCTAAATAGTTTTTCAAAAGTCAGTCTAGAGAGAGTCTAAGAATAAGAGCAATTGTTTAATCTAGAGATTATAAAGTTTGAATAATCTTTAGTTTTGTATAGGACGTAGGGTTTAGTATGGTTTGAGCCACTATTTGAATTTTTGCTGCAAGGTTTCTCTCTGGCCGGTTTTTTGAATCTGCTCTTTTTGTAAAATTTATTTTTTTACTTTGAAATTTCAATTCTTGTGGATCTTTTCATAAAATTTAATTGTAAACATATCTTGTCTTTCCTTATTATATTTATCATTTATTACTGTAATTTATTTTTTCTTCTTCTTTTTGTTCCCATGATTGTACATGTTGAGCTGAGGAGGCAAAGTTACTGCGTAGATGCTATTATTATTATTCAGATGCCATTAGTTAATAGATGATTATTTAGATATAATTTTCTTAGGTAAGCATTTTGTTTTGATTTTAGGCATTGTGGTGTGACTTCATTATATCACAGGATAAGTCTGAAAAGGCCTACAGTAAGTTTCTTTTTGAAATTTTATTTTTCTTATGATGATTCCAAATGTTTATCTCATTGTATTTTTCATTCAAATGAAGTAGCCACTAGTAATAGTGGTTTACCATAAGCATCTTTATATTGTGCATTAAATAATTTGTGCTGTAAGGATTGAACTCCTTTGGGGGAAAAAAACATAAGTCTTGTTGTACCCTTTCTTTTCAGGTAGCAATGAAGTAGAAAAATGCATATGTATATTGCAAAGCTCATGTATTAACATGCATAGCATAGAAGGAAAGGATTATATAGCTTCCTTACCATTTCAGGTAAACAAGTGTTTCAAATTTTGGGGGGGTTTTGTTGGAGAACATTTTTGAATTAATTAGTTTTAGAGGCATGTCTTATGTTTCATGTTTCATAGTAGTCAAAAATGTTATTTTTACTCAAAATAACTAAATTTTGGCAGCTTTAGTGGCTTACCATTTTTCTGTACTTCACAAAAAAATAAGTTATTTAATGAAGTGAATTAGGAAGCCTTCTGTGGTATGTGTTTGTCGGTTTAAATGATATGTAAGAACTTTTGGTTATATTAAATAAGGCATATGAATAATATTAGTCTTTTTTTGTTACTTGTCGTCTTTTTAATGCCTAGTGCTATTGTTAACACATTGTCATTTTGTTCCTGATACTGGCCAGTGGCAGGAATTTCACACTGAGCAACTCCTCTTTATTAGATTTGATTTTATCTTAGGGTTGCTTATTTGAATTACTTTTTAAGAAAATGCTGTATTTAATGATTATGTTACTTTGTAAAGCTATTAGTAAATTGGAAAATAAAACATTCTGTAATGTTTCTTTAAAATATTTTATAAAGGGGTAGGTTCTCTTACTTCTGTCTTTTCCCACCCTTTTACCTGAAAGGTTGCCAATGTTTGGCCCACTAAATATGGATTGTTGTTTGAGCGAAGCACTTCTTCACATGAAGTACCTCAAGGTTCACCCAGGTATTCATTTTATTCACTTCAGAATATTACTGCTTGGGATTTGTGTGTGTGTGTTGGTTCTGAGGTTTATCTAAAAGTTTGAGATGATGATAATTTTCATGCTAACAGTGTAGATATATGCCATTTTCTCTCATCTCAGTACAAGTTGAGTATCCCTGATCCAAAAATCTGAAATTCTCCAAAAACTGCAACTTGTTGAGCTCCAGCGTGACACTCAAAGGAAATGCTTATTGGAGCATTTCAGGTTTTGGATTCTCAAATTAGGGTTGCTCTCATCAAAAAGATAATACATCATGATCAAGTGGGTTTCGTCTCAGGGATGTAGGGATACACAAGTCAATAAATGTGACACTTCACATAAACAGAATTAAAAACCATGTGATCATCTCAATAGATGCAGAAAAAAGCATTGGATAAAGTTCAGCATCCCTTGATGATAAAAACAAACTAGGCATAGAACGGACTTACTACAAATTAATAAAAGTCATATACAACAAACCCACAGCCAACATCATACTGAATGGGGGAAAGTTGAAGGCATTCCCCCTGAGAACTGGAAGAAGAGAAAGATGCCTACTTTCACCACTTCTGTTTAGCATAGTACTGGAAGTTCTGGCCAGAGCAATCAGGCAAGAGAAAGAAATAAAGGACATCTAGATTTGAAAAGAGAAAGTCATACTATCACTATTTGCTGGTGATATGATTATATACCTAGAAAACCCTGTAGACCCCTCCAAAAGACTCCTAGATTTGATAAATAAATTCAGTAAAGTCTCAGATTACAAAATCAATGTACACAAATCAGTAGCACTGCTATACACCAACAGTGACAAAGCTGAAAATCAAATCAAGAACTCAAGTCTCCTTTTTTTTTTTTTTTTTTTTCTGAGTTTTGCTGTTGTTGCCAAGTCTGGAGTACAATGGCGCGATCTCAGCTCACCACAACCTCCGCCTCCCAGGTTCAAGCAATTCTCCTGCTTCAGCCTCTTGAGTAACTGGGATTACAGGCATGAACCACCACGCCTGGCTAATTTTTTGTATTTTTAGTAGAGACGGGGTTTCTCCATGTTAGTCATGCTGGTCTTGAACTCCCAACCTCAGGTGATCCGCCCGCCTTGGCTTCCCAAAGTGCTGGGATTATAGGCATGAGCCACTGCAGCTGACCAAAAAGTCAGTCCCTTTTACAAGAACTGCAAAAAACCAAAAACAAAAAACCTGTAAATATATTTAACCAAGGAGGTGAATGATCTCTATAAGGAGAACAACAATACACTGCTGAAAGAAATTGTAGATGACGCAAACACATGGTAACACATCCCGTGATCATGGATTTGAAGAATAATATTGTGACAATGACCATATTGCCAAAAGCAATCTATAGATTTCACCGTAATTCTCATCAAAATAAGATCATTTTTCATAGAATTAGAAAAAACAATTCTAAAATTCATGTGGAACCAAAAGAGCCCAAATAGCCAAAACAATCCTAAGCAAAAATAACAAATATGTAGCTATCACATATACTACAAGTCTATAATTTCCAAAACAGCGTGGTACTGGTATAAAAGTAGGCACATAGACCAATGGAACAGAATGGAGAACCCAGAAATAAAGCCAAATACTTGTAATCAACTGATCTTTGACAAACAAGCATACAAAAACATAAACTGGGGGAAGGACATCATCCTGTTTAGTAAATGATGCTAGGAAAACTGACACCTTTTTTAGAAGAATGAAACTGGATTTTTTATCTCTCACCTTATACAAAAGTCAGGTCAAGAGGGATCAAAGACTTTAAAAGCCCTGAAACCATAAAAATTCTAGAAGATAACCTTGGAAAAAACTCTTCTGGACATTGGCCTAGGCAAGGAATTTATGACTAGAACACCAGAAGCAAATGCAACGAAAACAATAAATAAGTGGGACCTGATTAAAATAAAAAGCTTCTGCACAGCAAAAGAAATGTCAGAATAGACAGATAACTCACACAGTGGGAGAAAATATTTGCAAACTCTGCATCCAACAAAGCACTAGTATCCAGAATATATAAGGAACTCAGATCAGCAAGAAAAAACCTCAAAAAGTGGGTAAAGGACGTGAGTAGACAGTTCTCAAAAGAAGATATACAAATGGCCAGCAAACATGAAACTGCTCAGCATCAGTAATCATTAGAGAAATGCAAATTAAAACCACAGTGAGATATCACCTTACTCTTTCAGGAATGGCCATTATTAAAGAGTCAGAAAAACAATAGATGTTGGCATGGATGTGGTGGAAGGGGAGTGGTTATACACGGCTGGTGGGAATGTAATCAATATGACATCTGTGGAAAACAGTATGGAGATTCCTTAATGAACTAAAAGTAGATCTACCATTCAATCTAGCAGTCCCGTTACTGGGTATCTACCCAAAGGGAAAAAAAAGTCATTATATGAAAAAGACACATGCACATGTATGTTTATTGCAACACAATTCACAATTGCAAAGATAGGGAATCAGCCTAAGTGCCCATCGACCAATGAGTGAATAAAGAAAATGTATATAGTTGGGCGCGGTGGCTCAAGACTGTAATCCCAGCACTTTGGGAGGCCGAGACGGGCGAATCACGAGGTCAGGAGATCAAGACCATCCTGGCTAACACGGTGAAACCCCGTCTCTACTAAAAAATACAAAAAAACTAGCCGGGCGAGGTGTCGAGCGTCTGTAGTCCCAGCTACTTGGGAGGCTGAGGCAGGAGAATGGCGTGAACCTGGGAGGCGGAACTTGCAGTGAG
>NW_012102188.1:575690-576902 GCF_000951045.1 Mandrillus leucophaeus
GGCCGAGGCAGGTGGGTCACCTGAGGTCAGGAGTTCAAGACAAGCCTGGCCAACATGGTGAAACCCCGTCTCTACTAAAAATCCAAAAAGCTAGCTGGGCGTGGTGGTGTGTGCCTGTAATCCCAGCTACTTGGGAGGCTGAGACAAGAGAATCGCTTGAACCTGGGAGGTGGAGGTTGCAGTGAGCCGATATCATGCCCCTGCACTCTAGCCTGGGCAACAGAGTGAGACTCTGTCTCAAAAAAAAAAAAAAAAAAAAAAAAAGCAGACTTTAAATTTACTTGAAGTAGTTTTTTTCTTCCTTTTTTAAAAAATGCACTCCTTTATCAGCAGGTGTGGGAGAATAAATTTCTTTCTTAGCTGCCAAAGAAACACTGCCAGTAAGAGAGGAATAAAAAAAGACTGCTTTATGTACATGACTCCATTTGTTCTGTAGTGTGATGACTGCTGTTTGCAGAAATTCCCTGGGCTATATTGATTTCCCTCTGTTCGTGCATTGATAGAATTATTCCAAGGGGAGAGATTTCTAGGAGTGAAATAGAAGAGAATGTGAAAAATAGTATGTACAAAGTTTAGAAGATTGCCTTTTGAGATAGTAGGTTTCTAGTTGCTTGTGTAATCTGGAGAAGACACTTCTTTGCAAGAGACGTGCAAAATTTGTGCACAGACATATTCATATTGTATTGGTAATTAATTGATTATTTGTTTATTGCTAGAGAACCTTTACCCACTATGTTCAGCATGCTGCACCCACTAGATGAAATAACTCCACTTGTTTGTAAATCTGGAAGTAAGTGTATTTTTATATTCTTTTAGATAAGCTCTTTTTTTTGACTTTGGTGAGGGAGATTATAAAGGCGCTTATATGAAAACTGACTTATAAAAATAATACAATGTAAACATTTTACAAAAGTAACTTCTATTTTGAATTTCTTGAGTATCATGGTATTAACTGCTCAACAGTTATTTTGAGTAAAAATAAGGCATGTAAATCAATGAGGAATACTGATATATTTATTAACCTACCTGTAGATCACTTTGTTCTTTAATAATTAATAAGTAAATAAATGATACTTGGATGAAGTAAAGCTTTTTGTTGTTGTTGTTTTTGGGTTTTTTTTTTTTTTTTTTTTTTTTGAGAGGGGTCTTGCTCTGTGGCCCAGGCTGGAGTGCAATGGTGCGATCTTGGCTTACTTGCAACCTCTGCCTCCC
>NW_012102188.1:581792-583216 GCF_000951045.1 Mandrillus leucophaeus
AAAATGTATATATACACCATGGAATACTAATCAGCCATAATGAGGAAATGAACTAATGTCTTTTGCAGCAAGTTGGATGGAATTGGAGGCCATGATTCTGAGTGAAGTAACCCAGGAATGGAAAACAAGATAACTGCATGTTCTCACTTAGAAGTGAGAGCTAAGCAAGGAGTATGCAAAGGTTGTATGCAGAGTGTTATAATGGACTTTGGAGACTCAGAAGGAGGAGGGTGGGAAGAAGATGTGGGATAAAAAAACTACATATTGCGTACAACATACGCTAGTCAGGTGACGGGTGCACTAAAATATCGGAATCCACCACTATATAATTCTGTGTCACCAAAAGCCACTTGTACCCCCAAAAGAATTAGGGTTGCTCAACTGTTAATGTAAGGCAAATAATCCAAAACACTTCTGGTCCCAAGTATTTCAGATAAGGGATACTCAACCTGTATGTACACTCATGAGCTCTACGCACTTGGCACTTAATTAGCCTTTTTTCCAATCCAAGTGGTAAAATTGAACATGCAAATAAATGGCTTAAAAAAAGATTTGGCCAGGTGCGATGGCACACACCTGTAATCCCACCACTTTGGGAGGCTGAGGCGGGTGGATCACCTGAGTTCAGGAGTTCGAGACCAGCCTGCCCAACATGATGAAACCCTGTCTCTACTAAAAATACAAAAAAATTAGCCAAGCGTGGTGGCGGGCACCTGTAATCCCAGTTACTTGGGAGGCTGAGACAGGAGAATTGCTTGAACCTGGGAGACGGAGGTTGCAGTGAGCCAAGATTGCACCACTGCACTCCAGCTGGGTGATGAGCGAAACTCCATCTCAAAAAAAAAATAAGTAAATAACAAGATTCAATTCTTGGCTCTGCCATTTTCTCATTATGCTGGTTTGAGCAGATCATTAGTGCTTTCTTCGCTATAGTTTCCTTATGTATTACGGGAATATTATCATTTACCTCTTAGGACTATCATTTACCTCTTAGGACTTATGCAAAGTTAAACTAGCTAAATGTGTATAAACTTTGACACAGGGCCTAGTAGGTATTAAGTATGCAATAAATGGTAGATGTTTATTAGCAGTGTGTTTATCTTGTCCTATGAATTGTGAGCACACCGAAGGGCAGCAACATAGAGCACCTGTCATGTTGTGGTGCAAGAGGTAGACACTTGCTAAGTCTTAAATAAATTGCTTATAGATTTGAATCTCTTTCTGCTTTGAAAGAAAGCCTCTCTTCACTCTAAAAAATATCATTCCTTAAAAAGTGTAGGCTTTTGGCCAGGTGCGGTGGCTCACACCCGTAATCCTAGCACTTTGGGAGGCCGAGGCAGGTGGGTCACCTGAGGTCAGGAGTTCAAGACAAGCCTGGCCAACATGGTGAAACCCCGTCTCTACTAAAAATCCAAAAAGCTAGC
>NW_012102188.1:584191-585389 GCF_000951045.1 Mandrillus leucophaeus
TTGCTCTGTGGCCCAGGCTGGAGTGCAATGGTGCGATCTTGGCTTACTTGCAACCTCTGCCTCCCAGGTTCAAGAGATCCTGCCATGTCAGCTTCCCAAGTAGCTGGGACTACAGGTGCGCTTCATCTCATCTAATTTTTTTGTATTGTTTGGTAGAGATGAGGTTTCCCCATGTTGCTCAGGCGGGTCTCAACCACCTAGGCTCAAACGATCCACCCGTCTCGGCATCCCAAAGTGTTGGGATTACAGGTGTGAGCCACTGCGCCTGGCTCAAGTTTTTTTCTGAGGGGAAAAAAAAAATAGAGCCTTACATGTATGCTGTGTAATTTTTTTTTTTTTTTTTTTTTTTGAGACGGAGTCTCGCTCTGTTGCCAGCCTGGAGTGCAGTGGTGTGATCTTGGCTCACTGCAACCTCTGCCTCCCGGGTTCAAGGGATTCTTGTGCCTCATCCAAGTAGCTGTCTGTAGTCACGTACCACCATGCTGGCTAATTTTTGTATTTTTAGTAGAGACATGATTTTGCCATGTTGGCCAGTCTGATCTTGAACTCCTGACCTCAAGTGAACCGCCTGCCTCAGCCTCCTACAAATATTTCTACATGCTTATCTCTAAATTTTTAAGTTTGGCCAAGCGTAGGACAATGAGGACTTGAAGGCTGAAAAAAAATTATATTCTTTGACATTTTTATTTTAGGACTTTATTCTAAGTACATACTCTGAAATTTCACTGGGGCTTTTTATCTTTTTTTTTTTTTTTCTCCTCCAAGACGGAATCTTGCTCTGTCACCCAGGCTGGAGTGCAGTGGCGCGATCTCAGCTCATTGTAACCCCTGCCTCCCAGGTTCAAGTGATTATCCTGCCTTAGCCTCCCGAGTAGCTGGGATTACAGGCACATGCCACCACGCCTGGCTAATGTTTTATATTTTTGGTAGAGACGGGGTTTCATCATGTTAGCCAGACTGGTCTCGAACTCCTGACTTCAGGTGATCCACCTGCCTCGGCCTCCCAAAGTGCTGGGATTACAGGCGTGAGCCACTGTGACCAACCAGCTGCTTTTTATCTTCTACACTATATCTGGGCAAACTGCAGGCCATGGGCTAAATCTGGCCTGCAGCATGTTTTTGTAAAGCTTGTGAACTAAGAATGGTTTTTTTTGAGATAGAGTTTTGCTCTTGTCGCCCAGGCCAGAATACAATGGCA
>NW_012102188.1:586977-588417 GCF_000951045.1 Mandrillus leucophaeus
GATCTCCTGACCTCATGATCCGCCTGCCTCGGCCTCCCAAAGTGCTGGGATTGTAGGCGTGAGCCACCGTGCCCAGCCTCGAATGATGAATTTCTTAATGGCCTTGTCCTTGGGCATGCGTCGGGTACAGTTTGTGCAACAAATAGACTGCACGTGGCTGCGCCCCTTTTATTGTTCCTTCTTTTCTTTCTCATCTTGGAGGCATGGACTGGAGAGAGGAGTGCAGCCATTATTGATCATATTTTTGAATAACATTTAGTTAACTAGAAGTTGCTTATTTGTAATGTCAAGTAGGATACCAAACTTTAACAGTGTGATTATAATTTTGTAAAAATGTATAAAGTGTGTATATATGTATGAAGAAAACCAAAAATTCTCTGATGTATTAATAGTAGATATTTTGATATGGTGGCATGATTTTTATTTATAAAGTATTTCTTATGATTATAAAATCGCATTTTTAAATTTTTCAATATTTTAACTGAGTGGGAAACATTTCCTGTTAAATAAGGATATGGAGACCAGTCCATGGTACTTTAGATTAAAAGCTGAACTCACTGGGAAAAACCTTGTTTTGCATGTGTAACTAGTAAAGCGGCAACAACAGTGTACTGTTCAGCACTGTCTGAATAGTAATTATAGAGTACAGCTTTCATACAGAAGAACAGAACCAATAAGGAAGTCAAACTTGACAGAATAGTTGAATGCAATTTATAAATAAGTAAGTTGTTGAAGAAGTCATCGACCTTTTACCTGTGGCTGATTCGTTTAATGGTGAGAGTCAGCACAAGTCTTAACATTTAACAGCATGTATGTGAAGCTGAAACTTGTAATGCTCTCATCTTTAATGTATTTTAAGGAAGTTGATGCCTAAAGTAAATTTATTAAAAATTCAGAGTTAATTATTTAAGATATTAATAGATTTTGTGCTCTCTTTGGCTTGGTTGTTCTTTAACAATTTTAAGAGCTCTGTTCATCAATATCAGTCTTGTAAAGCCCATTGTTCTATACCTGAGTTTTCTATTTTATTTTTAAGGTATTTTTGGTTCGTCACGGGTGCAATATGTTGTAGATCATGCAATGAAAATTGTTTTCCTCAATACTGACCCCTCTATTGTAATGACTTACGATGCCGTTCAAAATGTGCATTCTGTGTGGACTCTCCGGAGAGTCAAATCAGAGGTAAGGAGAAAGGCAAGTCACTTCTCCTTAATAGGAAGGGGTGGGCCAGGTGTATTGGCTCACACCTGTAGTGCCAGCACTTTGGGAGACCAAGGTGAGCTGATCACTTGAGGTCAGGACTTCAAGACCAGCCTGGCCAACATGGTGAAACCCCATCTCTACCAAAAATATAAAAAATTAGCCCGGTGTGGTGGCTCCTGTAATCCCATCTACTCGGGAGGCTGAGGCAGGAGAATCACTTGAACCTGGGAGGTGGAG
>NW_012102188.1:592317-593646 GCF_000951045.1 Mandrillus leucophaeus
GTTTCACCATGTTGGTCAGGCTGGTCTTGAACTCCTGACCTCAGGTGATCCACCCGCCTCGGCCTCCGAAAGTGCTGGGATTACATCGTGAGCCACCGCACCCAACATAAGAATGCTTTTTACCTTTTAAAGGGTTGTAGAAAATAACAAAGATTATGTGATAGAGTCAATACGTGGACAGCAAACTAAACTATTTAGTCTTTGATCTTTTACAGAAAAAATTCAAATTTTATATTTTTACTAATTGCAGACATCCTGAATAAACATACTAGGGCCTGGGATTAAATGGCATGCAGCCTTTTTTTTTTTTTTAAGTACAATTTCCATTTTACTTTTTTCTCTGGAGAATAGTCTGTCTTCAGTCTTTTTTTTTCCTTTTTTTTTTTTGAGATAGAGTCTTGCTTTGTCACCCAGGCTGGAGTGCAATGGCATGATCTCAGCTCACTGCAGCCTCCGCCTCCCAGGTTCAAGCGATTCTCCTGTCTCAGCCTCCCTAGTAGCTGGGATTAGGCACATGCCATCACGCCTGGCTAATTTTTTGTGTTTTAGTAGAGACGGGGTTTCACCGTGTTGCCCAGGCTGGTCTCGATATCCTGAGCTCAGGCAATCCACCCACCTCGGCCCCCGAAAGTGCTAGGATTACAGGCATGAGCCGCCGCACCTGGCCTTGTCTTCAGTCTTTAAGGACTCAGCTCCTTACATGGGCTTTGGTGGGGGTTGTGGGGCAGCACCGGAAGATCTAAATCAGGGTGGGCGTGTTTGGTCCTTGTGGGCTTTACGAGATGGATTCTTGACTACTTTTCTGTGAATCGCACATCTCACACAGTAATATAGCTTCACATACAGCTTAGGAAGCACATAGGCATTGAAGACACTTGCTTCAGAAATGTCCCTGACTACTGCAGCCTCCACTACGTTTCGAATGATGAATTTCTTTTTTTTTTTTTTTTTTGAGACAGAGTGTCGCTCTGTTGCCCAGGCTGGAGTGCAGTGGGCGATCTCGGCTCACTGCAAGCTTCACCTACCGGGTTCACGCCATTCTCCTGCCTCAGCCTCCTGCGTAGCTGGAACTACAGGCACCTGCCACCACGCCCCACTAATTTATTTTTAGTGGAGATGGGGTTTCACTGTGTTAGCCAGGATGGTCTTGATCTCCTGACCTCATGATCCGCCTGCCTCGGCCTCCCAAAGTGCTGGGATTGTAGGCGTGAGCCACCGTGCCCAGCCTCGAATGATGAATTTCTTAATGGCCTTGTCCTTGGGCATGCGTCGGGTACAGTTTGTGCAACAAATAGACTGCACGTGGCTGCGCCCCTTTTATTGTTCCTT
>NW_012102188.1:595122-623244 GCF_000951045.1 Mandrillus leucophaeus
TACCCTCACTTTTTTTTTTTTGAAAAATCACTTGTGAATAGTTGTTTTATTGTTATTATCATCATCATCATCATCATCATCACATCATCATCTTTAGAGATGGGGCCTCACTCTGTCACCCAGGCTGAAGTATAATGACACAATTATAGTTCACTGCAGCCTTGAACTCCTGGGCTCAAGTGATCCTCCTGCCTCAGCTTTCTGAGTAGCTAGGACTACAAGTGTGTACCACCACTCCCAGCTAATTTTTAATTTTTTGTAGAAATGGCATCTTGTTATGTTGCCCAGGCTGGTCTTGAACTCCTTGGCTCAAGCTATCCTCTTGCCTCACCCTCCCAAAGTGCTGGGATTATAAATGTAAGCCACTGCACCTGGCCTCATTTGAGAAACAGATTGAGCTTCTTAGGAAAGAAGAAATACTGTATCTTTAGTAACTGACTTCAGCTTGCATTCTTACAAGGAAATTGCTATTTTATTCTAATTATTGTCTTTTTTTTCCTTTTTCTCTTTATTTTGACTTAAGGAAGAGAATGTTGTTTTAAAGTTCTCTGAACAGGGGGGAACCCCACAGAATGTGGCCACTAGCAGCTCCCTCACAGCACATCTCAGAAGCCTCTCCAAAGGAGATTCCCCTGTGACTTCACCTTTTCAGAATTACTCCTCCATTCACAGTCAAAGTCGCTCAACCTCATCACCCAGTCTACATTCTCGCTCACCTTCTATTTCCAACATGGCAGCTCTAAGGTAGAAGGGTTTCCTGGTTTTTCTTTTTAAGCTTTCTCTTTTGTTTTGAAGGATTTAGAATTTCTGTTGACAGCTTTTTTTAGGGGAAATATATTTAGGGGAGATATTTTTTAGGGGAAATAGCCATTATCCCAATTGAACCACTTTTTTTTTTTTTTTTTTTTCTTTCGAGGTGGAGTCTCGCTCTGTCACCCAGGCTGGAGTGCAGTGGTGCGATCTCGGCTCACTGCAAGCCCCACCTCCCGGCTTCACACCGTCCTCCTGCCTCAGCCTCCAGCTGTGACTACAGGCGCCGGCCACCATGCCCGGCCTGTTTGTTTTTTGTATTTCTAGTGGAGACGGGGTTTCAGTGTGTTAGCCAGGATGGTCTCGATCTCCTGAGTTTGTGATCCGCCCGCCTCGGCTTCCCAAAGTGCTGAGATTACAGGCGTGAGCCACTGCGCCCAGCCCTGAGCCACTTTTACTAAGATAGCTAAGTTTACCATGCCACATTCTTTCGAATGTGTCTTTCCTGAGTCGTATTTGAAGCTGCCACATTCTTTCCTGAGTCATATTTTGAAGCTGCCTATGCTCGTCCTAAGATTAGTTGCCTTGTTTCTACCACTGTGTGGGCAACAGTTTGATGAATATTAATTCCCAAAATATTGTGGCACTATTTTACTTTTGCCTTAATTTCTGTTCGTTTTTCTTTTTTCTTTTTCTTTGTTATTTGGTACCTAAATGTATCTGTCCTCTATATAGATATATGTTTAAATCACCAGCTATCTATGTCTGGTGCTGCAGGGACATTGGTTTGTTGATATATATATATGTCTGACTATACAGGGACATAGTTTAGAGCTTTTTGAATAATCAGTTCATTTTCTGAAAAAGAAGATGATCTAAGTTTTAGTTTTAAAAGATGAGTTCTAATAAGAATTCTAAATCTGGAATATAGTAAAGCACATTGACATAAACCATTTAAATAGCTACTCCTTTTTGAAAAATTTTAATTTCTGACCTGGATTATGCCATGAATGCTCTTCTGTCTGTGGAATTTTGGGAAGTGTCATTGGAGTGTGTGTCATAGAAGCCTGCCCTGCTAACTGTGATGTACTCTGTCCTCTGTTTATTTTGCAGTCGTGCTCATTCTCCTGCCTTAGGGGTGCACTCTTTTTCAGGGGTGCAAAGGTTCAACATTTCAAGCCATAATCAGTCTCCAAAGAGACACAGTATTTCTCATTCTCCAAACAGTAATTCTAATGGCTCCTTTCTTGCACCAGAAACTGAGCCAATTGTTCCTGAACTGTGTATTGACCATTTGTGGACAGAAACGATGATTAATATAAGGTTCGTTGTATATATTATTGTATTCAAAGAAAAATCTTGCTAAAAGTCTTGGGAAATATATGGCATTTTGTTTAAAGTTTCCTTTTAATATGATCAGTTGTTTTTTTTTTTTTTTGAGACGGAGTCTTGCTCTGTTGCCCAAGCTGGAGTCCAGTGGGGCAATGTAGGCTCACTGCAAGCTCCGCCTCTCAGGTTCACGCCATTCTTCTGCTTAAGCTTCCGGAGTAGCTGGGACTACAGATGCCGCCACCATACCCGGCTAATTTTTTTTTTTTTTTTTTGAGGCGGAGTCTCGCTCTGTCGCCCAGGTTGGAGTGCAGCTGTCTCTTATACACATCTAGATGTGTATAAGAGACAGCCCACCACCTCGCTCGGCTAGTTTTTTGTATTTTTTAGTAGAGACGGGGTTTCACCGTGTTAGCCAGGATGGTCTCGATCTCCTGACCTCATGATTCGCCCGTCTCGGCCTCCCAAAGTGCTGGGATTACAGGCTTGAGCCACCGCACCCGGCCGGGAGAAACAATTTCTATCAATGAGGAAATTTTAGCATGTTTCCTAAGTTTTATGTTCATATTAGTTGAGTGCCAGCTTTACTTTCTGGGAAACATAGCTTAGATCTCTGTTCTGGGTGACCTTTCTTCTTTTATATTCTCTTTAAGAATTTATGTGTTAACTTATATGCCAATGTATATGCTAGGTAACAATCTGATAACTCACTGTCCCTGTCCTCAAAAGGGACTGAAGGATGGTGACACTGGAGGGACTACTTTTGCTGGTAGGGCTTTGAAAGATGAATAGGTATTTCTAGGCAGGTAAGTTGGGAAAGGCCACAGATGGCAGCTGAGATCAGAACAAAAGTGCTGGTGAATGCGTGGTGTGTTTAGGGAATTATAAGTACTCCCACTCTGGTTTGTGCAGAGGGAGGGAAAAGGCTAATGAAGAGGAGGCTTCCTAGGCGCAGTGGCCCACACCTGTAGTCACTCAGTTTGGGAGGCTGAGGCGGATGGATCACTTGAGCTCAGGAGTTCAAGACCAACCTGGCCAAAGTGGTGAAACCACATGTCTACTACAAATACAAAAATTAGGTGTGATGGCGTGCATCTGTAGTCCCAGCTACTCTGGAGTCTGAGGTGAGAGAATCATTTGAACCCGGGAGTTGGAGGTTGCAGTGAGCCAAGATCATACCACTGCACTCCAGCTTGGGCGACAGAGACACAGTCTGGGGGAAAAAAAAAAAAAGGAGGCTTGAGAGATTACTGATTGTCCTTTAGGCCTCTGGTCTATTTGATGACAGCGGTAAGAAGGCACTTTATAAGTGTGTTGGAAGTCTGAGAAAGAGCAGAACAATAAATGTGGAATTGTCAGCTCATAAGTGGTGATTGAGGTAAGAGAATTGGACTAGAATTGAAGAATTATTGTATTCAATAATTGTGTGTACATGTAGTATATAGACCTTTTCCCAAGGAGAGGGTTTTAACATTCCTTAGATTCTCAAAGGGATTTGTGGCCTCCTAATAGTTAAAATCCAGTGGTGTAGAATTAGAAGAGGGCTAGGAACTGAAGTCCTGGAGACTTAAGATTTGGGGAATGGAAAGAGACAAAACTGGCACAGAGAGACAAAGCAAAAGAGGTCAGATGGGAGAAGGAGCAGGAAATACAGAACACATAAAAGAGAGAGCATTTCAAGAATACAGAGATGCCAGTATTGCCAGGTACTGGTGAAGTGTGGCTCTGAGAGTTGAGCCCAGAGAGGAGGTGCCTGGGTGGCAGTGGGTTCCTTGGTGACCTTGGCCAGAGCATTTTAAGCTGGGAGGATGGTGGGGGAAAGTGGGGTAGAAAAAACAAATGGGGACTCAGAAAATGAACATAGGCATACAGACTATTTTAAGGAGTTTGCCTTTGAGTGGGATTGAAGATACAAAATTAGAGGGAGTCTCGGTCAAGGAGAGTTTTGTTTTTGCTGAACTATAATAGAATTAGTTTTCATGACATCTTGCCCCAGTATTTTCTTTTTCTCTTTTTTTGAGACAAGGTCTCACTCTGTCGCTCAGGCTGGAGTGCAGTGACTCAATCACAGCTCACTGCAGCCTTGGCCTTCTGGGCTCAGATGATTCCCCCACCTCAGCCTCCCAGGTAGCTGGGACTATAGGCACACACCACCATGCCAAACTACTTTTTGTAATTTTTGTAGAGAAGGGATTTTGCCGTGATGCCCAGGCTGGTCTCAAACTCCTGGGCTCAAGCAATCTGCTTGCCTCTGCCTCCCAAAGTAATGGGATTACAGGTGTGAGCCACTGTGCCCCCGACCCTCAATATTTTCTTACTTAACCACAATACAAGTTTTATATCCAGTCAAATTGACAGGGTCTTTTATATACTCTAATGTTGAGTCCATTTTATATTTTAAGACTTTTAATGTGAAATAGTAGGCAAATGGACTATACTCAAGGGAAAGCACTGAAAATGCAGATGAGAGGAAATGATTGATGGAACAAGTAACCAGAAAGGTGCACAAGTGGTGAGATTAGCCTTGGGATAAAGAAGTGAAGGTTGATCAGATACGTAAGGCAGGAGGTTGAGCTCAAAGCTTAGAGCCTCGTTTTATCTGAAATATAAGGCAAATGCATAGTCTTAGAGAGAGTGGAATGGGGGATAGGTAGTCTGAAGAAAGTAAAGATGTGGATACAATGTTGAAGTAGTCTCTGGTTTGTTTCTCATATATAAAATAAAAGTATCCTACAATTAAAAATCATTTTTCTTTAAACTTATTTGTAAGTTGAATATATTATAGATTCTTATTTTTTAGATTTATGGGTCTTCTGTAGCACTTTATTTGTTTATTTTTTGAGACGGAGTTTCACTCTTGTTGCCCAGGCTGGAGCACAATGGCACGATCTCGGCTCAACACAACCCTCCCAGGTTCAAGTGATTCTTCTGCCTCAGCCTCCCGAGTAGCTGGGATTACAGGCATGTGCCACCACGCCTGGCTAATTTTGTATTTTTAGTAGAGACGGGGTTTCTCCATGTTGGTCAGACTGGTCTCAGACTCCTGACCTCAGGTGATCCACCCACCTTGGCCTCCCAAAGTGCGGGGATTATAGGTGTGAGCCACCACACCTGGCCTTCTATAGCACTTTAGAAGGAAAGGTTTGGGAATTAGAGATATGATTTCAAAAAGAGATGTGAAGGAGGCCTAATAATCTGAGAAGGAGAGAGGGGTAGATAGGAGAAATAGCATTATGAAAGATCTGACCCTTTGAGGGATAGGAATTCAAGTTTGCATGCATTACTTTACAAGTAGTAGCTTAGTTTGCATTACTTTACAGGTAGCTAGCTTACATTGTATGTAATTTAAAAGTTCATCAGTAATTGTTAAATTTATTGTAGATTTCCCCAACAAAGCTGTCTAATGAGTTCATAGTCAAAGAACTGAAAGGATCTTAGAACACGATTAGAACATAATCAAAGAACTGAAAAGATCATGAAGTTTAATTCTTAGAAATGTTTGTGTCTTCAAGATTATTGCTTGACCTAAGTAGTTTTTAGATTTCTTGCAGAATATTTTCAAAGACTTTTTTTTTTTTTTTTTTTTTTGAGATGGAGTCTTGCTCTGTCACCCAGGCTGGAGTGCAGTGGCGTGATCTCGGCTCACTGCAAGCCCTGCCTCGTGGGTTCACACCATTCTCCTGCTTCAGTCTCTAGAGTAGCTGGGACCACAGGCGCCCGCCACCATGCCTTGCTAATTTATTTTGTATTTTTAGTAGAGATGGGGTTTCACCGTGTTAGCCAGTACAGTCTGGATCTCCCGACCTCGTGATCCCCCCGCCTCGGCCTCCCAAAGTGCTGGGGTTACAGGCGTGAGCCACCACGCCTGGCCTCAAAGACTTCTAGTAGTTAGTTACTGTGGTAGATTCTTGGACCAGTGCTGACAGTTACTTTATTAATGTATCTATTATAGAGAGAAAAATTCACAAGCCTCAAAAGTGTTTATTACATCTGACCTATGTGGACAAAAGTTCCTGTGCTTTTTAGTGGAGTCCCAGCTCCAGTTACGGTAAGTGTATGTGTTTCCCATTGTTTCTGTGTAAATAACTCAGCACTCCTTTTTCTTTTTCTTTTCTTTCCTTTTATTTGGCTAAGTAGTTTTATTTAGAAATAATTTACATGTCATAAAATTAACATGTTTTAACTGTACAAATAAATGATTTTTAGTAAATTACAGTGTTACACAACCATCACCACAACCCCAATTTTACAAGATTTATATCAGCATACAAAGATTTTCCTTGTGCTTGTTTGCAGTCAGTCTTGTTCGCATTTCCAGCGTCAGGCAACCATGCGAGGCTTCTGCCTTTATAGATTAGTTTTTTCTGGACATTTATATATATGTAATGTATGTACACACAGTGTATGTAGCTTTTTGTGTTTAGCTTTCACTTAGCGTGATGTTTTTAGGATCCACCATTTAGTAACATGTACCATTTTGTTTTTTTTTTTTTGTTTGAGACGGAGTCTCGCTCTGTCGCCCAGGCTGGAATGCAGTGGCCGGATCTCAGCTCACTGCAAGCTCCACCTCCTGGGTTTACGCCATTCTCCTGCCTCAGCCTCCCGAGTAGCTGGGACTACAGGCACTCGCCACCTCACCCGGCTAGTTTTTTGTATTTTTAGTAGAGACGGGGTTTTACCGTGTTAGCCAGGATGGTCTCGATCTCCTGACCTCGTGATCCGCCCGTCTCGGCCTCCCAAAGTGCTGGGGTTACAGGCTTGAGCCACTGCGTCCGGCCACATGTACCATTATTTCATACCTATTGCTATGTAATAGTCCATTGTATAGATCTACCATGTTTTGTTTATCTGTTCATCAGTTGATGGACTTTTGGTTTATTTCCACCTCTTGACTACTGAGAATTATGACAGTATGAACAGTTGAGCAAAAGTCTTGAGCAAAAATGTGGACATACGTGATTTTATTTTTCTTGAGTGAATACCTAGGGTTGGGTTGTTGGGTTGAATGGTAAATTCATGTTTAACTTTTTAAGAAATCACCAAACTGTTTTCCAAATAGCCTGTATCATTTTATATTCCCACCAGCAAAATACGAAGGTTAATGTCTCTTTATCCTTGACAGGAGTGGATAGCATCACACTCTTTGATTGTAGCCATTTTCTAATAGTTGTGAAGTGGCTTTCATTTGCTTTTCTCTAATGCATTCTGATGTTGATCATCTCATAAAGTTATTAGCCATTCATTTATCTCCTTAGGTAAAATATCTATTCAGATCTTTTGCCCATTTATTTACCTTCATATTTTGAAATATGATAGATCACAGCCAGTTACAAAATAGTAAACAAGTCCTGTATACCTTGCATTCTTTTTCCCTCATAGGTAACCTCTTATATAACTATATAATACATTATCATAACCAGGAAATAGATGATCTACACACTTTATTTCAAATGTCATCAATTTGTGCTCATTTATGTGTATATATGGTTCTATACAGTTTTTTCACATGTGTAGATATATGTAAAAACCACCACCATCAAGATACAAAACATCTTTGTCTCTCTTACGTTAACTCCTTATAGTCACATACGCTATTACCCACCGACCCTGGCAACCACTAATTCTCTATGTTGATAATTTGACATTTGTGAATGTTACATAAATGGGCTCATACAGTATATAAACTTTTGAGATTGTCTTTTTCTGTTCAGCATAATACTTTTAATACTCATACAGGTTGTTGCATGTATCAAGTTTCTTTTTTATTTCATTATTTAGCTGTGTAAAGTTTCAAGAGAGTAATGATAAAACCCAGCTCATCTTTGGTTCAGTGACCAACATACCAGCAAAGGATGCAGCACCAGTGGAGGTAATGTAGGCACATTTGAGAAGTTGAAAATTATTATGCCTCAGATTTTTCAGTCAAAAAATCTGTTAATTTGCTCAGATTGGGAAATAAATTTTTTGTCTTTTTTTTTTTTTTTTTAGAAAATAGACACCATGCTGGTCTTGGAAGGCAGTGGAAACCTGGTGCTATACACAGGAGTGGTTCGGGTAAGCAAAAAATAGCACTCCATGCATTTAGTAGGACTTCAGACTGCCTCTATGAATATTTTTTTTTTTTTTTTTTGAGACGGAGTCTGCCCAGGCTGCAGTGCGATGGCGTCATCTCAGCTCACTGCAGGCTCCGCCTCCCGGGTTCACGCCATTCTCCTGCCTCAGCCTCCCGAGTGGCTGGGACTACAGGGGCCTGCCACAACACCCGGCTAATTTTTTGTATTTTTTAGTAGAGACAGGGTTTCACCGTGTTAGCCAGGATGGTCTCGATCTCCTGACCTCGTAATCTGCCTGCCTCGGCCTCCCAAAGTGCTGGGATTACAGGCGTGAGCCACCGCGCCCGGCCTCTATGAATATTTTTAATGTTACTTTAGATTGATATTTTAAATTTGTTATGTTCCTGCCTGCACAATTTGGCAGAAGATTTTTGTTAATAATTCTCAGTGCAGCTTCCCATTCAGGTTGGTCCTAATTTGGAGGGTTATGGTTCACTGCTATTAAATGCGTTGGCACTCTAAACCTGTCACAGATGGGAAACTTTTTTTTTTTTTTAAGTTAAACTAGTTTTGAAATTGAAGCATGGGTACCTTTGGTAAGTACTAAAGTTCTGGTAAAGTTTCATTATATTAAATGTATATGTTAGCTGTATTTTTTTAACATTTGTGAAATATACACAGAGAATGTACATTTTACAAATTTAAATTATGAAATTTAAATACACACATGCAATTTGAATAGTAATGAAGTGAATATTCATATACCCAGTATGCTGGTTGAGAAATAGAATATTGCCAGTATCCTTATTTTTATTATGTTCTTTTCTGATTGTGTCCCATCTTCCCCTGCCCTCGAGATAGAAGAATCCTGATTTTGTGATAAATCAGTTGTTTATATTACTAGTTTTTACAGTTATGTATGTATCACTAAAAGATGAATTATTTAGTTTTCCTTGTTTTTGAATTTTTATATAGAAAAGATACCGTGTATTCTCCTCTGATGTACTTATTTTGCTCAATATTATATTTGTTTTAGATTTGTTGATGCGTAGTGTTGTTTACTCATTCAGTGTTATGTATATATTTAATAGTGTTCCATCATACCTCGTTTTGTGCTTTGTTTTATTGTACTTCACAGATACTGCATATTGTTTTTACAGAATGAAGGTTTGTGGCAACTTTGTGTTGAACAAGTCTGCTGGTCCCAGTTTTCCAGCAGCATGTGCTCATTTTGTGTCTATGTTTCATATTTTGATAATTCTTGCAATATTTCAAATCTTTTTGTTATTAGCTTATCTGTTATGATGATCTGTGATCAATGGTCTTTGATGTTACTATTGGAATTGTTTTGGGGCACCATGAACTGTACCCATATAAGATGAGGAACTTAATTGATAAATGTTTTGTGTGGTCTGCCTGATCATTTGACCCTTTTCCTGTCTCTGTCCCTCTCCTCTTGTCTCCCTATATCCTGAGAGAAAACAATATTGCAATTAGACTAATTGGCTGGGCGCGGTGGCTCATGCCTTTAATCCCAGCACTTTGGGAGGCCGAGGCGGGTGGATCACGAGGTCAGGAGATCGAGACCATCCTGGCTAACACGGTGAAACACCGTCTCTATTAAAAAATACAAAAAATTAGCTGGGCGTGGTGACGGGTACCTGTAGTCCCAGCTACTTGGGAGGCTGAGGCAAGAGAATGACCTGAACCCAGGAGGCGGAGGTTGCAGTGAGCTGAGATCGTGCCACTGCACTCCAGCCTGGGCGACAGAGCCAGACTCTGTCTCAAAAAAAAAAAAAAAAGAAATTAGACTAATTAGTAACCTTGTAATGGCCTCTTAAGTTTTCAAATGAAGGGAAGAATCACAAGTTTCTCACTTTAAATAAAAAAACTAGAAATGATTAAGCTTAGTGAGGAAGGCATGTTGAAAGCTGAGATAGGTTGAGAGCCAGACCACTTGTGCATGAGAGCCAACTTGTTCATGCAAAAGAGAAGCTCTTGAAGGAAATTAAAAGTGCTATTTCAGTGAACATGGCAAATGATAAAGCGAAGCAGCCTTTTCACCGATATGAAGAAAGTTTTAGTGTCTGGACAGAAGATCAAACAAACCGTAACATTCCCTTATGCTGAAGTGGAATCCACAGCAAGACCCTAACTCTCTTCAATTCTGTGACGGCCGAGAAAGGTGAAGAAGGTGCAGACGAAAAGTTGTAAGCTAACAGAGATTGATTGTTGAGGTTTAAGGAAGAAAACCCTCCCCATAACACAGAAGTGCAAGGTGAAGCAGCATGTGCTGATGTAGAAGCTGCTAAGATAACTGACTCAGGTGGCTACACTAAACAGATTTTCAGTGTGGATGCAACAGCTTTCTTTTGGAAGAAGATGCCATCTAGGACTTTCATAACCTGAGAGAAGTTAGTCCCTGGCTTCAAAGGACAGTCTTACCCTCTTGTTAGGGGCTAATGCAGCTGGTGACTTTAAGTTGAAGCCAGTGCTCATGTACCATTCCAAAAATCTTAGGGCCCTTAAGAATTAGGCCAAGTCTGCTCTGCCTGGGCTCTATAAATGGAGCAACAAAGACTGGATGGCAGCGCGCCTGCTTATAGCATGGTTTACTGAATATGTTAAGCCCACTGTTGAGACTATTGCTCAGAAAAAAGATTCCTTTCAAAATATTACCGCTCATTGATAGTACACCTGGTCATCTAAGATCTCTGAGGGAGATGTGCAGGAGATGAATGTTGTTTTCATGCCTGCTGACACATCTGTTCTGCAGACTATGAAGGAGTAATTTTGACTTTCAAGTCTTACTATGAAATACATTATTTAACTAGAACTGCCATAGATGGTGATTCCTTTAAGGGATCTGGCAAAGTCCATTGAAAACCTTCCGAGCTGGATTCAGTGGCTTACGCCTGTAATCCCCCACTTTGGGAGGCCGAGGCAGGCGGATCACAAGGTCAGGAGATTGAGACCATCCTGGCTAACAGTGAAACCCTGTCTCTACTAAAAATACAAAAAATTAGCCGGGGGTAGTGGTGGGAACCTATAGTCCCAGCTACTCGCGAGGCTGAGGTAGGAGAATGGCTTGAACCCGGGAGGTGGAGCTTGCAGTGAGCCAAGATCGTGCCACTGCACTCCAGCCTGGGTAACAGAGCAAGACTCCGTCTCAAAAAAAAAAGAAAAAGAAAAAGAAAAAGAAAACCTTCTGGAAAGGATTCACTTTTCTAGATGCCATTAAGAATCTTCATGATTCATGGGAGGAGGACAAAATATCAACATAAACAGGAATTTGGAAGAAGTTGGTTCCCACCCTCATGGATGACTTTGAGGGGCTCAAAACTTCAGTGGAGGAAGTCACTGCAGATGTGGTGGAAATAGCAAGATAATTAGAATTAGAAGTAGAGCCTTAAGATGTGACTAAACTGCCAAAATCTTATGATTAAACCTGAACAGAATTGCCAAACTTGAACAGAATTGCCAGAATCTTATGATCAAACTTGAAGAGCAAAGAAAGTGGGAATATACAGAAAACAAATATTAAATGGCAGATTTAAATCCCACTAGGCCACTATTTAAATACAATGGTTTAACACAAATAACAGAGACTAGCATATGGGATTAGAAAATACCACCCAACTATATATGTTGGTTATAAGAAGCTTTCTTCAAATATAATGACATAGGTAAGTTAAAGGATGGAAAAAAGATATATTATGCAAACAATAATCAAAAGATAGCTGGAGTCACTATAAAGTGGGAAAAAAAAATGACCAGGAACAAAGAGAGACTTTAGTTAAAGGGCCAAATCACCAAGAAGGCACCCTTGAATATTTTATAAATGTCAGTTCATTCCATTTGGTTGATAATGTTGTTCATGTCCTCTCCATCCTTGGCAATTTCTTTTCTTTTTTTTTTTTTTGATACAGTGTCTCGCTCTGTCACTCACGCTGAAGTGCAGTGGTCAGATCACAGCTTACTGCACCCATGACCTTGTGACTCATGCAATCCTCCCACCTCAGCCTCCCAAAGTGCTGGGATATTACAGACATGGGCCACCGCACCCAGCCTGGCAAACTTTTTATGTAGGAGTTCAGACAAGTATCTATCTTAGCCTCTATGGGCCACACGCAGTCTCTGTTACATATTTGTCTTTTTTTTTTTTTTCCCTTAACCATTTAAGTACGTAAAACCTATTCTTAGCTCACAGACTGTACAAAAACAGGATACAAGCCAGATTTGGTCATGGAACATAGTTTGCTGACCAAGGATCTAAATAGATGCAGAGAAATCATTTGATGAAATCAAATATCTGTGATAAAAAAAATTCTCAGCAAACTAGAAATAGAAGGGGACTTCCTCAAATAGATGAGGGACATCCAAAATTTTCACTGTGTCTCCTGGTGAGGAGGAAGGGAGGGCCATGACTTTTTTCTTGGTGTTTGCAAAGAGTAGGGCAGGTATAGTGAAAAGTTTCTGTCCTGATTGGACACTCTTTTCCCAACACTTTGGCTGGAAAGAGTAAGAGTTTCTTAGTGCCTGTTTTGTCTGTGAACATTGGAATGTCTGTGTTGCAGACACTTTGAAAGCCTGAGGCGTGGTTATGTAAGGAGTCAAAAAAACCAAAAACCTAGGGAATTCATCATTAGGTCATTCCTGGGTCTCAGGTTACTAGCCAGTTGGTCTCCTTTTCTTTACTTTTTCAGAATCTTCCGTTAGTTGCATTATAAATTTTTTTCAGTTTTTTTTTTCTTTTTGGTGATTAATGGGGGAAATAGCATGGTATGTGCTTATCCCATCTTTTCATAAATTAGGGGTCTGAGATAGCTTTTAAAAAATTATGCATAACTAGTTCTCACTGTTATTTTTGTTTTTTAAGCCTAAGGATTTTATTGGTGCAACTCCTATTATTTTGTTAGCTTTTGAGTAGTGTATTAACATGAATATGTATATTGTTAAGATCTCATTTTAGTTCTGAGCATCTCCTTTTTAGTCTTACCACGTTTTCAGCCTGTATAGATGTGAATTTCTGTTTTTCCTAAGTACCCTACAGATAGCCAAAATAAGGAGTGGTTAGCATGAATTGTCAACTCATTCTTTTTTTTTTTTTGAGACGGAGTTTCGCTCTTGTTGCCCAGGCTGGAGTGCAATGGCACAGTCTCGTCTCACTGCAACCTCCGCCTCCTGGGTTCAAGCAGTTCTCGTGCCTCAGCCTCCCAAGTAGCTGGGACTACAGGTGTATGCCTCCACGCCCAGCTAATTTTTGTATTTTTAGTAGAGATGGGATTTCACCATGTTGGCCAGGCTGGTCTTGGACTCCTGACCTCAGGCGATCCACCTACCTCAGCCTCCCAAAGTGCTGGGATTACAGGCATGAGCCATCGTGCCCTGCCGACTCTTTTTTTTTAAGATCAAAGAATTTATTCTAATTTATATAGAGTATTTTTGAGGAAGAAATAATTGAGAGTTTATTATTGAAGGCAGATTGTGTGCTGGAGAGCAATTTGAATAGTTTGGATTTAATTTCTTGAGCATTATCTGACCTTATTTTCTAAGCCCCTGGGGGATAATTGGTGCTCTTTCTCTCAAGGTTTGAGACTTCTAAGATTGTTGCCTATAGTCTCTGAAAGCTTAGTGTTCTTACTGTCTTTATGACCAAAAGGTAGAAGAGTGCATAGTGTACAGATTTTTGTAGAATGTGTTGACTATATTAACATTCCCCTCCTTGCCTGCAAAAAAGTCTTCAGTAATGAAGAGAAGGAATCCAACCAAGAGAAATTACACCAAGTTGTGGGAGACCTAGGTGGGCAGATCGCTTCAGCCCAGAAGTTCAAGACCAGCCTGCATAACATGGTGAAACCCTGTCTCTACCAAAAAATACAAAATTAACCAAGTGTAGTGACATGTGCCTGTAGTTCCAGCTACTCTGGAGGCTGAGGTGGGAGGATCACTTGAGCCTGGTAGGTTGAGGCTGCAGTAAGCTGAGATCATGCCACTGTACTCCAGCCAGGGTGAGAGAGTGAGATCTTGTCTCAAAAAAACCAAAACCAAAAACAAAACCCAAAATTATACCAAAATATTTGCAGTTGGATGGTGGAATTGGATAGATTATTGACATTTGAATTGTTTCTTTGTTGTGTTTGGTGAGCATAAACTTAGAAATATCAAAAGAAATATATGTTTACATTCCTTAACATTTTATTTAAGGATATGATGCATTAAAAGCAATATTTTTTTCCGCATGTTTTTATTGCTTAAAGGTGGGAAAGGTTTTTATTCCTGGACTGCCAGCTCCTTCTCTGACGATGTCCAACACAATGCCTCGGCCCAGTACTCCACTTGACGGCGTTAGTACTCCAAAGCCTCTTAGTAAACTCCTTGGATCATTGGATGAGGTAAGAAATGGACTAGGTGTTGTCAGAAAGTTAACATTTTTTAAAGAAGTTTGGTCAAATATTAGTTCTTTCCGTGGTTAACTTAATTTTAATTAGTACTTGGAGAATAAATGTTTTCAAACAGAAGTGATTCAGTTAACATACATTGACCTCCCTTGTGATGTGTGTGATACTTTTTGAAGGTGCTGGAGAGATGGAAGTGATACATTCTTTTCCATCTAGGGGTCTCACAATTGTGTGGAGTTGATATACTGTCTGCATAAGAAATTAGAATTTAAGAAAGACTCATGACTTACGAATGAGGAAAAGAGAGTACCATCGTTGATTGACTGATGGGAAGATAACATCCAATGGGAGGACATGGCAAAATCAAAGCCTCATCTCTGAGGCTGTCAGTCTTGGTTTGGACCTTGGGGATGAGTAGGATATCTATAGGTAGAAAGGAACATTCAGGGCAAGGAGGAATCACACAGGCACAGGCAGGAAGGCCAGATAATGTGGAACATTTTTTAATGGATATTTGTATCTTCATCTCCTAATCATTAGTTAAGGACTCAATAAATCTGTAGAATAAATACTTATAAAAGTACAAGTAGGGTGTGGCAGGATAGAGTTTGGATAACAATACTCTTTTTTGAGCATTTTCTATGTGCTAGGCATTGTTCTCAGTGCTTTATTAGTATTATTTCCTTAGAACAGCTTTATTGAGAAGATACTACTGTGAAATGAATCTTTTTTTTTTTTTTTTAACAAATGAGAGGTTACAAATGAAATAAACCTAATAAGTGGTAAAACTGGGATTTATACTCTTACTAATGTGCTCTTAAAGGAAGAAAGGATGAAAAGGTGGTTTTATTCTGAATGCAATTGCCAGGGCCTTACAGGATTTTGAGAAAGGAGTTACGAGGTTTTGGATCTGTGTTGTAGATAGGTGTATTTTGGGATTAAAGATAAGGAAACCAGTTAGCCTCCAAGTGAGGTTGTCTGTGTCAGTGTAAGAAGTATGAAGAGGGTCTGAATATGTGTGGAAAGGAGGAAATCACATGAGAGGCCTTGAGACATAGAAATGAGTTTGACAGCTGATTGGTTTTGTGCTCCGGGGCTGGGGAAAGGTGATGTCACATGAGGCTCCGAATTCTCTGAATGACCTGGGAAGGTACCTGGATTTACCAAGTTAGGAAGCCTGGAGAAAAGTGGTGTGTATTTAAAGAACATGTGAGTGTGGATGTTTAGGGACAGTTCAAAGGGAAGGTTATTGTTATCAATTGTATTCGATAATGTCTGTGTCTTCATTATATTTTTAAACATGTGCAACATTGAATTTTTTCCTTCACACTGGCACATTTGCAGAACATTCAAAGGGGAACTGGAGAAGTGTCAGAGTGTTTTGTGTGATTCGGAAGAATTTCTTTTATAATGGAAAATGATTTCCAACTTTTTTAGAATTCTGTAAGCCTAGTAACAATTAGTGCCTTTTTGATAGGTGTAAGGTCATGGAAATAATAGTCTAACACATTGGCTGATGGCTTTTCCACTTCTCTGGAAGATTTTGCTAGTAGACTTAGAGCCAGGACCAGTGGAGCTGAATTTTTCCTGGTGACTTTTAGAGTAGAATCTGGAATAGAATAAATACATCTTAGTCTTGATTGTCAGTGTTGACAAGATATTCACTTAGAGATATATAAATTGAATTAAAGGAACCAAAAAAGGATCAGTGGTCATGACTGGAGATTAAGATTGGAAGCATCTGCATGTAGATAGTAACTAAGATTATTTAAATTTTTTGTTTGCATATCTGTAGTAAAGCAAATACATACTGTTGCTGTATTTTTGAGTAAATAATTGCCTATAAGGGAAATGCCACGAAATGCTGGTCTCATTTGTTTGCTTTTTCATTATTGTCCTTTCTTCCTGGGCTCTTAGTGCCTCAGCTGCCTCAAATCACAGTTTAGTTTTTTTTTTTTTTTTGAGATGGAGTCTTGCTCTGTTGCCCAGGCTGGAGTACAGTGGTGCAATCTCACTGCACTGCAGCCTCCACCTCCTGGGTTCGAGCAATTCTCCTGCCTCAGCCTCCCATATAGCTGGGACTACAGGCGCCTGCCACTATGCCTTGCTAAATTTTGTATTTTTGTAGAGATGGGGTTTCACCATGTTGGCCAGGCTGGTCTTGAACTCCTGACCTCAAGTGATCCGCCCGCCTCGGCCTCCCAAAGTGCTGGGATTATAGGCATGAACCACTGTGCCCGGCCCACAGTTTAGTCTTTAGCCCTGTAAGCTTGCTAACGGTGCTGCTGGCTTCTCTCCCTCTTAGCTATGGCTTTCCTTGCATATTGTCAGCCTTTCCATATATTCCTCTTACCACCAAAATTTGCAGATGGCCAGAGCAGGAAAAGCAAGGTTCCCCAAGAACGCTGGCCCCTTCCCTGCAGTTGCTTTCTTCAGATGAAAATGTTGGCCCCCTTCCCTGCAGTTGCCTTCTCTCCTAAATCTTGGTCCCTCAAGTCCAGGTTTCTTCCACAGTTTTCCCACAGCCATCAATTAGATGTTTTCCTTTTACCTACCTTTTCTAGTTGTTTTCTGTGAGGACCTTGGTTTGCTGGTACTTCATTGTATCTGGAACCAAATTTTTTAAAGAGCCAGGGTCTTGCTGTGTCACCCAGGCTGGAGGGCAGTGGCTATTCACAGGCTCACTACAGCCTCAAATTCCTAGGCTCAAGTGATTCTTCTGCCTCAGTCTTCGCAGTAGCTGGGATTCTACAGGTGCGCACCAGCGTGCTTGGCTTGGAGCAGAATGTTTTTAAATCATTACATCTTATTGTTTGTTAGACCATGTGCAAAAAAGAAAGAGTTAAGTTTCCTTGTCCTTAATTTCTCAGAAAACAATTCATTTGTGTTATGTTTATGACTTTTTACAGGTTGTTCTGTTGTCGCCGGTTCCAGAGCTGAGGGATTCTTCAAAACTTCATGATTCTCTCTATAATGAGGATTGTACTTTCCAACAACTTGGAACTTACATTCATTCTATCAGAGATCCTGTCCATAACAGAGTCACCCTAGTAAGTATAAACATTTGGTAGCTTTCCAAGAGGTGGGCTGACATTTCAAATTTGACAGAATAGAAAATTTTATCTGAAAAATGACAACAAACATTTCTCATGATTTAAAAAAATCTATTGTGTCATTTTTTGGCACTATTTTACTTTTTACTATACAGTAATTCTGCTTGTTTTCTACAGTTTCTGTATTTTTAAAAACAGTGAAAATGAAAGCTTGTTGAGTCAGTTGAGTTGTATATTGATATGATTTTTTGTCTTTTCATTAAAAGTAAATGTCCTTTTGATGATGGTGACTCACTGTATAAAGATTAGACACTTTTTATTAAAACAAGCATTTTGGAAAGCATTTTGCAAATAATTACATTTAAAGTTTCTGAAATTTGGAAGTGTTCATTTCTGTTTGAAATTGTTTTTCATTTATTTTATTGCTTTGATAGGCAAAGTCTTGTACCAGCTATTTTTAAGACATTCAAAGACTTAGAATGCACAGATCTTATTTACTTTCTGATTTGTTTCCATCTAGGAACTGAGTAACGGCTCCATGGTTAGGATCACTATTCCTGAAATTGCCACCTCTGAGTTAGGTACGACTGAGAAGTTTCATTTCTAAGACATGAAGTAATTGTGATTTACATTAATAATTGGGGTTTTAAACACTATTTTGCCATTTTTGAAGCCGCTGGATCAAGTTCTTAGCTTTGTAGAGGAGCTTTAAAGGGCTAGGGAGTGCTTTGTGATGTCTACTCTGTGTGCTCTAAGGCTGGAGTACAGGTGAAGGATGTGCTGGTTCTGTTCCTCTGAGATTCTTCTGTTGAGGAATATAATGCAGTG
This sequence comes from Mandrillus leucophaeus, assembly GCF_000951045.1. Taxonomy (NCBI): domain Eukaryota; kingdom Metazoa; phylum Chordata; class Mammalia; order Primates; family Cercopithecidae; genus Mandrillus; species Mandrillus leucophaeus. Next base: position 613,537 of record NW_012102188.1, read on the forward strand.
TAATAATATATGGACATGCTGACTGGGCATGGTGGCTCACACCTGTAATCCCAACACTTTGTGAGACTGAGGCGGGCGGATTGCTTGAGGTCGGTAGTTCGAGACTAGCCTGGCCAACATGGTGAAACCCTGTCCCTATTAAAAATACAAAAATTAGCTGGGTGTGGTGGCGCACTTCTGTAATCCCAGCTACTCAAGAGTCTGAGGCAGGAGAATCGCTTGAACCCGGAATGCGGTGGTTGCAGTGAGCCAAGATCATGCCCCTGCGCTCCAGCCTGGGTGATAGAGTGAGACTCTGTCTCAAAAAAAAAAAATATATATATATGTATACACACACACACACACACACACACACACACACATATATGGACTTGCCTCTTGCAAGAACATCTGGGAAACAAAGCCTAAGCAACTAGGATATTTCTTGGCATATTTAATGTTTTTTTTTTTTCTGTAATGTATTAATGATGTTTTTAATCTTGAATATCTCAATTTTCAGATAAGTTGTGAAATTAACGTAATTGCCTTAATTGAATAAAACTTAGTATTATTGTCAAAATACAGTCAGAATTATCTTAATAAATATTGGATTCTGCTTGAATTATTCCTGAAATGCAGTTTCAAAGTGCTAGAGGAGAGTATTTCTGAACATAGAATAGTAAACAAAATATTAGAATTCAAGGGATTTGCCAACAAACGTAGGTTAAGAAAAGAATGCCTGTATGATATAAGGAACTTCATGACATCTCTTGGTTTCAAAATCTAACTGTCAAAGCGGGACATTGGCAGATTGTAGACTAGAATGACTTTTTCATTTTAGGAATTTTCACTGGGTGGTAAATGGTATTCCAAGTTGATATAGAGATTCCTTGCCTTCTAAAAGGTATTGCATAATCACAAGGCCAGGTACCTAGAAGTATTATAAGCCTAAGCAAAATATATAAAAACAGATAATAATGGAGGAAATTAAATAAATAAAAACAAAAAAATTTACCCCTTTATAGCCAAACAGAAGCCCCATAGCTTATGTACATACGTTTATGTATTTCACCTACAAAGGGTTCTCACACACTCATGCAGCATTGGATTTACGCTTATTTTGGACTCAGCTATGACATACTTGGTTATTTGGTATTTTAATATTATTTGCTTCCAATCTGTGCTGTGTGAGTGTGCACATTGCAAACTGATGGGACAGAGGATGTGTTGCTGAGGATGGGCCCAGTGGCATGACAGTGGAAAGGGAAAAAGGAATCCTGGAAGAGAGGATATGTGAGTACAAAAACATTGCAGTTTGGGATTATTTACTACTAAAAGTAGATTTGGGTCTCTTCACAGTGGTAGCCCTGGCCACTCTGAGGGGCTCATTGTATGCCAGTGTAGTGCTATAATTGACGTGGAGCCATTGAGAATGGTATAAAGCCAGGTGTGGTGGGCTTGTGCTTGTAATCCCTCCCCTTTGGAAGGCTGAGGTGAGGGGATTGCTTGAGTCCAGGAGTTTGAGACCAGCCTGGACAACATAGACTCTGTCTCTACAAAAAGAAAAATAAAATTAGCCAGGCGTGCTATCTGTATGTATCTGTAGTATCTGTATACAGATACAGATACTGTATACATACAGATACTGCATGTATCTGTAGTCCTTGCTACTTGGGAAGCTTGACCTGGTGGACCACTTGAGCCCAGGAGTTGGAGGTTACAGTGAGCTATGATTGCACCACTGCACTCCAGCCTGGGGACAGAGGAAGACCCCGTTTCCCTTTACCAAAAACAGAATGGTGTAAATTATGTGGTATTAACTCTTAACCCTTTTAAGGCAGAGAGCATGTGAAACATTTTAGAAACTGAACAATGTCAGAAATAAAAGTTATAAAGCTTTGGTTCATAGGCATGTTTACTCATTTAGAACATCATGTAATGCTAGCTAAGCATTGCTATTTGTGGATGCATATATTGAATATTATATATTTACTGAAGTATTTAAGCAGTATTTATATAAATGTATAAACATAGAAGTTGTATGTTTTTCATAGTGACTTTTTTTTTTTTTTGAGACAGTTTCACTCTAGTCACCCAGGCTGAAGTGCAATGGCATGATCTCGGCTCACTGCAACCTCCGCCTCTCGGGTTCAAGCGATTCTCCTGCCTCAGCCTCCCAAAAAGCTAGGATTTCAGGTGCCCGCCACAGTGCCCAACTGATTTTTGTTATTTTTAGTAGAAACAGGGTTTCACCATGTTGGTCAGGCTGGTCTCGAACTCCTGACCTCAGGTGATCCACCCGCCTCGACCTCGCAAAGTGCTTGGATTACAGGCGTGAGTCACCGCGCCTGGCCCATAGTGACCTTTAATTTGTCACCTGAGGTAGAACATCTTTAGAGTGAAAGGGGGAGCAGTTAGTAATTGCTGGGGCAATGGATGTAAATCAGTACTGTCTCTGGCAAACTGGGCTATTTGGTCACTTTATTTCTGATTCAAAATTAATGATCAAAAAGCTGTCCTTGGCTGGGCACAGTGGCTCACACCTGTAATCCCAGCACTTTGGGAGGCCAAGGCAGGCGGATCACGAGGTCAGGAGTTCGAGACCAGCCTGGCCAACATGGTGAAACCCTGTCTCTACTAAAAATACAAAAAATTAGCCTGGCGCAGTGGCAGACACCTGTAATCCCAGCTACTTGGTGGCTGAGGCAGGAGAATTGCTTGAGCCCAGGAGGCAGAGGTTGCAGTGAGCCGAGACCGCACCACAGCACTCCAGCCTGGGCAACAGACAAGACTCCATCTCAAAAAAAAAGAAAAAAGAAAAAAAACTGTCTTCAGACCTCTTTCAAGCCCTGTTGAATTCAATAGTTGGTTTTAGTTTCAGATGATTGGTTAGGTAATGTTTGCATCTCATTGGCTCTTTAGTGACAGTTTTCTTTTCATAATAATTGGCCTTTACTTAGTAGAAATTTAAAAACTTGATTATTGAAAGGGAAAAGAAATGCATGCAGAGTAAGAATACTAAAATTAATCTTTGCTTTTAATAGTACAAACGTGTTTGCAAGCAATTAAGTGTATCCTGCCAAAAGAAATAGCAGTTCAGATGCTTGTCAAGTGGTACAATGTCCACAGTGCTCCAGGAGGACCCAGTTATCACTCAGAGTGGAACTTATTTGTGACTTGTCTCATGAACATGATGGGTTATAACACAGACCGCTTAGCATGGACTAGAAATGTAAGTAAATACAATTGTTTTCTTTATGAGTTATTCTGTTAATGTAATGCTTGCATAATTGGTAATGTAACATTGGCATACCATATTCAAAATAATAGAATAATATTAAGGTTTATTGTATCTATATATTGTAAATCAAATCTCATTTAATATTTAATATTAACGTTTTACTAGTAATTATAATTACTGAGCTTTAGAATGTTAAAGCATATATGACTATTTCTTATTTTGCCTTTGTAAAATGACTGCAAGTTATGCTAGGATTAGTGATAGTCTTGGTTTTATTGATGAAGAAACTGGATCACAAAGAAATCACAGATCTGTGATTTTTTAAAAAAACTATGACTAGACTGCATCTTCTGACTCCTTGTTTAACGTTGTTTTCTGAAGACAAGATTGTCTTTTTACAGACATGTTGTTTGGGATGTGAGGAGGAAGGTTTGATTTGAGGGGGATTTAAAGTACTTTAGCCTGAGTATCTACTCTGTCAATGGTATAAAGCCTTATCTCTCACCCTCTTCCCCCAGAAACATCCTTACAGGCCCTTATTAGATTATTTACAAAATCAGCAGAGTGGTGTCTTCAGTATTGGTGATCTCTTTCTAGCTCTGGAGATCCCTCGCAGGACGACCTTGCCTGGGTCACTCTGAAAAAAATCACTCTAGATTGTAATTACCCTTTTTCCAGGTAACTCAGCTGTTCCATTCTATACGTTTTAGCCTTGTACAGCAAATCCATTTTTAAAACTTGCTTTTGTCTCAGTTATAAAAGGAAAATGTGGAAAATGGAGGAATTAAGAAAATAATTCTACTACTCAGAGATAACCACTCTAAACATTTTTGAAGTTACCTTCTATATACAAATATCAATGAAAATTTCCCATCTCATTAAAAAATTTTTCTAAAAAACCTCCATCATTTCATCATAGTGTAGTTTTGTCATAATTAACCCATAGCTAATAATTGTACCTTGTGAATCTTTTGTTTTCCTTGTTGTGAGTAATTTATAAACATCCTTTTTCACGAATCTTTTTTTTTTTTTTGAGATGGAGTCTCGCTCAGTTGCCCAGGCTGGAGTGCAGTGGCGCAATCTCGGCTCCCTGCAAGCTCCGCCTCCTGGGTTCATGCCGTTCTCCTGGCTCAGCCTCCCGAGTAGCTGGGACTACAGGTGCCCGCCACCACGCCCCGCTAATTTTTTGTACTTTTAGTAGAGATGGGATTTCACCTTGTTAACCAGGATGGTCTCGATCTCCTGACCTTGTGTTCGGCCCACCTTGGCCTCCCAAAGTGCTGGGATTATAGGCGTGAGCCACTGCGCCTGTCCTTCTTTTTCACGACTCTTTAACCACATCTCTAGTTACTTTCCAAGAACTGAATCTTAAAAGAGAGACTGTTGGGTCAAGTAATGTTTGGAAAGGGGTTCCCAGGTGACATTCTTACCAGCATCATTTACAAGTGCCATTTCCCCATAGTGTTTATTTGTGGTGTGGTGAACCTTTGCTAGCTTACTGGGAAATTTTATCTTATTTCTGTATAAGTGAATGAGAATTTTTTTTCAAAGTTTCATCAGTTATTTATAATTCTTATTTTTTGATTTGTATTTCATGTCCTTTGTCTTTGTTCCAGTCTCTTCTCAGTCCAGTGGCCAAAGTAATCCTGTTTGATGAAGTCAGGTTATGTTAGTCGCGCGTCTGCGTAGGATCCCCCAGTGACTTCCCATGCCACTCAGAGTAAAGGCCATAGGCTTACAAGATGCCATGTGACCTAGCCCTTGCTTACCTTCCTGGTCTCATTTTTTAATGCTTTGCACATGTCATCCCAGCCACACTGGCCTCAGCTCTGTTCCCTGAGCACTGCCAGCATGTTTCTGCCTCTGAGTGTTTGCACTTGCTGTTACCTCTGTGGAGAATGCTTCCCTGCCTCTCCGACAAGATGTGCTTAGGTCTTTATTGAGATGTCACCTCAGTGCTGCCTCCTGTCTCTCTATGTAGCATTACACCTGCCTCCATACCTTTAGTGCCATTTACCTGTTTTTTTTTTTCTTCTCACTTAAATATAATATAGTATATATTTTACTTGTTTTGTTTTGTGTCCCTCCTCCCCCAGCTGGAATGTAAATTCTAGGAATGCAAAGATTTTTGCTTGGTTTTGTTTACTACTTTCTTTCTCCAGGACCTGTGGTATTGCCTGGCATAGAAGGATACTGAGTGAACATTTGTGAGTGGATGCCATTTTCCATCTGAGTGAGATACTGTTTTTAAGAGTTTGTGTCTATTTCAGCACATGAAGGAATTGCCCTCTGCAATTTCCTTGAGAAAAATCTTACGAGAAAATAGGGACAATTTTTTTTCTTTTTTTTTTTCCTTTTTTTTAAGATGGGGTTTCGCTCTGTCGCCCAGGCTGGAATGCAGTGGCGCTATCTTGGTTCATTACAACCTCTGCCTCCTAAGTTGAAGCGATTCTTGTGCCTCAGCCTCCCTAGTAGCTGGAATTACAGGCATGCACCTCCATGCCTGGCTAATTTCTGTATTTTTAGTAGAGACGGGGTTTCGCCATGTTGGCTATGCAGGTTTCAAGCTCCTGAGCTCAAGTGATCCTCCCAACTTGGCCTCCCAAAGTGCTAGGATTCCAGGTGTGAACCACGGCACCTGGCCTTCTTTTCTTATTTTAAACAATTGTATCAACGTGACATTATCTTCAATTTTTCTGTTCTTTATTACATGTGAAAAGATTAAGCCTCATAGAAACTGTAGATTTCTACATTATGTAAAAGCACGTCAGCTTTCTGTAGTTCTGTATATCATTGTCCTTGGAACTTGTTGATGAATACAGGTTGTTGTGTCCTAGTCTCTGGCAGAGAACCTATGCCCCCTCGCGTTTCCATGTTTTGGGGAGGACTGAGCACCTACTTATTTTTTCCTTTGCAAAGAAGGACATGGCTCTTTGACTTACTTATTGCATGATAATTATAAAGGAAGGAATAAGGAAATCAATTCTTGAGGCCAAGTTGCTTTGCCATTTATTTATAGGACTGCATGGTTAAACCCTTGCTATCTTTTGTCCTCATAGTCAAAGCTTAGGATGAAACGGTCCTCATTGGCAAATGGTTTTCATTTTGCTTTGTTCAGATTTATTCTTTTTGTTTTTGTGGAGTACAGAATTTCTGCCAACGACTAGTTACACAATTTTTGGCATTTCTTTGTGCTTTCTTTAATTTGCTGATGTGTTAAATGAGCGCACTGGACTGTACATAGTAGGAACAGTTGTATTTGGGGTTAACTTTTTGTAGCTTTTGGGCTGCTCTTTTTTTCATTAGCTAAATATTGAATCCCTGCTGTGGGCCAGGCATGATGCCAGGTTTCTCACATATACCCTAAACAAAACAGACTGTTCCTCTGGAATTGACTGTCCTGGGGGAAACAAATAATATTTGATACATGTGTTACGATAGATGAAGGGTAGGGGTCCATAGGAGCATATAACAGGGTTGGCTAACCTGAGACACATGGAAAGAATGAAGATTAAGCAGATCCATGTATGGTACAAAGAGCCATCCTTATCAGGCAGTTTCTACTATCTCATAACTCCAGGCCTTATGAATCTGATAATTATAGCAGGGACATTCGTTTTGACTGTGGGACTTTGTGTGTGTTATATTTTGGTTGAAGTTTTAGGTAAGATAGCTACTGTTTTATTTGTTGCTTTGATTTCACTGTTACTACCAGGTTTTTTATAATATGTATGAGTTGGGCTGTTTTTTATTTGAATGCTTCACAAGCAAACCTCTCTCAATAACATTCAGTTTTAAAAATCACTTTATTGCTACCTATGTTTAGTTTTTATATAGAAATCCGCTCCGTTTAGGTGAGTGAGTTGATAAATATGTAAGTTTTTTAGCATAGGAAAATAGCCATTGCCATTTAAAGAGTTACAGTTTATTAGTTGATAGTCAGTGCCCATGTGAAGTAGCTGGGGCAGCAAAGATTATGCCAGGGGAAATTGAAGAAGAGCAACTTGTAGAAAACTGCTTTTATGTAGTTGTATTAGTTAGAAGATAGGCTCACTATTGTAATAGAAAGGCCTCAAAAGATACAATGGCTCAAACAAAATGTCTGCCTTGCTTACATAACAGGGCTTAGCAGATAAACAGGCCACATAGTTATTCAGGAACCCAGGTTGATGGAGGATCTTTTCTCTTCGGTTCAAAGACTGCCACTGGTTGACTGCGTCCCAGTCAGGTGGAAGGGGCAAAGAGTCTGGGGGAGCAGGTATAGGACTGGACTGGTCCTGGAAGTGGTGACAGTGACTTCCATCTATAATTAACTCTGTCAAAGGGTCACACCTAACTTCAGAGGAGGCAGGGGTATGTGTGTAGTCTGGCTGTGGGTTCAGGAGAAAGAGGAGAACAAAGATTTTCCAGAGTAGCTGCTTGTCTCTACCATATAATTGTTAGGTAGTTTACTGTATATGGACTGTAAATAAATGTTTGCTTAGTTCTAACATTTGACTGATATTGGGTTGATCCTTTGAGACTTCTATATATATATATTGTGGATATGCCTTTTTCCACCAAATATATATGTTTCTTTTTCTACCAAAGATGTGATGTGATCTGTGTCGTTACAGAAGTAGGAGAGGGAAGGAAACTACCATTAAAATCAGTACTTAGGAGCCCAGGCACCGTTCTAGATGTTTGCACATATTAATATGATTTCATTTCATCTTCACAGTAATCTAGAAGAAAGGTATTTAAATAATGACTTTCCAGTTAAAAAATGAGTTTTGATGGCTTTCCTCAGTTTCCATAATTGGCAGAACTGATTTCTGAATCCTTTAAGTTGATCAGTTGACAGGAATGAGTTTATGATTTTTATCTTTTCTTTTGGGGTTGCTTTTCAGTTTGACTTTGAAGGATCACTTTCCCCTGTCATTGCGCCCAAAAAAGCAAGGCCTTCCGAGACTGGATCTGATGATGTAAGCATTATTATTTCTTGCTAATACAAATTAATTTGTGGATATTCATACTAGTCTCCCACTTCTTGGTATTCCTGACAATTCCTCTATCTTTCCAACACCTTTCACTTTATTTATTTTAATACTGAGTAACAATTATTTTGAAGAGTAGGCTCTGTTACATTTTCTGTGGCCTTTAATGATTATCTAAAAATTAATGTATGTATTACTGCATGATTTCAGTTTGGGTTTGTAGACATTTTATTATCAACTGATCACCTGAAATGACAGCATTTACCTTTTTTATGCAGTGTAAATTTTTAAATTAAAGTTCTCAATCATATCAGGTTCCATGGTATATTCTTTTTTTTTTTTTTTTTTGAGACGAAGTCTCGCTCTGTCGCCCAGGCTGGAGTGCAGTGGCCGGATCTCAGCTCATTACAAGCTCCGCCTCCTGGGTTTACGCCGTTCTCCTACCTCAGCCTCCCGAGCAGCTGGGACTACAGGCGCCCGCCACCTCGCCCGGCTAGTTTTTTGGCGTTTTTTAGTAGAGACGGGGTTTCACTGTGTTAGCCAGGATGGTCTCGATCTCCTGACCTTGTGATCCGCCCGTCTCGGCCTTCCAAAGTGCTGGGATTACAGGCTTGAGCCACCGCGCCCGGCCTCTTTTTTTTTTTTTTTTTTTTTTTTGAGACAGAGTATAGCTCATGTTGCCCAGGCTGGAGTGCAGTGGCACGATCTGAGCTCACTGCAACCTCCACCTCCCAGGTTCAAGCAGTTCTCCTACCTCAGCCTCCTGAACAGCTGGGATTACAGGTGTCCGCCTCCATGCCCAGCTAATTTTTGTAGTTTTGGTAGAGACAGCGTTTCACCATCTTGGCCAGGCTGGTCTCGAACTCCTGACCTCAAGTGATCCGCCGCCTCGGCTTCCCAAAGTGCTGGGATTACAGGCATGAGCCACCGCACCCGGCCTCCATGGTATATTCTTAAGTGGCCCAAATGTATTTTTTAAAATTATAGTATAATTTACAAAAATGAAATACATCTTGAGTTTACAGTTTGATCAGTTTTAATATATGCACACTCAGGTAACCCACCCTCCTATAAAGACACAGAATATTGTTATAACTCCATAAAATTTCCTTGTTTGGTTTTTTTTTTGAGACAGATCTCGCTTTGTCGCCCAGGCTGGAGTGCAGTGGCACGATGTCGGCTCACTCTAACCTCTTGACTCCCAAGTTCAGGCAATTCTCATGCCTCAGCCTCCGCAGTAGCTAGAATTACAGGCGTGTGCCATGATGCCTGGCTAATTTTTGTATTTTTAGTAGAGATGGGGTTTTGCCATGTTGGCCAGTCTGGTCTCAAACTCCTGGCCTCAAGTAATCCGCCCACCTTGCTCTCCCAAAGTGCTAAGATTACAGGTGTGAGCCACCATGCCCGGCCCATGGACATATATGTGTGTGTGTGTGTGTGTGTGTGTGTGTGTGTGTATATTTTTTTTTTTCTTCCTTCCTTCCTTCCTTCCTTCCCTCCCTCCCTCCCTCC
>NW_012102188.1:623578-645151 GCF_000951045.1 Mandrillus leucophaeus
TCCTTCCTTCCTTCCTTCCTTCCTTTCTTTTCGCTTCTTTTCTTTCTTTTCGCTTTCTTTCTTTCTTTTCTTTTCTTTCTTTTTTGAGACAGGGTCTCACTTTGTTGGCTGGACTGCAGTTATGCTATTGTAGCTGACTGAATCTCGAACTCCTAGGCTCAAGCCATCCTTCTACCTCAGCCTCCGAGTAGCTAGGACTACCGGTATGCACCATCATGCCTGGCTAATTTTTAAATTTTTTTGGTAGAGACAAGGTCTTACCATAATATGTTCCCCGGGCTGGTCTCAAACTCCTGGGCTTCAACAGTCCTCCTGCCTCTATCTCCCAAAGTGCTGCGATTACGGGTGTTAATTTTAATTTAATTTCTTTTAAATTAAAATTCACATCTGTAATTTTAATTTCTTTTGATTTAATTTCTTTTAAATTAAAATTCATGCCTGTAATCGCAACACTTTGAGGGATAGGGGCAGGAGGACTGCTTCAGCCCAGGAGTTTGAGACCAGCCTGGACAACAGATTATAGTAAGACCAGTTCTCTACCAAAACAATTTAAAAATTAGGCAGGCATGATGGCGTATACCTGTAGTCCTAGCTACTGGGAGGCTGAGGTAGGAGGATGTTAAACATTCTTTCATGTGCTCATTAGCTACTTATGTATCTTTTTGTGAAGTTTCTGTTCAAATCTTTACCTACTTTTAAATTAGATTTTAAAAAATATGTAAGCTGTTGAAGTTCTTTCCTGTTCTAGACATGAGTTCTTGACCGTATTTTCCCTTAGAATGTGGCTTTAACATTGTCTTTGATGAGTGGAATTTTTTATTTTAGTTATCCAATTTATTAGTTTTTTCTTTTATGGTTAGTTCTTTCTGTATCCAGTCCAAGAATTTTTAAGTTAGAATAACACACTATATTAAGCCTTATAAAAACACCAGTAAGTTCCAAGATCTGGAAATAGCATAAACCACATTCTCTGAACCAAATGCAGTAAATCACAAGTAGAACCAAAATAGACTGAATATTTGGAAAATGTAGTCTAATCAGTCTGAATATAAAAACCAGTTGATTATTAGATTATATTACTAGCCCTGGCATCTTATACATGTGGAAAGATGAATATATCAGCTGAATGCAGGTGGACCTTCCCTTTTACCAAAACACAGTTCAGTGTAGTGGCCCACTAACCTGCCATCTACTTTCCCTATAAAACCTAGCCTGAGATAATCTTAAATTTTCTCTCTCAATCTCTACCTAAATAGTATAATTCTTCTCCCAATGTCTTTCCTAAAAGGGCATGGTAAGATTTTTTTTTAATGTGTTTTAAAGGTGGCTTGCCGTAACATTTATAATTGGCATCTGGAAGTTGCTTGCTATTTTATAGTTACTTCATTCTTAGCATTGTCTTTTTTTTTTTTTTTAATATACTCTTAGATCAGCTTAATGTGAAAATGAAACTTGAATTGTTTTAAGTGAATTAATTATTAATTTTCTTTTCTAGTGATACTATAAGGAGGTTTTATTTAAAAAAATTAATATTCTTTTTATTCTTCTCAGGACTGGGAATATTTACTAAATTCAGACTACCACCAGAATGTTGAGTCTCATCTTTTGAACAGATCTTTATGTTTGAGTCCTTCAGAAGCTTCACAGATGAAGGATGAGGATTTTTCACAGAATCTCAGTCTGGATTCTTCTACACTTCTCTTTACTCACATACCTGCAATTTTTTTCGTTCTTCACCTTGTGTATGAGGAGCTTAAGTTGAATACTCTAATGGGAGAAGGAATTTGTTCACTTGTTGACCTTCTTGTTCAGTTGGCAAGGTAAATTTGTTTGTAGCTTAGAAACTGCCAGGAAGTCCTTAGATGACTGTCTTTTCCATGATATCACATGGGGACCTTGTAAATAAGTTTCTGAAATCTACCTTCTCAGAAAACTAGGGCATCTCCTGTAAACCACAGAGTTGTTTGAAAATACTGGTGTTATAAGGGCCTGTGAGCCATGCAGGGACTTTTAGTCTCTGTCCTGAGATTAGTGGAAGGTCACGAGAAAATGGAGATGACCTGCTCAGATTTTCGTTTTGACAGGATGGCTGGCTATACTGTGGTGGGAGTTCTAGAATAACATCTGCTGTTTTGTATTAATATCCACATTCAAATTGTGCTTTATAGTTGACAAAATCATAATTTACATATAAAGTCTCAAACAAGGTAAGTTTCCTATTTTAGTGATGAGGAAATTTGCCTAAATTTGTTTCCAGGGATATGAGTGTTTGATAGTTGCAGACTCATTTTGTTACGCTATCTTTGCTGCAATCTGAGGTTGTCCCTGTCTTTGAGGCATTCATAGTAGATCCACAGAATAATATGTTTCAACACTTTTCAACAGCTTTGAAGCACCTTGTGTATGGCTCAGAATTCTAGGGTCATATTTATGCGTTGTTTGACCTTTGTGACCTTTGGTGATAAAGAAGTTGAATTTGAATTGAAATGTCAACCTCTGAGTTAAGACATAGTACGTTTTCTAATTTCTGTTATCTTTTTTGAGATCTTGAAATTCATTCCTGAGACATGGCAATTTTAATCAATGGTAAATATCTCTTAGGATGTCATTACTATCATGAAAATTCTTTTGTAATTAATTTACAAACCATAATCATGGCTCTCTGAAATAAGTAATGTGTATGTTGTTTTATATTTTATCAGTTTTTTTTTTTTTAACATATTTTATCTTATTTAATCTTTAAAATTTCAGAGTAAGTTAGCTGGTATTGCCCCATTTTCTAGAAGAAAATACTGAGTTTTATAAACATGACTTATAGAAGGTCACACAGCTAGTAAATAGCAGAGGAAGAGCTAGATCACGGTGCTTTTACTGTAGTTTTACTTCCACAAAATTTAACTGGCAAGAAGAGATTGGGTTGCATTTGTCACACTGGGCACTTTAAAGTCCAAAAATACAATAAAGAGACTCTAGATTTGGTTATCTTCTTTCTCATAAGTAAGTTTTTAAATTGAAAGATTCAAGTAATGAGTCCTTCCAACTCTGTTGGGAGAAAGTGCTGTAATACCTTCTTTTTTACATGCTCTTACTGTTTTAGGGACTTAAAATTGGGACCTTATGTAGATCATTACTATAGAGACTACCCAACACTTGTCAGAACTACTGGACAAGTGTGCACAATTGATCCAGGTAAGTGGTTGTGCTTTTAAAGATTTTCTATACAGTGCAGTGACATTTCCTTGTATCTTTCTCAATGAATAGCAGAGGATGTATTTCTTACCATTAGCTTCTAAGTCAGGGACAATGTCTTTCCACCAGGCAGATTTTAGTTTGTAGTGCTTGTTTTCTGACACATAGTAAGCCATAATATCTTCAGTGTATGGGGAAAATTTTACCCATCCCTAAGGTTCTGACTTGCAAAAACTTAGAAAGAGCTTTCAGTGTCAAGGATGCTTTCTTTTTCTTTTTTTTTTTTTGAGACGGAGTCTCGCTCTGGCGCCCAGGCTGGAGTGCAGTGGTGCGATCTCGGCTCACTGCAATCTCTGCCTCTCGGGTTCACGCCATTATCCTGCCTCAGCCTCCTGAGTAGCTGGGACTGCAGGCACCCGCCACCACCCCTGGCTCATTTTTTTGCATTTTTAGTAGAGACGGGGTTTCACTGTGTTAGCCAGGATGGTCTCGATCTCCTGACCTCGTGATCTGCCCACCTCGGCCTCCCAAAGTGCTGGGATTACAGGTGTGAGCCACCGTGTCTGGCCACCAAGGATGCTTTTAACTTAGACTCGTACTGTCCAGTTAGTACCACTAACCATATGTTACTTAAATTAAATAAAGCATGTATTTCCTCAGTGCACTAGCTGCATTTTGAGAACTCAGTAGCCACATGGGGCTAGTGCTACCATACTGGACAGTGCAGATACAGACACAGAACATTTCCATCACCACTATACCATCCTAGACCCTGAGCTAAAGGTACTGAACGTTGGGGCCTAGTTGTTGGAACAGAGTTGAATCCTGGATGATTCTTTTGTTTTTTTTCACCTTTAGGGTTAGGACAAAAATTTTGGTTAGATTCCTTTTTTTTTTTTTTTTTTTGGAGACAGAGTCACACTCTGTTGCCCAGATGGGAGTACAGTGGTATGATCTCGGCTCACCGCATCCTCTGCCTTCCAGGCTCAAGCAAGTCTCCTGCCTCAGCCTCCCAAGTACCTGGGATTACAGGTTTATGCCACCACGCCTGGCTAATTTTTGTATTTTTAGTAGTGATGGGGTTTCACCATGTTGGCCTGGCTGGCCTTGAACTCCTGACCTCAAGTGATTCACCTGTCTCAGCCTCTGAAAGGACTGGGATTACAGGTGTTAGCCACCGCACCCAGCCTTTAGTTAGATTCTTTATATGCCTTGGGAACAAGAGTTTGCTAAATTTCCATCCAGGATGAGATAAAAATATAAGTCATTTAAATTCTGTGTTTAATAACATAGTCACTTTTTTACTGTGGCAGAAAATATGAAGCATTTTGGAGAATATGGAAAAATATTATTCTGTTTTTTTTTTGTTGTTGTTGAGACAGAGTCTCTCTCTGTCTCCCAGGCATGATCTCGGCTCACTGCAACCTCCACCTCCGGGGTTCAAGCGATTCTTCTGCCTCAGCCTCCCAAGTAGCTGGGACTACAGGTGTGCACCACCGGGCCCAGCTAATTTTTTTTTGTATTTTTAGTAGAGACGGGGTTTCACCATGTTGGCCAGGCTGTTCTCTTAACTCCTGACCTTGTGATCCACCTGCCTTGGCCTCCCAAAATACTGGGATTACAGGCGTGAGCCACCGCACCCGGCTGGAAAAATATTATTCTAGTTGTTTCAGAATGACAGGTAACTGTTGATCATCTTCTGTTTAAAATAAAATAATGTTGTCTTAATGTATTTTTGTGTCTTTTTGAATATTTATCTAATTTTAAAGGTCAAACAGGATTTATGCATCATCCATCATTTTTTACTTCTGAGCCACCAAGCATTTATCAGTGGGTGAGTTCTTGTCTGAAGGGTGAAGGAATGCCACCTTATCCTTACCTCCCTGGAATCTGTGAAAGAAGCAAACTCGTAGTCTTGGTATGTATGAGGAGTGTTACTACCTATCTCCTTTTTCTTTTAAAATTTAGTTTTAAAAAGTACACCTAATATTAAGTTTTTCTTCCTGTGTATAGTTCTGTGAATTTCAGTATGTGTATAGATTCATGTGATTACTGCAATTAGGATAGGGAACATTTACATCACCCTCAGAAATTTCTCTCATGATTTTGAGATTCATCCAAGTTGTTTCCTGTATCAACAGTTCGTTGCATTCTGTGACCAATTAGTAGTTTATTGCATGAATGTGCCATGTTGGTTTTCCATTCAAGATAATTGGGTTGATTTCAGTTTTTAGTAATTGTAAATGTAGATGCTGTCAGTATTCATGTTCAGGGTTTTATGTGAACGTAAGTTTTGCTTTCTTTAGGACAGGTACCTAGGAGTAGGATCGATGGGTCATATAGTTAAGTTTATGTTTTGTTTTTAAAGAAACTGTCAGCTGTTTTTGAGTGGCTCTTCCATTTTACATTTTTACCAGCAATATTTAAGAGGTCATTTACCTGCATTCTTGTTGGTGTTTGGTATTGTCACTCTTTTTTGTTTTTTTCTTTCTGAGAGATGTGTAGCTATACCTCATTGTGGCTTTAATTTGCATTTTCCTAATGGCTAATGATGTGTTGAGGGTTCTAGGTATGACGTCTTGTCAGATATGTGGTTTGCAGATATTTTCTTTTAGTTTCTACCTTGTCTTGTTTCCTCATTCTCTTAATACGTCGAAGAGCAAAAGTGTTTAATTTTGATGAAGCTAGTTTATCTGTATTTTTCTTTAATGGATGTTGCTTTTAGTGTCATGTCTAATAATTCTTCGTTTAACATCAGGTTTTGAAGATTTTCTCCTGGGTTTCTTTATATGTTTTACATTTAGATCTCTAATCCATTTTGTTAATTTTTTATAACGTGTCAGGTTTTAAGTCAAGGTTTTTATTATTTCATTTGGATATCCAGTTCTTTCAGCACTATTTTTTGAAAAGACTATCCTTTCTCTATTGCATTTGCACTTTTGTCAAAAGTCAATTTGGCCACATTCTTGTGTGTCTATTTCTGGACTTTCTATTCTGGTTCATTGATCTTTGTGGCTGTCTATGCTGTAATTACTGTAGCTTTATAGTAAGTCTTAAAATTGATTAGCGTTACTCCTCCCTTCATTACTCTTCTTGCCTTTTCATACTGATTTTATTTTTATTTTTATTTTTGAGACAGAGTCTCGCTCTGTCACCCAGGCTAGAGTGCAGTGGCGTGATCTCAGCTCACTGCAATCTCCACCTTTCAGGTTCCAGCAATTCTCCTGCCTCAGCCTCCCAAATAGCTGGGATTACAGGATCCCGCCACCACGCCTGACTAATTTTTTGTGTTTTTAGTAGAGACAGGGTTTCACCATATTGTCCAGGCTGGTCTTGAACTTTCAACCTCAAGTGATCCGCCTGGCTCAGCCTCCCAAAGTGCTGGGATTACAGGTGTGAGCCACCGCGTCTGACCCATACTGCTTTTATAATCAGCTTGTCTATAGCTACAAAAAAAATCCTGCTGAAATTTTTTTCAAAGAAACACATCTTTATTTATTTTAATTATTTTTTGTTTACTTTGAGCTGTAAATCTCATTAATTATTTATTTTTAGAAATTAGTTTGTTGTTACTGGTTAATACATGTCCAAGATCAAACCTTCATATAGAACCAAAGGACTGTAACAGCAGGTAAGGAAAGTTTCTTGGCATACCTGTTCCTCAGTCCCCCCATCGTGGAGCAGCCTGCTCATAGGCCCCATTGTGGGCCTTTCTAGGTGGAATCTTCCCAGGCTTGCAGGAGAACCACATGCTTTTGTCCCTTCTCTCAAATGTTGGCAGACTGTAAATGTCTTTGCCCCCTGCCCTTCTTTTTCTTTACGTTTTGCTCTGCTTCATGGTGAGAAGCACTTCAGAGTCTCCCGGATGGCTCCAAAACAGACATACAGAATGGTGGTTCTGTTTAAAAAACACAGATTTTTTTTAATGGTAGCAAAATATATATAACGTAATATTTGTTGTTGAAATTGTTATTATTATGTTTTGAGACGGAGTCACTCCGTTGCCCACACTGGAGTGCAGTGGCACAATCTCGGCTCACTGCAACCTGCGCTGCTCAGGGTCAAGCGATTCTCCTGCCTCAGCCTCCCGAGTAGCTGGAATTACAGGCGTGAGTCACCAAGTCTGGCTAGTTTTTGTATTTTTAGTAGAGATGGGGGTTCACCATGTTGGCCAGGCTGGTCTTGAACTCCTGACCTCAGGTGATCTGCCCACCTTGGCCTCCCAAAGTGCAGGAGTTACAGGCATGAGCCATTGTGCCTGGCCTGAAATTATTTTTGAGTATACAATCCAGTGGCATTGAATACATTCACATTGTTATGTAGCCATCACCACTGTCCATACCCAAGACTTTTTCATCATCCGCAACATAAATTCTGTACCTATTAGACAGTGACTCCCCATTCCCCTTCCTCCCAGGCGCTAGTAATTCTGTTCTGTTTCTCATGAATTTGTCTCTTGTAAGTACCTCGTATTATGGGAATCATACAGTGTTTGTCTCTCTGTGTCTGGCTTATTTCAGTTAGCATAATGTTTTCAATGTTCATCCATATTGTAGCATCTATCAAAATTACATTGTTTTAAAGGCAGTATTCTATATACTACTCCATTGTATGGATACACCACAATGTATCATTTTATCTGATGATGGACACTTGGGTTGTTTCCACTTTTTGGCTATTATGAATAGTGCTGCTGTGAACCATGGGTGTGCAAATATCTGTTCAAGTCTCTGCTTTCAATTCTTTTTAATATATACTGGGTGGTGGAATTGCTGGGTCATATGGTAGGTAGTTTGATGTTTAACTTTTTGAGGAACTGCTAGACTCATTTTCGTAGTGGCTATACCGTTTTACATCCTTACCAGTAATGCAAGAGGAAGGGTTCCAGTTTCTCCACAGTCTTGCCAACACATACTATTATTTCCTATTTGTTTTTTAAAAATTATAGCCATCCTAGTATTTATGAAGTGATATCTCGTTTTGATTTGCATCCTTAATGATTAGTGATGTTGAACATATTTTCATGTGTTTATTGGCCATTTATGTATCTTCTTTGAAGAAATATCTATGCAAATCTTTTGTATATTTGAAAATTGGATTTTTATTTTTGAGTTTAGGCATTTTTATGCTCTGGATATTAATGTATCAGATACATAATTTGCAAATACTTTCTCCCATTCTGTAGGTTTTTCTCTGAATGTCTTTTCTGTAAAACTGGCATGAGTACTCAGTTTATCTCTCTGGCCTTTCATCTTAGTTTTATCCTCTTGGTATTCCTTTATAACTTGTCAGCTCAGAGATCTATTTATAAAAATATGAATTTATTTTATTTATGAAAATAACTATTTATAAAAATATGAACTTTTTTATTTTTATTTTTTTAACTTCTGTTTTTTTTTTTTTTTTTTGGAAATGGAGTATTGCACTGTTGCCCAGGCTGGAATGCAGTGGCACAATCTCCGCTCACTGCAAGCCCCGCCCCCCAGGTTCATGCCATTCTCTTGCCTCAGCCTCCCGAGTAGCTGAGATTACAGGTGCCCGGCTAATTTTTTGTATTTTTAGTAGAGACGGGGTTTCACCGTGTTAGCCAGGATGGGCTCGATCTCCTGACCTCGTGATGTGCCCACCTCAGCCTCCCAAAGTGCTGGGATTACAGGCGTGAGCCACCATGCCCGGCCGAATTTATTTTTATTTATAAAAATATTCTGAAAATATCAACAGAAGCCCTTGTTGATAGGTTTTTATTTTCATCATTATATGTTTTATTGGACTTTATTTTTTTTTTCCCCCTAGGCAAGATCTTATTCTGTCACCCAGGCTAGAGTACAGTGACGCAATCATGGCTCACTGCAGCCTCAGCCTCCCTGGGCTTAAGCAATCCTTCCACCTCAGCCTCCTGAGTAACTGGTACCGCAGGTGCATACCATCACACCTGGCTAATTTTTGTATTTTTAGTAGAGATGGGGTTTTGCCATGTTGCCCAGGCTGGTCTTGAACTCCTGACCTCAAGTGATAAATTTTTTTTTTATGTGATGTTTAGCTAATGAGACATTTGTAGTAACCTTCTAGCTTATGGTGGCTCTTTTCTATTGAGTCACTTGTATATGTATATATGGGAGGCTGAGGCAGAAGGATTGCTCCAGGTCATGAGTTTGAGCCCAGCCTGGGCAACACAATGAGACTCCGTCTTTACAAAAAATAAAAATAATAAATAAAAAAATTAGCTGGGCATAGTGGTGCATGCCTGTAGTCCTAGCTACTCTGGAGGCTAAGGCAGGAGGATTGCTTGAGTCAAGGAATTTGAGGCTGCAGTGAGCTCTGATTGTGTCACTGCACTCCAGCCTGGGTGACAAAGTGAGATGCTGTCACTGAAAAGAGAAAAATAATGTTAATTTTCTTCTTTTTCAGAGTATTGCGCTGTACATACTTGGTGATGAGAGCTCGGTTTCTGATGAATCCTCACAGTATTTAACCAGAATAACTATAGGTAAGTTGGTGTAATGTTAGGCCTTTGGAAACAAATTTTTGTAAATGTCAATATCAGAATTGAAGAAAGAATTGAATTTTTCTTGTTTGCTTTAGCAGCCATGTCTTACGTTTTTAGTACTGTTCTGGTCTGTTGTGGTCTGTTGTCCACAGCTGATTTTCAGGTATCAGGATTACTTAAAAATCTAACACATCTTGTATTTTCAGTGTGGGTAAAAAGGCCTATTTTAGCCTCAAGGAAATTATTATACCATTGACTCTTGAACAACATGAGTTTGAACTGTGTGAGTCCACTTACAATGAAATTCTTTTCTGCCAAATGCAGATAGAAAATGCAGTATTCTCTGATGTGAAACCCATATGCAGGTTCCGCAGGGCCTATTGCAGGACTTGAGCATGCATGGATTTGGGTACACATAGCATGTCCTAGCCAGTCCCCTGAGTATTCTGAAGGCCTTGACTGTAGTTTTCAGCCTGCCATAGTATTGCTTATTTTATTATTTTTTTAGATGTTGTTTGCTAATGGATTCTTATTTTCAAATGTCTTCTGCATGTTACATGTTTTCTTTACCAGGATGACTATCAAAATTAAGTTTCATTTTGTTGCCTTTTAGCCCCCCAGAAGTTGCAAGTAGAACAAGAGGAAAACAGGTGACTTTTATTTAGACTGTGCTTTTATGTCAAACACTTAAAACAATATTATTTACTGTTCTGCTTAATAACTTTATGTTTTATTCTCTTATAGGTTTAGTTTCAGGCATTCTACGTCCGTTTCTAGTCTAGCTGAAAGATTGGTTGTCTGGATGACTAATGTAGGTAAGAGCTTCTTTGTTACCTCCTAACTAGGCTCTGCTTCCTCCAGACTAGCTAGAACTGGAAGGCATGAGGAGAGAGGAGCTCTGGCTTTGTGAAAAGGCCTCACAAGGTTGAGATTATGGTTCTTCAAGCCATATTCTTTTTTTCTCGACAATCTCAGAAGTTCCATATAATAATATTTGGGATACCAGCTTTTTATCTTGGTGCATAAGGTATCTTTATTTGCCATTACATTGGACCATTTGAGGCGGTGGCTATGTAAGCCGGTCTCTGAGAATGGAGAACTCTAATCACCCTACATACACACCTGAAATCATTGTGATACTCAGATATCAGAAATGGGTGGTTTTGGCAAAGTCTAATAATATATACATTTCAGGGTATACTTTTGAAGGATAAATGCACTTTTGAAGGGATTTCAGGCACCAGGATGACCATTAAAGTGGGAAGAGGAAGAGGGAGGAAAAGAGTTCTATATTCCCTATTCCCCAAACCTATGCTCCTCGGTTTTAAATTAAGTAAAATCCCAAAAAAATTCTTTTTCACAAGGAACTGAAAAACACAATTAAAAATTACTGCCACAAAGACATGATTTTAAAAATGAGGATGCTATATAGGATGTATGTTAAAAAGTAAAGTTTTAATGAATATTAAAAGATGTTTTTTGAAGTCTTAAGTATGTTCTAAATGACGTTTCTGACAGGTTTTTTTTTTTTCTTTCATTTCACCTTAAGAATGACAATAACTGTTGCATACTGTACATACAGGATACCTATGCTGAAAAATACTGGATGAGTTCTCTCCATTTGTATATTGCATAATATTTAATAAGTGTTATTCTCATATAAGGAACATTTTTTGCCTCAATAGTTAATCAACTTTTTAAATTATAATGCATAATATTATAAAATTTAGAAAGTCATTATAAGAAAAACATGATTTAATTAACCTGAGGATAAAAAAATTTTAAATATGAAATATGGTGTACTTACAAAATAATATGTCAGACGTATATGTTTGTTTTAGAGAATGGTACAAAAGTGAGTATTGATGTACTGGTCACCCACCTCTAGAAAGAGGACATTACCCACATAGTAGAAGGTCCTTACATATCTGTTCTTGGATGTTCCCCTCCTGTCACATACCCCAATATTATAGGGAACCACTGCACTACCTACATTTTGTGTTACCTTACTTTTGTTTTTTTTTATAGTTTTACGTCTTTATAAGTTGCTAGGTTTTATGTAGTTTTGAACATACATAGATGGAAATATATGTTCCTTTTTCTTCACTCAACTTTATCTTTTAAAGAGTCATCTATGTTGACTCATGTAGCAGTAGCAGTGGGTCATTCATTTTCTCTGATATATAGATTACTTTGTTGGAACATATCACAATTTAATTACCCATTCTATTGATGATAGACAATGGGACTCGCCCCTTTCTCCATCTCTTTTTTTTTTCTGTAACAAAACAGTATTGCTAATGAATATTTTCATACCTGTGTCTTAGTGTACATGGGTATAAATTTCTGTATGGCTGTTGACAGATCAAATGGGTGGACCTACCTATACATATCAACTGTTTTCCAAAGTGGTTGTACCAGTTTACACTACCGTTGACTATTTATAGGAATTATTGTTGTTTGGGCCAGGTGCGGTGGCTCACACCTATAATCCCAGTACTTTGGGAGGCCGAGGCAGGTGGATCACGCGGTCAGGAGCTCGAGACCATCCTGGCTAACACGGTGAAACCCTCTCTCTACTAAAAACATACAAAAAAATTAGCCGGATGCGGTGGTGGCCACCTGTAGTCCCAGCTACTCAGGAGGCTGAGGCAGGAGAATGGCGTGAACCCAGGAGGCGAAGCTTGCAGTGAGCCTGAGATTGCGCCACTGCACTTCCAGCCTGGGTGACAGAGCGAGACTCCATCTCAAAAAAAAAAAAAAGAGAAAAAAGAATTATTGTTGCTCTACATAGTTGCCAACACTTGGTATTGATTGGCTTTGACATTTATATTTCTCAGTGGCTTTAATTTGCATTTTCCTGATCACTAATTAGGTAGAGCATCTTTTCATATGCATTTTGCCCATTTATGTTTCCCTTTCTAGGAAATGTCTTTTTGTCCTTTGTATTTTTCTATTAGATTGTCTTTTTTTCTTTAGGTTTTCACAAGTTCTTTCAAAGAGGCTGCTTATACTAATCCCTGATGTCAAGACATTAGTCTGGTAGTAAGATGAATAAAATGAATTTATTTGTCAGGATAGATATTGTTGCCAACTTCAGTCAGGATAATTGTGGTAGTGGCAAATCTAAATTAAAATTTTTTCTCCTTTCCTTTAACTATAAAGGATTCACTTTAAGAGATTTGGAAACCCTTCCCTTTGGAATTGCTCTTCCCATCAGAGACGCAATTTATCACTGTCGTGAGCAGCCTGCCTCAGACTGGCCAGAAGCTGTCTGTCTCTTGATTGGACGTCAGGATCTTTCCAAGCAGGCCTGCGAAGGAAACTTACCCAAAGGGAAGTCTGTGAGTATCAACATGGAAAGTTCAGAGTTCCAATTTTAGCCTTAAATAAAATCATAAAGTAGAAATGTTCTTCATTTTCCTTTAAGGCTTTTTCTAAGTATATATATCAGCTTGTCTTTTATATTATATGCCATATGGGGTTTCTAATTGTACGCATCTTATTAATTGTAAGTTGAGCATAGGAGCAGGAGATTTTGTGAATGTTCTATCTTGTGCCTGGATCTTTCTTTGCCTTGAGTCAGGACAAGTCCTGAGTGTAGTCGTGGAGACTACCATGGCTGTTTCCCTACTTGTACCACATTAGTAACTAACCACTTTGTAATTATTACATAGGAAAAGGGAGAGCACATATATCCTGAATTTGGATGGGTAATTATATATAAATATTTTCTACTGCGTATTTTTTGATGTGTTGAATTTTTTGAATTTAACCTTTTAAATAGGTGTAAACATACTTGTTTAATCACATAAAACTGTAGCCCCAGGGAAAACATGTGTTTTTTTCACTAGAATTGTTTAAAAAGATGTCTTAAGCTATCCCTCCTAAAATACTGTCTTTCATCAATCTTCAAGTTTGTTTTTTTTTTAAAATGCATTCTAGGAATCCTGCAAGTAGAAAGTAAAATTATTTCATTACTCTCCAATTATCTTTTTAAGTCATCCTCTCTTAAAAGTTGAAAAGGAAACTTTTAAAACTTATTCTAGAATTCTAGGTAACTTTAAAAAATAAACAGTAGAATCTCATCAAGGAAGATTCAGGAATAATAATTCCACTCCTGGTGACTCTTTTATGTTCATGTCCGTGAGAAGACAGTGTGGGAATTTGGCCTTACCTCTTAGTAGCTTTTGAATCAATACATAATAATCAGTACATTGTAACTATGAGTCACCTTAGGTCTTATTACTGCTTCTTCAGAGCCTATATCAAAACTTATTCCTAACCTCACAGTTGCCTAATGAGTACCCATGCTGGAGTCAGTTTCCATGGGCATCTGATTCTCCAGCAGGGTCATCCCAGTGCATCTCTCCCTTAATCTGCGTCTCAATCACAGCTGTTTGTTGAATTAGTATTTATATCCTGTTTTAAACAGAAAACAAATCTTTTTGCTTATAATATGGCTTTCCTGTGAGAGAGAGCAGTTCAGCACCATTAGCATGAAAACATTAATCTGTATTTGAATGTCATCTTAAGTAATTCTGTCTAAATACAGTTTGTTCAGTTATTTGAGGCTACATTTTATAACTAATCCCATCTAAATTTATTTTGTCACTATTTGAGACTGTATTTTATAGCTAACTCACCCATTAGAATATAGTTTTTTTAAAATTAGATATTTTATAGGAACCAAAATGAATTTTTAGGAACTAAAAGTGATTATTTGGTCATATCTACTTTTTTTTTTTTTTTCATGCTAACCTTGTTGTTTTCATATTAAATGTTGCAAAACTTTAACATTTCAACTCGGAGTTAATCTTTTGTTAAAAGAGTATAATACTGTTTTTGAGGGAATATGATATGATTCCATGCAGTTCACATCTGTGTTGCAGTTAGGTTTAATTATTTGGACTGGGAAGCGCCATATTAAAGCACATGCTGGGCTTATGAGAACATGATGACAGTCAAGGAATTTACCCTCTTACTTGTTTTGCTGCAGTTCAGTACTTTTCCTTCTAAGAAATTTTTATTGGAAACACATTTTAAAAAAATAATGAAAACTGGCTTGGTGAGGTGGCTCGTGCCTGTGATCTCAGCACTTTGGGGTGGCCAAGGTGGAGGACTGCTTGAGCCCAGGAGTTTGTGACCAGCCTAGGCAACATAGTGAGACCTCATCTCTACTTAAACAATTTTTAAAAAAAATTTAGCCAGGTGTGGTGGTATGTGCCTATAGTCCTAGCTGTTTGGGAGGCTGAGATGGGTGGATCTCCTTGAGGTCAGGAGTTCAAGACCAGCCTGGTCAACAGGGCAAGACTCTGTCTCTACAAAAAACAAAAAAAATTAATCTGGATGGGTGGTACACATACGTAGTCCCAGCTACTCGGGAGGCTAAGGGGGAAAGATCGCTTGAGCCCAAGAGGTGGAGGTTGCAGGGAGCCATGATCCCACCACTGCACTTCCGGCCTGAGTGACAGAGTAAGACCCTGTCTCAAAAAAAAAAAAAAAAAAAGAAAAAGAAAAAATAATGAAGTCCAACCATGATCCTATCTATTTAAGTGTAAAGTAAGAAAGTATTTTATTGTGTGACTTCCCCCAACCCTTGGTGTATATCCTTTCAGGTTTTTTTCCTTCTCCTTCTATTAATGAACAGACAGTATTTAAATTAGCATTATTAGCAGTGACTAGTATTCACACTCTACTTGCAATAATTTGTTTCTTTTTTAAAATGATCAGGATGTAGTTTTTTTTATAGTTTATTCAGAATATTTCTCTGCTTGTGTCCAGCCTCTTGACTGTTGTCCTAAATTTAAATTTTCCCCCTCATTTCACGTAGCAAATATTTCTAAGTAGGGAATATAGTACTTTTGTTTGTTTGTTTTGATTTTTGTTTGTTTGTTTGAGACAGAGTCTCACTCTGTCACCCAGGCTGGAGTACAGTGGCGTGATCTCGGTTCACTGCAACCTCTGCCTCCCGTGTTCAAGTGATTCTTCAACCTCAGCTTCCCCAGTAACTGGGACTACAGGAGTGCGCCACTGCATCTGGCAAGCTAATTTTTGTATTTTCAGCAGAGACCAGGTTTCACTGTGTTGGCCAGGCTGCTCTGGAACTCCTGACCTCAGATGATCCGCCTGCCTCGGCCTCCCAAAGTGCTGGGATTACAGGCGTGAGCCAGCAATATAGTACTTTTTAAAAAGATTTGTAGAGTCGAGTCCTGGTATATATTGCAGCCCCAACCCATCCCTGCTTTGGAAAACGTATTTTCTCTGTGCTTACTGTAGTCATGGAACATCAGTCTCTGTTTTTTCGTGTTCAGTAAGTGCTTGTTGACTGCTTTTTAAATTATTATTACAATAAAGTCTGTTACTCAGGTGCTCTCATCAGATGTTCCTTCAGGAACAGAAACTGAGGAGGAAGATGACGGGATGAATGACATGAATCACGAGGTCATGTCATTAATATGGAGTGAAGATTTAAGGGTACAGGATGTGCGAAGGCTTCTTCAGAGTGCGCATCCTGTCCGCGTCAACGTAGTGCAGTACCCGGAGCTCAGCGACCACGAGTTCATTGAAGAAAAGGAAAACAGGTGAAAGAAAACACTGTGCACTATCTCTTGTCATGTTTTATTGTTACATTTGGGTCTTGTTTATATTTGTTTTTCCTTCAAGTTTTTAGCATTTAAAACCCTAAAGAGATTTAAAAGATACTTTCAAGTTAAAATGTGCCCTCTGTTTTAAGCTTTCATCCGACTTCAACAAACCACGTGTGTTAGCAAAATATCTTTGGCTTTTGAGGACATAATGGTTATATTTCAGATCTTCCTCCTCTTGAAATACGTATAACAATTTACTCTTTAGAAAAGGTGAATGTAAAACCATTTTGCCTGGTAGTTCCCTTAAGAATTTACAAACAAAGAAAACACTGGCCTTGTTTTTCTGTGTCTTGGTCAGGAATAAATTTTGAGGTTAGTGGGGTTTTTAGTGTAGTTTAAACTTACATCAGTATTTTTTTTTTTGATATGATAGATAATACTCCAAATAAATAGATAAAGCAAACTAGATAAGCCTTCTTCTGCCACTCCCCTGCACAGGATACATCCCTTGATACATTTTAAGACTCAGTGGTAAACGACATCACATGCCTGTGCCATTCCAGAGCTATTCTCTTGGGACACTTCTATTTTAAAATTCTCTCCTGTTCTTTTATCTGCTTGTGTCTATTGTCTGTCATTCATCTGCCACTGTTTTCTAGTTCTCCTTACTTTTTTTATGGTACTGCTTTGAGGGGAAGGGTCACCCACATTCAGCCACAGGCTGCTGAAGATCTGAATTAGTTGTGATTTCCCTATCAACTGTTTCTTCCCCACATGTCCCCAGTTATTAGTCGCCTGTGAATAAGGAGATGGAGTGACTTGAGTTTAGAGCTAGGATTTATGAGCATGACCTCTAGAGCCAGGCGTGGCCATGCTGTGCTGGGTGACTTTGGTTAAGTTACTTTACCTCTTGTTGCCTCAGTTGCCTCATCTGTAAAAATAGGCATTCCTCATGGGATGGTGCTATGTATCAAGTGAATTATTTTTACATAGCACTTAGAATACTGCCCAGTACATAGTAGAGCTCAGTGCAGTCAGCCAGTATTAGTAGTAGAGTGCATTGATTCTAAGATGCAAATTTTTTCACTTTTTAATATCTCTGAAATCAGATGTGTATTTCAGTGAATAGGTGTAATGCTTTAATTGGCAGTGCTTTTTCTTAGTATCTCATGAAATAATGATACATCTTATCAGTGGCATCTTATATTCAGGGGATATAATATTGTTCTCATTATAATTGTGTTACTTCTGCAAAGTTGAAGTGAATTATGTATACGATTTCCTCTAAAAAAATTCTATGGGCTGCAGCAGCCTCTTGGTTTTGAATTTTCCTGATCCCAAATTAATGTGGCGGTTGTGTTCCCAGAGAATCTTTAAGACAGAAAAAGTTTTCTTTCCAGTTAGCTAGAAAAGCAGTTATGTGTGTCCGGTTAAGGAGGAAGTATGGTTATGAATAGCTTTGTCTGCAGAGAAGATGTTCGTCACTTGTCAGCCTCTAAAGGGATGTTTCTGTGTCTTCAGATATAACTTGTGTAAGCATTTCTTAGTTATAAATGCCCTACTTCCAAAATTTCTGTTAGTTTTTTTTAAGTAGCTATATGGAATGTTAAGCTGTTTTAACATAGGAACAAGTTGAAGAGTTGTATATTAATTTCACAGTAGAGCCCACAGAAACCATTTTAACCTTGAACATACCTGATATATAATGGTATTAGTCCTATAAATCTAGTCATCATGTAAGTGAAACCAGTCTGTATTTCCTGTGGAGCCATCATGAAATCCATTCACCTCTAATATAGGGACCTTGTTTCTTTTCTTGTGTACAGGCCACAGAAATGGCACTTCTGAGGCTGTATTGGCAAAAAGGGATGGGAGGAGGATCCCACATGTACTGAGGACAGCTAGACTGAAATTAACACAGTGATAAAAAACCCCAAAAGTACTGTATTTTCCTTTGAGAAGGTTAGCATCCGTTGGAGTGGAATTTTAAATTTCTTTTTTTTTGAATGCCTAGAGACAGTTGGCTTGGTTTATAGGCCAGGTGGTTTTCATTCAATGTAAATATGAAACAAAACAAAGGAAATATGTCTGTCCCTAAGAGTGTAATAGGAACAAGAATATTAAAATGAAAATAATCATGTTTGGGTGGTTCACTCACATCTTTGTATGAATTTAGTTTGAGACAACTTCATCTTACATAGAATACCTTTTGAAATATTTACAGATGATATTTCCATTGTGCTTTGCTGTAAAAATTTTCACATGTTGGTTTTTACTTTAATTACAGATTGCTCCAATTGTGTCAGCGAACTATGGCTCTTCCTGTAGGACGAGGAATGTTTACCTTGTTTTCGTACCATCCTGTTCCCACAGAGCCGTTGCCTATTCCTAAATTGAATCTGACTGGTATGTTAAATTCTGGACTCAATGAGAAAGGAAAATGATTAAGTACATGCGTTAAGTGTAGTTCTTTAAATTAGTTAAGATGAAAGAAATGCTCCCTCTATCCCCATTGATTTTAAATATTCCTAATAGCTGCTATAGTGGTTATCAAAGCTCAAATACCACATCAAACTAAACCTCGAGAGAAGCAGATTATAGCTCATTACTCATTTTTGCTTTTTAATGAGGTGATCTCAAGATATAAAAAGTCACTTGGAGAAGTTCAGAAAGATATTATTGATAATGACGAGTATTAAATTTTGAATAATCTTAAGTATAATATATAAAAATATTTAGTCTTAAAATGTCTTATGTCATAGTTTGAACAGATGATCATTGTATAAATCAAGGAATGTACTAAGCAAAAAGAGAAAAAAATGGTTACTTACAGTATTCCCACTCTTCTGCGTCACTCCTTTTAACATTTTAGTATATATGTTTCCCAAGTTTATTTCCACATATTTATAATTTTATATTTGTTTAATTATCAGAAAATTTAAATCTATTTTAGTTATTTTTCTTAAAATTTACAGTGAACATCCTTTTATATTTAGCAAATGTATGTGTTTATAATTATGTGTATGTATTGTATACATACATGTGTTTTTAATTGATACATTCATTTTTATTTGCTTCTGAGTATTTCATTCAGTGGATATACCATAGTTTACAGAAGCAGCCTGGTATTGTTGAAAATTACAGTTTTTGATACTATAAACATTGTTGGGGCGTATTTGTCCTATGTACTTAGACGCAATACTTAGAAGTAGAACTCTTAGGACACCAAGCTGAATGGTTTTAAGGAACATGTCAAATTGCTTTTCTGGTTGGCATGAGTTTTTATTTCTGCCATATGTAACTGTAGTTATAGTCTTGATTACAGTGAGTTTTATAGTGCATGTCCACCTAATGCTGATTTGAATGTGTTCTGAAGGTGACAATTGCATAGTTGAAATTACCATTGAAACTCTATTGTAGTATATATGGTTTTGTGAAACCTGTACAAAATGTATGTATAATGTATGTAGTAGTGTATTATATATATAGTAGTATATAAAGTATAATGTAATGTATAATAGTATATAATATATGTGAACATAATCGTACAGTATTTTAAATTGCATACTTTAAAAAATCCAGAGTTCCACTCAGATTTGTGAAAAGCGTGTGCTTTGAGCAGCATGCAGGAAATGAGATTGACTAAGTGAAGAACACATTCCCATCTCCATATCATGCTTATTCTGAGCCCTAATCTCATTAAGGGACATAGTGAGCAGAGTTGCTTTTAATATTTAAATTGTCTCAGAGGTGAAGCACCAGTGGCAAAATCGTAACAGTTATTGATTCTTGATGGAAGGCATGGTATATAGATGTTCATTTTAGTAGTCTTTCCAACTGTTTATATGAAAGATTTCATAGAATAAATGTGGGTTAAAAAGAAAATCTCATGCAAAATTGGCAGATGTTAAAATGTATTCAATCTGGGTGATTTAGTACTCAAGTGATACTTGGGTGGGTTCTAAAAAATATATACATGCATCTTTTTTTCTGAATACATTTAATTGAATTTGCATGATTTAAAATGTGCTTATGACATTAATCCAATGTTTTATTCTTTTAGTCATTCTGGTAGGCCAACAAGAAAGGTTACCTATTAATTTAGGAAAAAATATTTTCTTAAATAGTTGCTTAATCCACACTGATGTGACCTGTTGTACTTCTGTATGTTGTCATTGTCACTGAAGGAAATTTACCTCACCCTTTGCATTTTATTTTCTCTCGTGTGTGAGTGTTATGTCTTATGCATATGATGAATGAAAGTTTTAGAAAGGTTATTCAGTTTTTCCATATTGATATGTCTGCCTTTTTTGAGAAAGTGCAAGTGTAACTTACGAACTTATCACTCATTGTGGTGCTGTCTAATACTAGCAGTTGAGTTAGCTTTTAGGTACAAAAAGCGTTTAGTAAAGACAAATTAGTCTTACTTTGTGCTTTGTGTGTATATGTATACATGCTACAAATAAGACACTCTACATCTACTTAAAATTTATTTTACATAACATCTTAGAACTCTTTTAAAATGATATTTTTTTTTTTTTTTTTTTTTTTTTTGAGACGGAGTCTCGCTCTGTCGCCCAGGCTGGAGTGCAGTGGCCGGATCTCAGCTCACTGCAAGCTCCGCCTCCCGGGTTTACGCCATTCTCCTGCCTCAGCCTCCCAAGTAGCTGGGACTACAGGTGCCCGCCACCTCGCCCGGCTAGTTTTTTGTATTTTTTAGTAGAGACGGGGTTTCACCGTGTTAGCCAGGATGTCTCGATCTCCTGACCTCGTGATCCGCCCGTCTCGGCCTCCCAAAGTGCTGGGATTACAGGCTTGAGCCACCGCGCCCGGCCTAAAATGATATTTTCAAAGCTCCAGTGAACTGGATAACTTTATGCAGTAGTTAAAATATTTATGTTAATTATTTTATCTGTGACTTAAGACAATATTCAAAATATATATAAAAAGATTCAATATTTGCTGTATATAATGTAGATCAAAAAGAAAAGAATCAACAAAAAATTCATAGAGAACATATAGCATTGTGAACATATAATTTACATTGCTTTTAAATAAATGGACCGTAAAAGTAAATCTAGTGAATGCCCTTTTGAAGTTCACTGGGTGACTCAAGTCTATAAAAGGATGCTTTTTATAAAGCTATCTCTAAACATTTTGAACAATAGCATATAATTAGATGTCTGTATCTGTATGTATATATATAGAGAGAGAAAAAAAAAGAGGAGGGGGGCATATATAGGTAAGAGCTGTAGCAGATTTATTTAGGTTCTTGTTTTTTTTTTTTGTTTTTTTTTTTTTTTTTTT
>NW_012102188.1:645201-674083 GCF_000951045.1 Mandrillus leucophaeus
TTTTTTTTTTTTTTTTGAGATGCAGTTGTCTGTTGCCCAGGTGGGAGTGCAGTGGCATGATCTTGGCTCACTGCAACCTCCACCTCGAAGGTTCAAGTGATTCTCGTGCCTCAGCCTCCCAAGTAGCTGGGACTACAGGCGTGCACTACCAGGCCTGGCTTTTGTCTCTTCTTAAGATGTCATTTTTCCTTAGTGTCCATGGAAAAATATAGGATAGAACATTCGAAATTAACACCAATGTCATCAGATGTTGGGATTTATAACTTGTATAGTTTAGCAGTGATGTTAGTCTTCATTTTGGTTTCTAAGCTCTCTACTGTTTGAAAGAAAGATTTCAAAGCAGTGATTATCCCAATCATCTCTGTATAATGTTAAATTGGTATCAGTTATCTCATTATATAGCCTCATACATTTTAACAAAAAGGACCATGAACTGTTTAGACAGTGAAGGTTTTTCCAGTTTGCATTAAGTTTGACTCACATGTACAAAAGTTGTAAGTGGTCATAGAGACCTCACATTCCAGGCATTGATGGTTTTGAATGTAGAAAATGTAGGTAATCTTGGTCTCAAAGATCTAGTCTTGGTTTTGTGAATTTTTGTTCTCTCAATGTTAAATTTTGTTTGGCTGGATAGGGCGTGCCCCTCCTCGGAACACAACAGTCGACCTTAATAGTGGAAACATCGACGTGCCTCCCAACATGACAAGCTGGGCCAGCTTTCATAATGGCGTAGCTGCTGGCCTGAAGATAGCTCCTGCCTCCCAGATCGACTCAGCTTGGATTGTTTACAATAAGCCCAAGCATGCGGAGTTAGCCAATGAGTATGCTGGCTTCCTCATGGCTCTGGGGCTGAATGGACACCTCACCAAGCTGGCGACTCTCAATATCCATGACTACTTGACCAAGGTGAGAGCCTGTGCTCCCAGTGCCTGGCTAGCAGTAGCTCCTGCTTACTCTGTTTGCTCTTCTTTCTTCATTCTTGTACTTCTAAGTCCATTTGTCTCACAGTACATGGAATAATCTTTCTAAAGCGTAAATCAGAGCATGTCACTTCCTTGGTCAAAGCCATTTAGTTAATGATCTCCCGTTGCTCTTTTTTTTTTATTTTGAGTAAGACGGAGTAGAATTTAATGAGTGACAGAAAAGCTCTCAACAGCGAGAGGGGACCCAAAGGTGGGTTGCCGGCCACAAGGCTGAATCTAGGGGTTCTTATGGGCGTGAAATGAGTGTGCATGCTGATTGGTCTGTGGGTATGCTTGAGAAAGCACCATTTAGAAATAGGCACGATAGTGTAGAGGACCAACTGGGGAAGGACAGGTATACGTAAAGTAGGTGAAGGATAAGGACCAATCAGGAGAGAGCGTGCCAAACAGGAATGAGAGCTCTCTGGTCCGTGGATGTATCCGGAACTTGTAGCTTGGTTTTCTGGCTTTCGACTGTCCTTGGCTTGAAGGTTGAGTTTCACCTGAGAACTTACCTACCTCCTATCGCTATCAATCCCCACCCTGAAGAAGTACATCTAACTGCCGTTAGGATAGGCATGATGACTGTTCTAACTGCTTCATGCTGACAGAGGATGTGGTTTTGGGAAGCAGCAGTCAGGTCTCTCTTACAGGCCTATCTAAGGGTCCCTGGTAAAAGGGAGCCGTCAGCCGAGGTTCCATTTGCATGACCATTTGGAGTTTGATGGCCTCTAGGCGAGAAAAAACACATTTTACAAGGAGGTTAAGTACACATGAACCAAATGTGAGTATTACAATGAGAACACAAAGAGGAACTAAAAGGGGGAAAATCCATGCCCGTATATTAGGGAAACCTAGAAAGGACAGAAAGAAAACCTCTGAAAATGGAGTGTTCTATTCCAGGATTTTGCAAAATAGGATTGTCATGGGCATGTCCCCCTAGATCATTAGATATGTTATAATTAGGCATTGCAATGCCTTTAATTAGATTTCTGACCATAGGCTGCAGAATCCAGTAATGCCCGATAATCTCCTTAGTTAGCTGAGGGTCTTGGGGAGAGGGGAAGGAGAAAGTGGGTCCAATTCTCTTCTTGCCCAGTGCCCTGGTCCCTTCTGACAAGACCAGGCCTAGGTTCTTCATTGAAGTCTGAGAGAGTTGAGCCTTGGACTTTGAAACTTTATGTCCTCCGTCAGTTAGAAATTTAAGAAGAGCCTTACTGCCTTTCTGAGAAATTTCCTCAGTTGGGGCACGGAGGAGAGTGTCATCTACATATTAAGACTTTAACTTGAGTTTGAAAGAACTCAGATCTTTTGACAATGCCTGCCCAAACAGGTGGGGGCTGTCTTGGAATCCCTGCGGTAACACCACCCAGGTTAGCTGAGTAGTCTGGTTGGAGGGATCCCTGAATGCAAACAAGTTTTGGGAGTTGGGGTATAATGGTATGCAGAAAAAAACATCTTTTAATTCCAGGAATGCAAACCATTTAGTTTCCTCTGGTATCTAAGTTAACAAAGTATAGGGATTGGGAACCACTGGGTAAATTGGTTCATTACACCAATTACTCATTAAGGAGGTGGAGATCCTGGACCAGTCTCCATTCCCTGTTGGGTTTCTGTACTCCCGATATTGGGGTATTACAAGGACTGTTGCAGGGTTTAACAAGGCCCTGCATCCTTAGGTTATTAATGATGGCTTCTAGCCCTTTCCTAGCTCCTGTTTTTAGGGGCTATTGTCTTTGATTAGGGAAGGAGATGGGATCCCTGAGATGGATTTGGACCGGTGAGACTGTTGTAGCTCAGCCAGTTTTTCCCTGAATTGCCCAAACCTCTGGATTAATATCAGTCTCCTCCAGAGGGAGGCAAAGAGTCTGTCCTGGAGACATAAGGATGGTGGTTCCCTTGTGAGCTAAAATATCCCTACCTCAGAGGAGCTGGGCTTTCAGGTATGATTAAAAAGCCATAGGTAAACAAAAGGTCTCCCTAGGTACAGCTAAGGGGTTGAGAAAAATATCTGGTCAGAGGCTTTCCTGAGACGCCCCTCACAGTTGTGCTAAGGGAGGAGGGAAGCCCAGTTTGGCGAGGAGGACAGGTATTGAGGAGGAAGTCCATCGTCTGAGTCCCTTTGACCTCCAGAATCACCCGGGACTCGTGGATGATAATACAGCCTGAGCTGTCAGAGCTGGGGAGGAGAGCCCTGGGACCCAGCAGTCCTGTTGGACCATTTGAGAAGCCGGCTCTGAACCTGGAGACGGACGTCTCCAGAGGCAGTTTATCCTCCAGTGGTCTCCCTTACAGATTGGACAGGGCCGTGGGGGCTGCTTCTGATATCGAGGGCAGTCTCTCTTTTAGTACCCCCACACTGATAACAGCTGGTCATAGAAGGAGAAGCTCCCCGGGGATCCAGAGGTTTATATGCCTGTATGGCAACTATTAGTGCCTCTGCCTTTTTTTGTTCCTGTTCTTCCTTTTTCTTGGGCTTCCTCATGGTCCTGATTATAAAAGACCAAGGTGGGGACTTTCGGGAGATTCTCTAGGGTACTATCTGGTCCAATAGCTAACTTTTTGCAGCATTCTTCTAATATCTGGGGCTGCTTGGGTTATAAACTTGTCTTTCAAAATTAACTGTCCTTTTATAGAGTCAGGAGAGAGATGTGTGTTTAATTAAAGCCTGTCAGTTTTTCCAGGAAAACAGAAGGGTTCTCTTCAGACCCTTGGTTTATGGTTGATAACTTAATGTAATTGACAGACTTGGCTCTAGTTCTCAGACCTTCCAGTATGCATGCCTGAAAATGTTTTCTCTGCCACTTTCCTAGAGCAGTGTCTGAGTCCCATTGAGGATCTTTGGTGGGTACAGCCTGCTTGACTGTCAGAAAGGGCTCCCTAATTTCTTCCCCTTTTTGGTAGGTGCCGTAATAAGATGCAAACATTTTATCTCCAAGTGTCTCAGCGACGTGTAAAGCCGTCTGCTTCTCTGAAGCTCTAAGTCTGGTTGAGAAGTAACATGATACCCTTCCGTGAAAGCTCAAACACTTGAGTAAGGTTCTGAAAGGCTTCAATATACCTATCAAGGTTGACAAAATTTTCCTAGATTTCCTTTTATCTGCCTCAAATCTTTCATAGGACCATATTCACTAGGCATTTCCTGTAAAGGAAGAAGTGATGCTGGAACATATCCAGATAGAACTCTTCTAACAGCATGAGGGTCAAAACGGGGCCTGGATAAGGGGGACAAGATGATCCAAGAGGAGCTGGGACCTGGGCTGGTGCAGGGGCCTCTGCCTCCTTCTCTAAGGAGACAGACTGTTTTTTCCCCTCTGTCTGGATTAAGTCTGCCTTGCTGGATATCACTGCTATAAGTGCAGGGTCTGTTCTACATTGCTGACAGAGCTTGGGGTTATCCCGCGGGGCAAAAAAGGCCTATACATATGGGATTTTTGACCATTTTCCTTCTCTGCAGTAGAAGAGATCTAGCTATTGGATAGTATTATAATTAATATTTTCCCCAGCTGACTAGGTCTGCCCATCTTCCAACTTCTAGCTGGGCCAAGCCTTGGTACTGATAAATGCCAGGCCTTTTTTCTTCAGAGTCTGAGGATCGAAGGAGTCCTAGTGTTTCAAGATGCACTTGAGAGGAGTGCAGGCTACCCATTTAGAAAGAGAGAGGGGAGAAAAATGCATCCTTAGTCTTTCCCTCTGCCGTCCTGGAGTCCAAGGCATCTCTCAGGCTTGCCTTGGTCGTGGATGTGCACGCAACCGCCATTCATGACCAGGGGAGGATCAAGCCAGCAGGAACCGTCCCGTTCACCTGCGCTCAGCCTTGACCCTCCTTGTTGACTGCCTTTGATTTCTCTGTCTGAATTCTATATAAGCTCGAGACTAAGATGAATCCAGGGGGTTCTTGCGTATTATTTGTCTATAATTTTCATTTGGCTGGCAGTTTATTTAGCTTCATCAGGCATAACCCAGCATCCTGCCATGAAAAGAAGCAATTTATCAAAGAGACACATAACTAAGTAACATTTCTCAGAAAAGCAGTAGGGAAAACATGATAGGAAAGATTGGAAGTCTTTGTCCGACACCAGAACGGGCTGTCGGGGACTGGGGGCCAGTCTAGGGTCCTTCGGATAACACCAAGGTACCCTTGGCCAGATACCTTTAGTTGCCCCAGGACCTTATTCTGATCCCATACAATGGCTGAACTTCTGTGAAGGGAAACTGGTTTAAAACAAGGCCAACATTCCCAACACCAGAGGAGAAAGAGGGATCAACAATTGCTCTTAATATACATTCTAGGAGCTGGTGTGATCCTATTCACTTCTGCAGCCCTAGTTGTTACCACTGTTCTTTTTTTTTTTGAGATGGAGTCTTGCTCTGTCACCTAGGCTAGAGTGCAGTGGTGTGATCTCGTCTCACTGCAACCTCCGCCTCTGACGTTCAAGTGATTCTCCTTCCTCAGCCTCCTAAGTAGCTGGGGTTACAGGTGTGCACTATCACACCTGGGTAATTTTTGTATTTTTGATGGAATCGGGGTTTCACCATGTTGGCCAGGCTGGTCTTGAACTCCTGACCTCAGGTGATCTGCCTGCCTCGGGCTTCCAAAGTGCTGAGATTATAGACGTAAGCCTCTGCACCCGGCCCCACTCTTCTTCTTGCTCCCCCACGCTCTAACCATACAGATTGGCTATTTTAGCTCCCTGGCAAACTAAACTCTTTCACTTCACAGCCTTATTTTTTTTTTTAAGGAATCTTTATTTATATAAATATATAAAATTCACATACCATATAATTCACTGTTTAAAGTATATAGTGCAGTGGTTTTTAGTATATTCACAGAGTTGTGCATCCATCACTGCTGTTAATTTTAGAACATTTTTTTCACCCATAAAGGAACCTTGTACCCACTAGCATTCTTCTTGTACCCACTCCCCATTTCTCCACCCCACCCCCACCTTCACTTCAGCTCCTGCCAACCATTTGTCCTCCGTCTCTATGGGTTTGCCTTTTCTATACCTTTCGTATAAATGGAGTCATACAAAATGTGATCTTTTAGGATGGGCTTCTTTCACTTAGCCTGATAATTTCAGGGTTCATCCATGTTGTGCCATCTATCAGCAATTCATTCCTCTTTGTTGTTGAATAAATGTTTTATTTTATGAATGTACATTTTATTCATAAGTTGATGGATATTTGGGTTATTTGGACTTTTTAGCTATTATGAATAATATTGCTGTGAACATTTGTATACATGTTGTGTGGATGTATGTTTTCATTACTCTTGGGTACATACTTAGGAGTGGAATTGCTGGGTTATATGGTAACTCTGTTTAACTTTTTGAGGAACTGTAAACTGTTTTGCATAATGACTGCACCATTTTACAACCCTGTCAGCTATACATGAGAGTTCCAGTCTCTCCATATTTTTGCCAACACTTGTTATATTGTGTTGAGTCCAGCCTCATTCTTTTGCGTGTGTCTTTCCACTTGTCCCAGCACTGTTTTTTGAAGACTGCCCTTTACCTATTGAATTGTCTTGGCACTCTTGTGGTCAGTTGATGTCAATGCGAGGGTTTATTTCTGAATCACCTCGGAACCATTTATATGCTGTTTTATTACCTGAAACAGTCTTCCTCACCTTCTAAACTTGAGTGTCCCCTTTCCTGCTACTGTTCCTGGCTAATTTGTTTTCATCCTTCAGGTCATAATATAAATTTCTTTGTATAATCTTTAGAGATTTCATCCCTAATAATCCTCTAGTCCCTCCCAATCTAAATTAAGCTCTTTTAAAATACTCTTTCATAATACTTTGTACTTTCTTATTATACTACTTTTTAATAATATATTTGTTTATATTTTTTAATTTAACACTTTTTTTCCTATTAAGACATTAGGTCCATGAGAGCAAGGACCATGTTTGTTTAGTTTACCACTATATTCTCGGTGCCTCTCATTGTGCCTGTCAACATAAAAGTACTTCTTGAAAGTGGCAGGCAGTATTTTATTTAAACTACATATTTGTTTTGTTTCTATCTTAGGGCCATGAAATGACAAGCATTGGACTGCTGCTTGGTGTTTCTGCTGCAAAACTAGGCACCATGGATATGTCTATCACTCGACTTCTTAGCATTCACATTCCTGCTCTCTTACCCCCAACGTCCACAGAGCTGGATGTTCCTCACAATGTCCAAGTGGCTGCAGTGGTTGGCATTGGCCTTGTGTATCAAGGGACTGCTCACAGACATACTGCAGAGGTCCTGTTGGCTGAGATAGGTATGGGATTAATAGTGCTGAATCTTCATAGGCATGCACTTTCCACTCCACATAAATCCAAGTAAAAATGATAGTAATATTATAAAAATTAAGGAAAGACAATAGTAGCTTTTGTGAGCAAAGAATGATCTAGTACTAATTAAAAAAAAAATCTCTAAGTAATGTTATCCAAGGCTGATGTAACTTCAGGTTATTAACCTCCATATTTATTTGCTAGCTTATTACTGAATTCCAGTGGTCACATTTAATGAGGTACCTGTGGTTTTAATCATATATGAGTGTGCTGTTTATCCTGCTATGTCTATACCAGCAATGTCTAGCAGTGGCCTGCACTTAAAACTCAAAGAGTAGATTGTTTTGGTCCCTGAGAGACACTAAACTATACACATCACAGTGTTTACTGTGTTGGATACAGCACTTCCAATAGAAGCCAAGTAATTGACTCCTGCTTTCCTCCTTTACATGCTGGTGGGTATGTTGGTGATGAACCTGGAAATGGTAAGGTCCACACACTCACTTTAGTGAAGTGTCTCTGTTTCTTACTGGGTCCAAACTTTTTGGAAATCTGTATTATGTGTTGTCTTTTTCTGCCTAATGGAAGTGTTATTGGCATTATTAATATGCTCAACAATTTAGTTACATATTTGTATGTCCTATTCAAGATCTTTTCTATATGCATTTCTGAATATATTGTTAAAGATGTATTATTTAGTATAATGGTATCAGATAGCTATTGCCACAGTGATGCTTCATACATACAGGCCTAACATTGGCCCAGGCAGCTCTGCTTTAGGCTGTAGCTGTGTAGCTGGCTGCTCTGCTGCTGTTCTGCCTCACCTGCCTTATTCTGGGACCCAGGCTGGAGGGTGTGTTTCTCTCGTGGTGTTGACAGAAACCTAAGAGAGAACCAGTGAAGACCGGCACCCGTAATTTAGTCTACTGTAATGATAGACGAAATTATTCCCAAAGTTGAAATGTTTCTGCTATCAAAATACATAGTAGCATAAGTTAGAGATCTGAAAAACACTTATTCAGAAAATATTCAACACTGGTTGTTAAAGCATGTTCGTCTGGAAAGTAGTTTACCATTCTTTGGCTACATCATGATGATGTCTGATGATGTCACTGCACAGTCTCACAGCTGTGGCATACTTCTTTTATAATGTATGTAGAAGATTTCATCTTTAATTCATACGTATGTGCCTTTTCATAGGATTACTCTTAGAATGTACATTAAAAATTCTGTTTGTATAGATCATTATTATAAGTGATTTTTAAAACAAATTTTGTATAATACTCATTGAGTTGATGGTCTGTAAAATGCTTTTTTTTGTTAACTTTTAGAACTTTTTAGATTGTTTTAATAATCCTTTGTTGTTATGTATAAACATTACACTGATTACCTTTGTGTGATTTTTTTTTTCTTTAATTTTTATTATTTATTTATTTATTTATTTATTTATTTATTTATTTATTTTGAGACAGAGTCTTGCTCTGTCGCCCAGGCTGGTGTGCAGTGGCACGATCTCGGCTCACTGCAGCCTCTGCCTCCCAGGTTCAAGCAATTCTCATGCCTCAGCCTACCAAGTAGCTGGGATTACATGTGTCTGCCAGCATGCCTGGCTACTTTTGTAGTTTTAGTAGAGATGAGATTTCTCCATGTTGGCCAGACTTGTCTCGAACTCCTGACCTCAAGTAATCCTCCTGTCTTGGCCTCCCTAAGTGCTGGGATTATGGGCAAGGGCTACCACGCCCAGCCTTTTTTCTTTTTTTTTTTAATTGCATTTTTTTCCTATCGGGATAAAATTTTAGGAGTGTGAAAATTTTTTTCAGAGGGAAGGGTTTTAATACATAGTACATTTTGTCATTTTCAACAAGGTAGCATTAGGGTTATAGGGTGCTTTTTAAAAGTATGAATTTTATATCCAGTCAGACTTATGAGATCAGTGCACAGAAATTCTGCCATAGTAGGGTTCATTATTATATAGACTCGAAATAAATGTTGAAACATAATATTCAACAACAGTATAAGCAAGTGACCTCCTTATTCATTATCATCATTTGAACATGTTTCACCACATGTGATGAGTGAATTTGAAAGTAATGAAAGCAAAATGTAAGATATTTTGTTGTAGCTGTTGTTGCGATGCTGTCTCACTCTGTCGCCCAGACTGGAGTGCAGTGACCTGATTTCGGCTCACTGCAACCTCTGCCTCCCGGGTTTAAGTGATTCTCCTGCCTCAGCCTCCCGAGTAGCTGGGATTATAGGCACCTGCCACCCTGGCTAATTTTTGTATTTTTAGTAGAGACAGGGTTTCACCATGTTGGCCAGGCTGATCTCGAACTCCTGACCTCAAGTGATCCACCTGCGTCGGCCTCCCGAAGTGCTGGGATTACAGGCATGAGCCAGCACACCCAGCCGAGATGTTTTTTAAAAAAATAAAACTTTTTTTTGAATACTCTTCCCTTTAAAAATGTTTTCTATTACTTGGTAATTTTTTTTGGTAAGACTCAAAGTTTCATAGTATTTGAATATCATTGCTTATAAAGACTTAAATTGGCAAATTAAAAACTATTTTGGGCCTTTTTTTTTTTTTTTTAGGTAGGTAAACCTACATTTGTGGACACCATAGTGTCATAACTTTCTGAATGGAGTTATATTCCATTCGTATCGCCAGTGCAACTTGCTAGAAAGTTAATTCTAAGATTTTTATGAGTTGCGATTTTGAGAGGCTAGTTTGAACTGTGTCGCTTTTCTTTTTACAGGACGGCCTCCTGGTCCTGAAATGGAATACTGCACTGACAGAGAGTCATACTCCTTAGCTGCTGGCTTGGCCCTGGGCATGGTCTGCTTGGGGGTAAGCATAGTCTGTGCCTTCCCATGCTTCAGTTAGGACATCTACACGTTGAAACAAATAACCTTGACACCTAAACCTGAATACTGTCCCTTACTATGACTTAATCTGCTGCCTAGCTCTCTTGTCTTTTTGGATATTTTTCAAAGTACCAGATTTGCAAATGGAGAGAAACTGTGGTCAAGAGTGGGACTTTAAGATTTATTTTCCTCCAGCTTACAGTGTTCATGAACAAACTAAAGGGAATGAAGTTTTTTTTTTCTTCCCAAGTGTTCAAGACATACAATGAATAAGTGACAGCCCACTACGACTGAAAACAGAAAACAGTGAAAACGTATATGATCGGGAGCCTTAAGAGTCTATAGTAGCTGCGTGAAACAAATCCTAACTCCCTTTTGCCATGGTGATGTTCACTGTGTATCCCAGAATGTTGTCCCAGTAACATCTGCCTTGTGACAGAATGCAATATCAGATTGACCCGTCTTTAACTGCATCCAAGAGATGTGTACAGAATTACCAGAAACATTTCCTTAAATGATTGTTTCACTTGAAATGTGGTTCCCCTTAAAAAACCACCAATACATTGTTATGGTCAAACTAAATGATATAAAGAAAGTTATAAGGCCGAGGCAGTCAGGTCACCTGAGATCAGAAGTTTGAGACCAACCTGACCAACATGAGGAAACACCGTCTCTACTAAAAATACAAAATGAGCCAGGTGTGGTGACACATGCCTGTAATCCCAGCTACTCAGGAGGCTGAGGCAGAACAATCAC
This sequence comes from Mandrillus leucophaeus, assembly GCF_000951045.1. Lineage (NCBI taxonomy): Eukaryota > Metazoa > Chordata > Mammalia > Primates > Cercopithecidae > Mandrillus > Mandrillus leucophaeus. The sequence goes on from NW_012102188.1 coordinate 656,062, forward strand.
TTGAACACAGGAGGCAGAGGTTGCGGTGAGCCGAGATCGCACCGTTGCACTCCAACCTGGGCAACAAGAGCGAGACTCCATCTCAAAAAAAAAAGTTATAGTGGAAGGAATTTTTTCTCATGTGTGTTCTGAAAATCCACCTTGTGGTTGACCATCTGTTGGGGCCTTGAATTCACACTGGCACATGAGCTAAAGAGGCTGGTAGTATAATGGAAAAGAATTGGCTGGGTGCGGTGGCTCACACCTGTAATCCAGGCACTTTGGGAAGCCGAGGCGGGTGGATCACGAGGTCAGGAGTTCGAGACCATCCTGGCTAACACAGTGAAACCCTGTCTCTACTAAAAATATAAAAAAATTAGCCGGGCATGGTGGCGGGCACCTGTAGTTCCAGCTACTTGGGAGGCTGAGGCAGGAGAATGATGGGAATCCAGGAGGCGGAGCTTGCAGTGAGTCATGATCATGCCACTGCACTCCAGCCTGGGCGACAGAGCGAGACTCTCTCAAAAAAAAAAAGTAATCACACAGGAATTGCAACTTGAATTCTGGTCCTAACTATGAGTCAAGTCATTTAACTACATTATTGTCTATTGCTTGATCAGCTTCATGGATTGTTGATGGCCATGTTTTATATGTAGCCCTGCAACTTACTGTAATAGCTGTATAACCTTGGGCTTAATCCCTCTGTGCCACACTTTCCTTATTTATAAAATGGGGTTTTAATAGTAGCTATTTAATATGGCTGTTCATTCATGTTAAACACACAGAATAGTGCCTGACACAGAGCATACGTTCAATAAATCACTATCATTATCATAGTTATTGTTGTTGGAAAAATTCTTACGTACAATAATGAAAGTATTCAGGTATTTACAGTTCAGGTTTCAATTATATAACTAATATTTTTCTTTATTGTTAAATGTAACTAACTCTAAAGCTCTTACGTATTTTAAGACAGTACTTAAAGTTGAACATTCATGTATTAAAACTTTTGTGAGAATTATTAAACATTAATAACTCATGATTTATTAACTCATGATTAATGTTTGCTTTAAATTGGAAATAAAAAAACCCAAAACCTGAAATAACCTGCTTTGAGGTAAGTTAGTTCATTTTTATGTTTGTTATGGGTATATGTTGTGGATCTTCCTCCATAAGATTTCTTTTGACTTATCTGTTGTTGTCTTTTCCAGCATGGCAGCAATTTGATAGGTATGTCTGATCTCAACGTGCCTGAGCAGCTCTATCAGTACATGGTTGGAGGACATAGGCGCTTTCAAACAGGAATGCATAGGGAGAAACATAAATCGCCAAGTTATCAAATCAAAGTAAGTACACATCAAAGTAACAGATAAAAGTCTGGAAGCTAGGAAGTTAATTGGGAAATACTAGTGTTCATACTAACACTGGTAAATATGTTAATTTTAAGCATAGCTAGTATTCAGAGGAATTTTATAATAATTCAGAGCTCTTTTACATGCGTAAACTCTTCTTTCAATAGGAGGGAGATACCATAAATGTGGATGTGACTTGTCCAGGTGCTACTCTAGCTTTGGCTATGATCTACTTGAAAACCAATAACAGGTATTTCTACCCACCCACCCTTCCTTCCGCCATGATAGTGTGATATCCTCTCTCACCTTGGTTGTAAAATTCAGTTATCTCGTGTTTATTTCTCCTGTACTGGATTAAGCTGATTTTCCTTCTTTCAAATACTGCAAGTTTTTGGAGGAAAACTTGCAGTATTTGAAGTTATAAAGATTTTACCTAGAAATAATATATTTGGCTATTTTAATGGTATTTGACAATATAGTTTTCAATTTCTGTTCATTTCTGTTTTGTAGTTGATGTCAGTAACACCCAAACAATGCCCCTGTTTGTTTTCATCAATTTAGCATATTGCTGTGAGGACTGGTTAAGTCAGAAGTACTTATCATTAGTCTGATCTTGGTTACCTGTAAAACAATGGTTTTTGCCTACTTCAAGAGCTTTTGTAACTACCAAACCATCTACCTTCCCAACTTGCTATGTTAGTGCTGACGCTTGAAAGTAGACCTTTGGCATTTATGCTTACACTTTGCATAGAAGAGTAAGTTGAGTACAGGACATTATGCCATGTATTAAGTCTACTAATTAAAAAAAAGTTCTAAGATTCAAGGAGCTTTTCAGTGTTCTACATTTCTCCCTTTAGAAAAAGTAAATGTGTGCAGAATTAACGAAGTGTTTAAAAATAGGTATTTATCATTTACTGTTTGGATGAATGTGTAGGGCAATGCTTCCTTGGCACTGGGGATATTTCATTGAGCAAAACTAAAAATATCTGCCCTCGTGGAGCTTATGTTATAGTAAGACATACATGTACATCTATAATAGCTATTACGTTAGAAGGTGTAAAGTATTGTGAAAAATGTGTAGAGCAGTAGTGGAGTGGGAAGAAATGTTTTGAAACAGATCTTGAGATTCTTGATTGTCTTGCTCTCTACTTGAGCAGTGTCCCTTACTGTTTTCCTCCACCACCAGATCTATTGCAGATTGGCTGCGAGCCCCTGACACCATGTATTTGTTGGACTTCGTGAAGCCGGAATTTCTCTTGCTTAGGGTATGCTTTGTCATTTTTCATTTGTGTTAACATGAGAAGTCTGTTTATGGTTCTTAAACTTAGTTTGTAAGCCGGGCACAGTGGCTTATGCCTGTAATCCCAGCACTTCAGAAGGTTGAGACAGGAGGATTGCTTGAGCCCAGGAGTTTGAGACCAGCCTGGGCAACATAGGCTGGTCTCCATGAATGAATGAATGAATGAATAAATAGCAAACACAAATGTCTTTACAAGAGAGCCTTTTATTTTTAATTTGTCGTGCATATCTAATTGGCAGTATTCATTTGAAATTTCGCAAATAGGACTTTGGGAATCCCAAGAAAGGTAACCACATTGATATATAATACTTGGAGTGACATTTCACTTTCTCACATTATCATTCAAAACTTCCTAAAAAGCAACAAATGATTAGGACTTTTTTACTGCTTTATTTTACATTTTTGGATTACTATCAGGGATGTAATAATACTATTAAGGTTGAATCTAAAGAAAATAACAATTTGACTTAATTGTCTAAAATTTTCCCTCTGATTCTTTTTTTTCTGATGTTTAAACTTAGCATATGGAAGCTTTTAAATTATGATGTAGATAGAGCTATGATTCTTTCCTTTGTGATTTTTTTCTTTTCCAGAGTACGTTTTAAAAAGTACCCCCCAAGCCGTCTAAACTTTGATGATGTTCAAGTCAATTTTAGTTTTTCTTTGTTAAAATTTAAATCTTTATTTTAATGAGTAGTTTAGGTTGATACTACAGGTGGTTCCCAACTTAGGATTTTTAACTTAACCATAGTGTGAAAGTGGTACTCATTCAGTAGAAACTGTATTTCCAATTTTGAATTTTAATTTTTTCTCATACTCCTGGCGGTATGACGCTCTCCTGGTGTTGGGTAACGGCAGCAAGCTGCAGCTCCCAGTCAGCCATACAGTCGTGAGGGTAAACGACCCATCCTCCACAGTTTACTATGAGAATTTATAGTAATTTCACTCAATTATAGGCTAATGTGAGTGTTCGGAGCATGTTTAAGGTAGGCTAGGTCGAGCTGTGATGTTTGGCAGGCAAGGTGTATTAAATGTGTTTTGTTTTTCCTTTTTTTTGTCTTTTTTTTTTAATAAGATGGAGTCTCGCTCTGTTGCTCAGGCTGGAGTGCAGTGACACCATCTTGGCTCACTGCAACCTTCGCCTCCTGGGTTCAAGCTATTCTTGTGCCTCAGCCTCCTGAGTAGCTGGGACTACTGGCATGTGCTACCATGCTCGGTTAATTTTTGTATTTTTAGTAGAAATGGGGTTTCACCATGTTGGCCAGGGTGGTCTCAAACTCCTGACCTTCAGTGATCTGCCCGCCATGGTCTCCCAAAGTGCTAGGATTACAGGCATGAGCCACTGAGCCTGGCCTAAATGTATTTTCAGCTTAAGGTATTTTCGACTTACAATAGGTTTATTAGTGCCTGTAAGCATTAGGGCACTGATGCTTAGTGCCCTAAGCATTTGCATATACTTATTTTTCCTGTATTTGCATATACTTATTTTTCAAAATTCTCATCAGTTGGGAACTGATTCTTAAATTGTTCTGTTTATTATTATCATTGTTATAAAGTCTGTGAACTTTACCTGCTCTAATTAATTTTATCTCTGTTGCATTTTTAAGACACTTGCTCGATGCCTGATTTTGTGGGATGATATTTTACCAAATTCCAAGTGGGTTGACAGCAATGTTCCTCAAGTAAGTACATGTAATAAATATTATATCTTTAGTAGCATAAAATTATGATCTTATGGGATTTTTCAAAATTCTGTAAAATATTTTTTCTTATGAAGGCAATATTGATCATCAGGATACTTCTTAAAGACCTAAGAACTTTCATTTTAAGATTCTGTGCTGCACAGACCGCAGCCTTCTCTTTTAGCCTCAGGTCCCTAGAAATTGTAGTTTTTAAAAATTAAATATGAGTATCAGTGTTGTGTGGCAGTTAAAAAATGAAAGAAAAAAACTAAACGTTTGCCAAAATACTCTAAAAAAGTGTTCTTGATATTTTTATCATAATTAAATACACATTTCTTTTAATTTTTTTTTTTTGAGATGGAGTCTCACTCCGTTGCCCAGGCTGGAGTGCAGTGGTGCGATCTCGGCTCCCTGCAAGCTCCGCCTCCCGGGTTCCTGCCATTCTCCTGCCTCAGCCTCCGAGTAGCTGGGACTACAGGCGCCCGCCACCACGTCCAGCTAATTTTTTGTATTTTTAGTAGAGACAGGGTTTCACCGTGTTAGCCAGGATGGTCTCGATATCCTGACCTTGTGATCCGCCCTCCTTGGCCTCCCAAAGTGCTGGGATTACAGGTGTGAGCCACCATGCCCGGCCTAAATACACATTTCTAAGATGCTATTTTACTTCATGACAATTTTAGATCTCCTAATATAATAACTCTTTTAATTACTTTATATCATGTTTATTTGATAAGCCAAGTATACTAGTTAAAAATAAACGGATTTTTTTGGTAAAAACTCAAAATTGAATATTGTAACTAACCACTGCCCTTAGTCAACTATCCATGCCCAGTGGTCTCAGTTTCTTTATGTAGATTGTTTCTTTCAGTATTTTCAGAAGAAAAATCTCAAAGGTTGAAAGTAGTTTATATGAACATCCACATCACCAATAGACTCTACAATAATATTTTATGGTATAAACATGTTTAATCACTTATCCACTTATCTATTCCTCTACCTAGTCCAACATTTTTTGATGAATTTCAATGTTAATTCCAAACAGTAATATACTCCATCCTGAAATTGTACCATACTGTAATTGATATTTACATTTTTTCCTTTTAAGATAAAATTTATATATTGTGAAATGCACCAATTTTAAGTATCCTATTGAATAAGATTTGACTAACACATAGGCCTGTGGAAACCAGCCTCTGTCCCTTGTGCCCCTTCCCGCTTTGTGCGTTCACCCCTACCCCCAGGGTAACCAATATGAATTTTGTTTTTCCCCAAAAATGTATTAATTTCCTGATGTAGAACTTTATATTAATGAAGTCACATATAGCATATACCCTTTTGTATAAGACTTCTTTCAGCATTTTCAAGATATTGAGTATATTAATAGTTCATTCTCCTTTTTATTATTAGGTGATACAGATTGAGTATTTCTTATCTGAAATGGTTGGGACCAGAAGCGTTGTTGAATTTTGGAATACTTGAAATTATACTTACTGGTTGAGCATCCCTAATCTGAAACTCTGACGTCCGAAATACTCCAATGAGCATTTGCTTTGGGCATCATGTTAATGTTCAAAAAGGTTCGGATTTTGAGCGTTTTGGATTTTGGATTTTCAGATTAGGGATCCTCAACCTGTGTATTCCATTTGCGACCCTGTTAGGTAGGGTTGGAATGACTGAGGCATAGGGTAGATGGTATATTTAGTTTTGTTAGAACTAATAAATCTTTTCCCAAAGCGGCTCTACCATTTGACACATTGACCAGCAGTGTTTGAGAGTGTTGGCTGTTGCACATCTCACTGATTTGTAGTGATGTTAGTTTCTTAAATTTTAGTGCTGCTGATGAATATGTAATGATATCTCGTTGTTTAAATTTGCATTTCTCTGCTGGCTATTGATGTTGATAACTTTTTCGTTGGTTTATTGGTCCTCCATCTAGCTTTTTGTGAAGTGTCTGTGCAGGTCCTTTGCTTATTTTTTTAAAAATTTTGTATTTTTATTACTGCGTTGCTGGAGTTTTTTATGCATTCTGGAAACCTGTTCTTTGTCAGATTTCTTTTGCAAATATCCCTCCCAGTCTGTGGCTTGCATATTCATTTTCTTAGAAATAGTTTTGATGAGCAGAAGATTTTACAATGTTAAATAATATCTGATTTGTCAGTTTTTTCTTTTATAGTTATTCTCTATTCCTATAAAAAAACCATTTGTCTAACCCCATCATGAAGATAATCTCTTCTACTTCTCTCTAAAAGCCTGTGAAGTTTTAGTTTTTATGTATACTTACATAATTCATTTCAAAGTAATTTTGATTATGATATGAGGTACAGGTTGAGGTTGTCTACCAGGGGAGCTCATCAGAGACTCAGTGCCCAAGTTTTTAATTGGGAGCTGACATGTAGGTAAGGTACCCTCTGCCTTGCATGTACTGAAGTTCCAGATTCTCAGGAGAATGTGTGTTAGCTTAAACCACGTTGTTTGTAGTTCAGGCACAGTAAACCCAGATATATACATTTTCTTTTAAAGCAACCAATTAATTTACTTGGAATCAGATTGTCACTCTCTCTTGGTTGCTAGCTCTAATCTCGGTGCACGTCTTTATCCTGTGGGCTGTTGGAGTCTGCCCTGTGCACACATTGTTCGTGGATCAGGCAGACATTTGCACAGAATTTATATACACAGAGCTTGGGGCCCTGTCTCTGTGGCTGTCTCCTTTGTAGTATTCTGTCCTGTCCTCCCAATGGGTGTGGTATTTTCCTGTATCCTGGTTGTTAAGGCCAAGAAGGTTGTGAGCTTTTAATTGTAGCTTTTGTCGTCTTTCTTGGCCCAGACAGACCTGCTTTCAGAGTGGAAACTATGGAAAGGAAAATGTACCTAGTGGTGTTCCTCTCTTCCATGAATCAACTGTCCCCTCTAGAATCTGCTTGCTTTTGTTCTCACTCCAGTGCCTTGAGTCAGGAGTTGGTGAATTAAGCCCACCTGATTTTTAGAAAGAAAATTTAATTGGAATATGGCCATGCCCATTTGTTTACTTACTGTCTGTAGCTGTTTTTTGTTACAAATGCATAGATCAGTAGTTGCTGATATTTACTATTTGACCCTTGTAGAAATAGTTTACTGACTCCTGCCATAGATAGTTTGGATTTTATATTTTGTCTAGGGTTTATACTTGTTGTATGAATTGGACCCGATAGGAGTTTATTCATCTATTATTTGAGGAAGTAGAACTCCTAGGTTTGTTTTTATTTGTTTAGTTCTTCCAGTTTTGTTAATCACTGATATGAAAGAGGTGAGGAAGAATTGTTTTAAATGTCTCGCTCATTTGTTACCATAATTTTAACTGCTAGCCTATTCAGATGTCAGAGCTTTTAGTTTGTTGGAAAGTGCTCTTTAAAATGTATATTGTAGGATGAAATGCTTTTTCTTTCACTCCTTCATTCAGCACATACTCATTAATCCTCTGTAAATGCAAGGCACATGCTAAGTTCTGTAATACATTAAAGATACACCAGACATGTAGAGTGTTCTCAAAAAACTTTATTAAATGTACTAGGTTTGGCTTACTGAGATTAAACACGTATACAAGTAACTGTAATTCCAAAGTGGAAAGTGTAAATTCATGTCAGAGAGTGGTCTTTTTTGTGGCCTGGTGTGGTGGCTCATGCCACCACACCAGGGCTTTGGGAAGCCCAGCGCTTTGGGAAGCCAACATAGGCACGTCACTTGAGGCCAGGAGTTCGAGACCAGCCTGGCCAATGTGGCGAAACGCTGTCTCTACTTTAAAAAAAAAAAAAAAAAAATCGCAAAAAAACAGTGGTTGTTTTTCATTTTTATGAAAATATGGTTTTTGGACTTTTAGTATAGAATAATCTTTTTTTACTTCAGACTTTATAATGTTGTATTTGATCTTTATTACAACAGGGATACTACAAATAGGAGGGAGAACAGTTTCACAGTTCTCCTCCTTGATATTTCCTATCAGCCTCCACTTTTCTTTGGGTTCTCATCTGGAGCTACATGGATTCTGGAGCAGGGTTCCTTGTAGTGAGCCACCTAGCGTTAAAAGGAGGATTTTTTTGTTTTTTTAATGAAAGGTCGCTTTGTAAACCGCTTGTCTGTTTGAACTTAGGGCATATGTAAAATAACAACTAGCATCTTCATAGCAATTTTTCTTTCATAAAAAACTTTACAGATAGGGTGTGGTGACTCACGCCTATAATCCTAGCACTTGGGGAGGCCAAGGAGGGTGGATTGCTTAAGCCCGGGAGTTCAAGACCAGCCTGGGCAATATAGTGAGATCCCATCTCTACAAAAAAATACGAAAATTAGCCAAGCATGGTGGTGTGCACCTGTAGTCCTAGCTACTTGGGAAGCTGAGATGGGAGGATTGCTTGGGTCTGGGAGGTAGGGCTGCAGCGAGCCGTGATTGCACCACTGTGCTCCAGAGGGAGTACAGTGACAGAGGGAGACCCTGTCTCAAGGCGACAAAAAAAAAAAGAGGAAAGATATTTTAAGTCTTTGATTTGGTGATATTCAGTACCTAAGAAGACTGTATTGTAAGTGCCTTCTGAATATTTTTTTACTTTATTTTATTTATTTATTTTTTTTAGACTGAGACAGGGTCTCACTCTGTTTCCCAGACTGGAGTGCAGTGGTGCGAGCTAGGCTCCCTGCAACCTCCACTTACTGGGCTCAAGCGATTCTCGTGCCTCAGCCTCCTGAGTAGCTGGGATTGCAGGCCCAGCTAATTTTTTTTTTTTTTTTTCCCGGTAGAAACGGGGTTTCACCATGTTGGCCAGGCAGGTCTCGAACTCTAGACTTCAAGTGATCTGCCTACCTTGGCCTCCCAAAGTGCTGGGATTACAGGTGTGAGCCACTGCGTTCGGCCAATATTTATTGTTGTATTGAAGAAAACATCCTGAAATGTTAAGAAATCTAAGAAATCTCAAAAGATTAAACGAATAAATCTGAAATGCATTCATATATTTAGCAAATATATAGCTTTGTCTTTTTTGGCTTTTTTTCTTTTAGGAGAAAAGGATCAGATCTGTTCTTGGTTGTTACAGCTAGATATTCTGTATATGTTTTTTGATAAGTTGTTCATTACCTATACTAAAAGGAAAAGGATATCTTTTCTAAACAATAGTTGTAACATAGCTGATAAACACACTGACAGTTTAGCTTAGCTTGGGTAATTAGCCTAGTGAATAACTTCACCTGTGGTAGGTATGTTGGCTTAATGCTGGAAACCTCCTGTAAAGAAGAATACATCGGATTAGAGTTCTTTCCTATTTCTCTTTTCCCACTTCTTCCCCTCACCCCTGCCCCAATTCTAAAGCCATCATCTTTGTATTTCAGTTGACTGGTGTGCAATATTATGACAGTGTTATTGATTCAGAATATACTAACGTCTTCCTGTTTATATTTGTTTAGCCCTATTTAATTCTTCTTCTTTTTTTTTTTTTTGAGGTGGAGTCTCACTCTGTTGCCCAGGCTGGAGTGCAGTGGTGCGATCTCTGCTCACTGCAACCTCCGCCTCCCTGGTTCAAGCGATTCTCCTGCCTCAGCCTCCTGAGTAGCTGGAATTACAGGCGTGCATCACCACGCCTGGCTAATTTTTGTATTTTTAGTTGAGACGGGGTTTCATCATGTTGGTCAGATTGGTCTCAAACTCCTGACCTGGTGATCCGCCTGCCTAGGCTTCCCAAAGTGCTGGGATTACAGGTGTGAGCCGCCGCACCCAGCCTTAATTATTATTCTTACTTAGCCCATCTTAGATTTGAAATTTGATTGCGTTCAATGTGGTTAAAATACAGGCTTTTGAGTGAAATGGTTTGGTAAAGCTTACTTTATATAAATATAGCCATGATAAGCTGTGTTATTCTTCAGATTATTAAATATTTGCAATGAGAACGTTGATATCTAAGTATTCTTGCTTTCTATATTGACAGATTATAAGAGAAAATAGTATCTCTCTCAGTGAAATCGAATTGCCTTGCTCAGAGGATTTGAATTTGGAAACTTTGTCGTAAGTGATGTATAATGCAAATTATCTATCCTAGCATCTATCAGATAAATAAATTGAAATATACTATGTAGGAGTCATATTGTCCTTGATTTAAGTAATTCTGAATCCCAGGCGTTTCTAACCATTTTTTATCAGATGTTCATGACGTTGGTTAAAGCTCTCTGAAGTATAGAGCTCTTGCCCTCAAAAAGTAATATTGGAGATTTAACTTGTATGTATTTCTCTTTTATCCTCTCCATTAAAACAAATTGGCAACAATTTTAAAAATTGTTTTTGCTGCATATGAAACTGTAGGCAAGGGGCAAACTTGACAAGTAAGGGTGACCCGATGCTTCTGAAAAAAAAAAATCTGGAAAAAAAAAAAAAAGAAATCTGCTGACTGAGTAGAGGCACACTTGATCATTCCCAGAAAGATGTAAACTAACTTAGAGAACTGGAATATTTATTGTTACTTCTTTCAAGTTAATTTTAAAGTAAAATAATGACTTAAATTTCTTGTCACCTGTTTTCAGGCAAGCACATGTCTACATAATTGCAGGAGCCTGTCTGTCTCTGGGTTTTCGATTTGCTGGCTCAGAAAACTTATCAGCATTTAACTGTTTGGTAAGAAGTATTTTAGTTTACTGTATTCTTTTTTTTTTTGTTTTGTTTTAACAAAGCCTTAAGATCTTCTTTTAACTTTGAATTTTTTCTTTTGTTTTTCTAGCATAAATTTGCAAAAGATTTTATGACTTATTTGTCTGCACCTAATGCTTCTGTTGTAAGTATTTTTATCATTCTCCTTGGGAATAAAATTAAACTTGAAAAAAATTTACTGATAATCCAGTTACTTATGTGTTATCAGATATTGCTGCTGTTTGTTTGAATGTAGAATGAGAGATTTGAAGAACCATTGGCTCATCTTTTTATTTTTGTTTTGGGATATTAGTGAGAATATGATTATACTGGAAGGACGCACAGGTATCTAGTTCTTGTGACAAGAGAATAAGAAAGGCCATAATATTCATGGATTGTCATACCTCATGTAATTCTGTCTCAGTATTAAATATTGGGAATTTCCTTTTAAAAAAATATTAGTACTTAGTAAGGATTCAGTTGCTTTTGAGGCATTGCTTCTCTGATGACAAGACTAAGATATTTTATTTCCTGGTGAAAACTACATAGATTTATGCAACAGTGTTTATAATATGGAAAAGTTAGAAACATCAAAAACATCTAAAAGTAGTTAATTAAATTTGATTATGGCATATATATGCATTCTTATACAGTGGAGCTACCAAAATTACGTTATACAAGAATTTTTTGTGGCTGGGTGCAGTGGCTCACTCCTATAATCCTAGCAACTTTGAGAGGCTGAAGCAGGAAGATCATTTGAGCCCAGGAGGTTGAGATCAGTCTGGGCAACGTAGGGAGACCCCATCTCTACAAAAAATAAAAAATTAGCCGGGTGTGGTGACACACACGTAGTCCCAGCTACTTGAGAGGCTGAGGTAGGTGGATCCTTTGACCCCAGGAAGTTGAGGCTGCAGTGAGCTGAGACTGTGCCACTACACTTCAGTCTGGGTGGCAAAGTGAGAGACCCTGTCTCAAAAAAAAAAAAAAAACACCAAAAAACCCCCAGTTTTTTTGTGCGTGAAGCTTGCTTCTAATAGGTTATTTAAAAGGTTAAAAATATTGTGTAGAGTAACATCTCCATTTCATTTGGAAAAACTATGTGTAGATAAAGGAAAAATTCAGAGAAAAAGCCAAAATGTTAACACCAGTTACCTTTGGGCGTGACATTCCAAGTGATTTTTGTCTTCTTGATATTCAGTATTTGAAATTATCTCCCTTGAACTTACATAATTGGGGAAAATATTTGTATTTACAGATCATTTTTTTAGTTCCAAACTTTTGTAGTCTTCTTATGATGGCTAAGTTAGTTCTGATAATAAAGAAATATAACACAACATTACAGTGATGTCATCTCTTCACCTTGCAGACAGGTCCTTACAACCTAGAAACTTGTCTGAGCGTGGTGCTGCTGTCTCTCGCCATGGTCATGGCTGGCTCGGGAAACCTAAAGGTTTTGCAGCTTTGTCGCTTCTTACACATGAAAACGGGTGGTGAAATGAACTATGGTTTTCACTTAGCCCACCACATGGCCCTTGGACTTCTATTTTTGGGAGGAGGAAGGTAAGTGAATATGTATTTTTTCCAGTGAAAAGATCTCATTGGTGAGATCTATAAGGGTGACTTGCTTTAATCTTGAAGATACATGAAAAATTTCAATTCTGACTAGCTCTTAGCTTATCTAGCAGCATTATTGCACTTGATGGGCTTCTTTGTAGTTTAACCATCAGCTTATGGTCTACTCAGTAGATTTACCTTCCTCTCTGACACACTGAGCATCACTGTTATTTCTCAGAATACTCTGTGCTCAGTGCTTCGGTGCATCACTGCTTGTGCCCAACTGGTTAAAAATTTTACCGCTCCACTAAACTACTTTCACAGAAAGGTCACAAACAAAATCATATACAGATCCTGTGACATTTGCTTAGTTTTCAACTTTCTTGATCTTTTTCCAACATCTGTCATTCCTGACTACATCCTTTATAAGACTGCCCTGGCTTTAGATGATCCGTAGTAAATAAAAACACATACATAGAAAAGTCTACACATCATAGGTGCACAGGTCAAAGAGCTATCTACCATAGAAAAATCTCTTCGTTATCGTGTAGATCAAGATTCCGTATAGCACTTGCAACTTATGACACCCGTCTCTGCTTCTGCCATGCACCCCCTCAATCACTATTATCTTCCTTACCCCAGAGTTAGCCACTGTCTAGTCTTATAACACCTTAGATTGGTTTTGCCTGTTTTTGACATTTAAATTGAATTATGCATGATGCATCCTTTTGCACTTTACTTTTGCTCAACATTATGTTTGTAAGATTCATGTTGTGTGTAGCAATGGGTTATTCAAGTTTCAGTTTCTTGTATTACAAGTTTCAAGTTGTAGTACAAGTTGTATTTCAAGTTGTAATTGTAATTTAAGTTGTATTACATTTCATTGTATGATTGTACCACATTTTATTGATCTCCCCCATTGATGGATGTGCTTCTTGCTTCTAGTTTGAGGCTGTTATGAACAATGCTGTTAGGGAAAGTTGTACATGTCTTTGATTTTGTTGTATATAGATCTCTGTGTGGAATTGGATCATAGGTTATAGGTGTGTATTCACCTTCAGTGAATAATACCATCAGTGCTGCAGTGCACTTGTACCATTTTACATACTCATGGGCAGGATGTGATATTCCAGTTGTTCCATATCCTTGTCAACCCTTGTTATTGTTACAGTCTTTTTAGTTTTAGCCAACTAGTAGGTATATAACAGGATCTCATGGTGGCTTTAATTTCTGTATTTCTGAATCATGTTCTTGAGTACCATTTTATACTTTTAATAGCCAACGGCAAACCTCTTTTATGATGTCCAAGTCTCTTGCTACCCAGTTTTTGTATTTATTTTAAAATTTTTATTTGTGGTAAAATACACATAACATAAAATTTATCCAATTTTAAGTATGCAATTAAGTAGTGTTAAGTATATTCACATTGTTGTGCAGCTAATCTCCAGACATTTTTCGTTTTGGAAAACTGACACTATACCCATTAACAACTCCCTGTTTGCCCCTCCCACCAGCCTCTGGCAGCCACTATTCTACTTTCTGTTGTGATGAGGTTGACTGCTCCACATTGGTTTAGCTTTGTATTGATTTCTGTGGATTCTTTAAACTATGTCGTAAGCCCTTGGTCGGTTTTGCTTGTTGCAGTTATCTTTGCCACCCCAGGGCTTGTTTGCCTTTTCACTCTCTCAGTGGTGTCTTTTGATGACATAATTATTAGTGTTTTTCTTTTATAGTTTTTACTTTTTTGTCCTGCTTACGAAATATTTTCTTGCCCAGAGAAAAGGAGATATTCTCCTATTTTATCTTCTAGAAGTTTTTAGCTTTTCCATTCACATTTGGATCTAAAATCTACCTGGTACGGATTTTTCTCCATGTTTTTTTTCCCACTGCTATTGAAAAGTTTATCCTTCTCCACTGCTCTGCAGTACCACCTCTATTATATAAGTTAAGTGTCTTTTCACCTGTGTTTATTTCTGGGCTATTAGGGTCTACTGGTCTGTTTTTCTGTACTTGCACCAGTACTATACTGTCTTATGAGTCTTGGTATCCAGTTGAGTAAATCCTTCAACCTGAGTTTTCTTCTTCAAAAGTGTGTTTTTCTCTTGGCTCCTTGCATTTTCATATAAATATTGGCGTCTGTTCCATGCTATATAACCTGATAAAATATTGATCAGAATTGCCTTGATTCTGTGTGTCTGTGTTAAGTATTCTATGTGTCTGAGATTATCTGTTACAGTATTGTCTTCCATTCTGTGAATATGGTATACCCCTGCATATATTTAGCTCTAGTGTGTGTGACCTTGGTCAATGGCCACAATGTCTACGGAGGCTAATTTGCCCCTCTTCTTTAAGACTGAGCTCACCATTGGAACTCACCTTTTCAGAAGTACAGAAAGTAAAGATGATCAGAAAGGTGTGCATTTCCTCTCAACATGTTTTGTGGAATTGTCTTTCTTTAATTGTTTAGAATTAATAATGGTTAAAGAAATATTACTATGAAAATTCTTACTTATTTTATTCTATGATTTTTGAAATTTTTTTCCTTTCAAAATGAGCCTCTCCATGTCTCTTACTCCACATCTTTCATTGTTCCAAACTGAATGACTCTCGTTGCTCTTCTTTCATATCGAATAGATTTTTCTACCATTCTGCTACTGCTTTGCTAGTGATTTTTGGTTTTTAAATGGTCGTGTATGTTCTCTAACAACATTTAAACTTAGCATAGCTACACCATTATGTTTCTACCCAAAATTTCTAACATTAATATCTTAATATTTATCTTTGATTTTTGGTTTACCAAAATGGTACAAAGAAAATGGCTTATTCCATGTACATGCCAAAATAGATGTATGTCTTTGCTTAAAATTTGAAATCTCTTCTCTCTAATCCATTAAATACATAAGCATATGTAATGAATTATAAGTTCTTATTTAATACTCCAATTATTTTAAAAGACAGGGAAAGAGATTTGGGTATATGTGTGTACATGTTTGTGTGTAATAAAAATATTTATATTTAATAGTTAGAAGTGGTTTTATGTGATGTCCTACACCATCTTTATTTCAAAATATTTTTTAGAAAAACTCTGGGACTTTAGATTAATTTGCCAGTTTGCTATACTAAATTTGAGCAACAATAAAGTAATTTAAGGAAAATTTTAATAGACCCTTTACCAAGAGAATATTTTAAAAGTCTATAAAACTTTATCTTAAAAGTGTATCATATTGGCGAAAAAAGAATTTATATTTGGAGGAATAGTTGTTTATACAGTCATTGTAAGTTTTTAGTGATAACTTTTGCCTTTTCATTTAGTCAGTCATTCTAAAGGAATCCTCATGCTTTACAGAAATAAAAAAAAACTGTTTACATACCAACTAAAACATCCTGTATTTTTAAAAATGAGATTTATAATTGTATAAATAGGCATATATATTAATAAAATTGGATAAGAAGGTGGCATACTTGGTACATGAGTCTTCAATATTTATCATTTCTAGGACTGCATTCATGGTCTTCACTACTGTGCTATTGTATGTTAAAACCTTGCTTCAAGGGTTGAAATCTAACATTTATGGGATATTACTTTGCCTTTAAATAGTGATGATCTTGAAATGGCCTAAGGACTAAATGAAAAGTGGAATGTTCACACCACTGACACTCTTGTATTATGAGGGCATCTTATCAGTATGCCTTACTATACCCCAGTTTCCTGATTCTCAAGAATGCCTTGAAAGTATGTGCAATGTAATCGGTAACATCTGTCCCCACCAAACTTACTTTGCAGGTACTCTTTGAGCACATCAAATTCTTCCATTGCCGCTCTTCTCTGTGCCCTTTACCCACACTTCCCAGCTCACAGCACTGACAACCGGTGAGTCTAGTGATTCTGTCTTCAATGTGATACTTATTAAGTTCTCGAAGGGGATCATTTGGTTGTATTTTGGTTTCATGGAATTATTTCCAAATTAGCCTTGTTCTGTTCTTCAACTTATATTTATGGCTAAATCTTTTAAGAAAATTATCTCACAAAGTATTAGACCAGAGGATAACTTTGGACACCTGATGACTGACCAGTCTTCTGCCGTTCTCAGATCTGTAGAACTGCTCTAAATCCAGAAGGAGATTAAGTAAAGTTGTCTTTAGGGAAAAAATCATCAGGTAAAGAATAGTTGCCAAGGGAAGTTCAAGATACTTTTTTGTGCTGTAAGTATTTAATTCCAAGAGAAAAGTTTGTCTGATTTAGTGGCAATGTCTGTATGAGTTCCTTTTTTCCCCTCTTTCACATAAATGGCGAGAAATTTTGTATAAATGACATAGAAGGGACAAGAAAAGCAACATACAGCAAAAAACCAGAGATAATTTAGAAGTGGCAGTGAGCAGTAGAACTTCAAACCATGTAAAAGCAGTTAAAAGCTCTGCATTTTAGGGTACGAGGAACCACCAGCACCTCAGTTTCCCTAAATATAGTTTGAGATATAGCAGATATCTTGCATATGGGGGAAGGGAAGAAAATAGCCCCTTGTAAGACACCTGAGCACTGTGCTCAACTGAAGGCATCCCCTGTTGTCTCCCCAGAGACAGGTCAAGAGCTCTTTATTGTTTATGGGAGAAGGGTCAGGAGCACTTGTCACAGTAACATAAGTCATCGTTTTAAACTGCACTATAATGTATAATGAATGACAGAAGAAAGATAGCTGTTTTACAAAAGTACCCTAATCTGAAAACCACACTCTGATGGTAGGTGCAGCACAAGAATATTGTTGTTAATACACCTCTGACATGTGGCCTCATGCCTGTCATTTAGGAAAGATTTTTTGCGTTGTTAAAAGCCAGTTATTGGCTAGGGTACAGTGGAGAGCCACACTCACGTGCTGTTGGTCATAGCTATTTGGCTGAACTATTGTAAACAAAGCCATTTGGTGACAAGAATCTTTTTTTGTGTGTGTGGGGGATGGAGTCTCGCTCTGTCGCCCAGCCTGGAGTGCAGTGGCCGGATCTCAGCTCACTGCAAGCTCCGCCTCCTGCGTTCATGCCATTCTCCTGCCTCAGCCTCCCAAGTAGCTGGGGCTACAGGCGCCTGCCACCACGCCCGGCTAATTTTTTGTATTTTTGAGTAGAGATGGGGTTTCACTTTGTTAGCCAGGATGGTCTGTATCTCCTGACCTTGTGATCTGCCCGCCTCGGCCTCCCAAAGTGCTGGGATTATAGGCGTGAGCCACCATGCCCTGCTGGTGACGAGAATCTTTATGTAATTTATTAGTGTCAGTTTTTTTCTGATCTTTATTGAGTTTTACTTTTAATAGATATATAGAAGTAAATGTATTTGTGTAAGAAGAGGGAAGTTGTTGTCTATAAAGCTTTTTAAAATTGAAGTCTCGTTTTATCCTTCTTTTTTTTTTTTTTTTTTTTTTTTTTTATTATTAGAGTCTTGCTCTGTTGCCCAGGCTGGAGCGCAGTGGCGTGATCTCGGCTCATTGCAAGCTCCGCCTCCCGGATTCACGCCATTCTCCTACCTCAG
>NW_012102188.1:674133-716460 GCF_000951045.1 Mandrillus leucophaeus
TTGCTCTGTTGCCCAGGCTGGAGCGCAGTGGCGTGATCTCGGCTCATTGCAAGCTCCGCCTCCCGGATTCACGCCATTCTCCTACCTCAGCCTCCTGAGTAGCTGGGACTACAGGCACCCGCCACAGCACCTGGCTAATGGTTTTGTGTTTTTAGTAGAGACGGGGTTGCACCATGTTAGCCAGGATGGTCTCGATCTCCTGATCTCATGATCCACCCATCTTGGCCCTCAAAGTGCTGGGATTACAGGCGTGAGCCACTGCGCCTGGCCAATTTTTTTGTTTTTTCTTCTGAGAGGGAGTCTTGCTCTGTTGCCCAGGATGCAGTGCAGTAATGCGATCTCAGCTCACTGCAACCTCCGTCTCCTGGGTTCAAGTGATTCTCCTCCCTCAACCTCCTGAGTAGCTGCGATTCCAGGCATGTGCCACCAGGCCTGGCTAACTTTTGTATTTTTAGTAGAGACGGGGTTTCATCATATTGGCCAGGCTCATCTCGAACTCCTGACGTCAGGTGATCCACCTGCCTCGGCCTCCCAAAGTGCTGGGATTACAGGCGTGAGCCACTGTGCCCAGCCTATCCTTCTTTTATGAGATCTTAAAATATGAAAACTTTGTTTTTACATTCTAAAATAGAAATCTTAAAGTTTAAAAAACTTTTTGAGAACCCCAAAGAAAAATATTGCCATAGCCACAAAGATGTTTGATGTACTGTATTTCAAGGACGTGTGTGTATATGTATGTGCAAGTTTGTACATGTAGAAGAACTTTGCTGTCTGAGATGAATTGACATCCTGTCTTTCCCCTTCTTCCCTATCAATCCTTAAGGAAAAAGAAAAAAAAAAAAAAGAACTAGAAATAAATCTCTGAGAAGATAAAAACAGATGCCTGTGTTGAGTAGAAAGAGATTTTTGAGAGTGATTGATTTTATAAGTGGTCAGTTTGATAGTAAATATTTTCATGTTATGACACTTTTTACCTCCCTATAAAACCTCTTCACTGTGAAGACTAAAGTGAAGAATTATTGGGTCAAAGATCAGTTATATGAAATGTTTAAAAAATAATTTCTCCACTACTTTTTAATAGAATCTTATCTGCCTTTAAGATTTCTGTTCATCTGAAGATATTACCTGAGCTTCTGTCCTGTCTTAGCTCATAGGCAACAGCAGATTGCAGAGCTCATATTGTCACAGTCGTTTGTTACCCACCCTCTGTCTTTTTTATGACCAGGTATCATCTCCAGGCTCTCCGGCACCTCTATGTGCTGGCCGCGGAGCCCAGGCTTCTCGTGCCTGTGGATGTGGACACAAACACGCCCTGCTATGCCCTCTTAGAAGTTACCTACAAGGTATCTCTCCCTATCATTTACTTGTAATTTTATTACCACTCATCCATCTTTGCAGGTCATAATATTTCAAATGTGTTGTCCAGTAAAAGGTGACAAGTAGTCAGTTGAACTTTCATAAAAATGGAAGCTTCCAAAGTTATTGTATATCCTGCCAGGCCATTCATGCTTGTTTGTATTCTCTGGGTATCACTTTTTAGGGATCATCAGCTACTCTTTTGTCCTTAGAGCTTATAGTTTGAAAATGTCCCTGTTAACTTTACATGACTGACAGTAGTGTTCTATAAAACTAATTGAGTTAGACCCATTCTTAGATTTGTTAGCTGAATACTTGAAAACCCAAAATTGTGTATTTGATGACAGCTTTCATTTAGATGCACTAATAGATTACAAGTTTTATATCCTTCTTTCATTCAGCAAATTATTAAGTACCTTCTGTGAATCAGAACTGTACTAGGCTCTGGGGTGCAAAATGAGATGACATTGTCATTTTCCTTAAGGAACCTTTATCCCCTGGGGAGCCAGGCATGGATACAGTGAGAATAGAGTGTGATAATTGGAGATGTGTGTGGAATGCAGGGGAGGCAGCAAAGCACCCTTGCTTAGCTGTTAGCTGTGGGGTTGAGGGGCTGTCACAGCGGACGGTGTTTGGGCTAGGCCTGGCCCGCTGAGTGGAGCTCCTTCCGAACAGAGAAGGCAACATGCAGAAACCCAGCGCACTGGAGCATGGCCTTTGGTCCTGCTGACCTGTGGGGAGCAAGGCTTGAAGTGCTGGGAAGTGACACATACCCTGTGGGGAATTTCGACATCAGTCCTTCAAGATTTGAGTACCAGAGAGGATTTTATGGCATTTTAAGGTCTCTGTATGAACTGCAGGGTTGGAGGGAGGTAGAGTGTGGAGATGTTTCTTCTTTGTTGTTTCCACTGACTACCTAGTGAACTGTAGCTGGACTTTTACGTTTGTAAAGGGCACTCAGTGGTATGAACAAACGAAAGAAGAATTGATGGCTCCTACCCTGCTTCCAGAACTCCATCTTTTAAAGCAGGTAAGTTGGGCATGGTTGAGAGATGGGTCCAAGCGATCAATTCAGTAGAACAGCATAGCGTTAAAGACAGCTAAATAAAAGCCTCTGCTTTCTTCATGTATTGTAGCAGATAAGAAAGCTGCAGCAAAAGGAAAAGTCAGAAAGAACAGAGCAAGTCTTGTCTTAGAGATCTTTATTGATAGTTTAGGTGGCCTCAGAACATGATTTACATTCATTTTTTTGTCTGGAAATGGAGCTTGTTAACCTCCAGATGCCTCTTTCTGGCTGTTACTGTTTCCTCTGAGAAACATAGGGTCCAGTTTGTCAAATGAATATATTTTTCAGCTTTGGGTTGACTACGTTTACATTTATCTTGGCAGATTAAAGTTAAAGGCCCAAGATACTGGGAACTGCTCATAGATTTAAGCAAAGGAACACAACACTTGAAGTAAGTACATTAAATTTCTCTGATTTACCTTTTAGGAAGTGAATAGAAGTATATAGGAAGGTATAAATTATAAATTATTATCTGGAATGTGACTCATCACCCTTTAATCTCATTCAAGACAATATGTAGGGTATGTCTTCTGTAAAACAGTCTGTATTTTTGAAACAGGACTTGTGTTAGAAAATGAAAGTTTTGGCCGAGTGTGGTGGCTCACGCCTGTAATCCCAGCACTTTGGGAAGCCGACGCGGGCGGATCATGAGGTCAGGAGATCGAGACCATCCTGGCTAACACAGTGAAACCCCGTCTCTACTAAAAATACAAAAAATTAGTCGGATGTTGTGACTGGCACCTGTAGTCCCAGCTACTCGGGAGGCTGAGGCAGGAGAATGGCACAAACTCAGGAGGCGGAGCTTGCAGTGAGCCAATATTGCGCCACTGCACTGCAGCCTGGGTGACAAAGCGAGACTCCATCTCAGAAAAAAAGAAAGAAAATGAAAGTTTTAATTTTAAACTCCATCCCTAAATATTTATATTCATTTATTGAGAAACTTGCACTGACTTCCTTGTGACAGTAATGGACTTGTCTCTTGGTGTATTAACATAAGATTTAGTTTAAGAAAGTGTGTTAGTCCATTTTCACACTGCTATAAAGAACTACCTGAGATTGGATAATTTGTAAAGAAAAGTAGTTAAATTGACTCATAGTTTCGCCTGGCTGGGGAGGCCTCAGGAAACTTACAATTGTGGCAGAAGGCGAAGGAGAGGAAAGACAGTCTTGTATGGCAGCAAGAGAGAGTGAGAGAGGTGCTGCACTTTTAAACCATTAGATCTCGTGAAAACTCACTATCATGAGAACAGCATGAGGGAAATCCGCCCCCATGATCCAATCACCCCCAACCAGGTCCCTCCCATGACACGTGGGGATTACAGTTTGACATGAGATTTGGGTGGGGACACAGAGCCTAACCAGGTCAGAAAGTAAAGCTGATTTGTACATCCACAAAAGGAACTTTATTATATCAATCAGTGTTTGCCAGACAACATCTTTTGTTGCATCTCTTTACCATTCTTCTGTTAGAAAGGTCTCCTAAATTTAAGATTATTGTAGATAATATATACTACTCACCCAGTTTATTTTGGGTGGAAATAATCACATGCAATTATTTTAGAGTGTTGATAATTTTATACTGAAAGTAGCATGTCAATTAAGTCTTTAAATTTCAAGGAAGTTTAACAAGCATGTAAAAGTTTCTATAATTTGGTCCCAATGTGAGTTTTTCCAGACTATCTGTATATTAGCTGTTTTCTGTATTGTTCTGTCCTTAGATTTGCAGCATTATTTTCTTTTTGCTGCAAACCAATTAATAGATATTTAGTACCTCATGTACCCCAGACATAGAGCTAGGGGATATAGGGAATACAAAGAAATGTTAGGTAAAATGCTACCATTGAAACTCATAGTTGAGCCAGTAGTCAAAGTGACTTTTCATTTAACAAGTTCCATGAATCTAGACACCAGAGAAAAACAGAACTTTATTCTAGGCTTTCTCATAGGGACTGATTTAATCTTAGACACAGTAAATAATCATTTGCCTTAGTGGAAAATGGTAAAGGCTTCATCTCCCGTGAACATGGTATTAGAAGACACTATGTTTCCAGCCAAGAACTGCCAGTAATACCTTATATTAAATTCATTTATTTTTCTTTCAGGTCCATCCTTTCCAAGGATGGGGTTTTATATGTTAAACTCAGGGCAGGTCAGCTCTCCTACAAAGAAGATCCAATGGGATGGCAAAGTTTGTTGGCGCAGACTGTTGCTAACAGGAACTCTGAAGCCCGGGCTTTCAAGGTAGTATTATTAATTGGTAAAAACGGAAGGAAATAATTGTAAATTGCGGGCTTCCTTGCCCATTGCTGTAAACTTTAAAGGTGGATCTGCTTCCTTTTTCATTGTTGCGGATTGTAAACACTGCCTGCCCGTGACTCCGTTTGCTTTTTATGTGATGGGCATAATAAAATATAAATACAAAATACTCTATATAATAAATAATAAATATATATAATAAAGTAAAATACTCTAAGTTAAGATTTACATTCAGCAGCAAGGACAGTCGCACCATATCCTGACACTACAACAAATACTTTAGTAATTTTATTATTAATCCTCAAATCGGTGAAGATTTACTTAATTTCATAGCAAAAATAGAAAAGGAGTTTTGCAAGCTAGCAATTATGAGCTCCATTTAAAAACCACCATTTGTTTCCTTCATCTTGGTGAGGATAAACTGATGACAGACTCAGACTTCTTTTGTTAGTTTGCTTTATTATTTGCACAGTACTTGACTGCCAGTACAGTAGTGTTTGAAATAAGCAAATAGTTACGATAAATGAGGGTAG
Organism: Mandrillus leucophaeus; assembly: GCF_000951045.1. Lineage (NCBI taxonomy): Eukaryota > Metazoa > Chordata > Mammalia > Primates > Cercopithecidae > Mandrillus > Mandrillus leucophaeus. The sequence continues at coordinate 679,345 of NW_012102188.1, forward strand.
GAAACAATCTCATTCCCATGGCGGGGTCAGCACATATTTTGCTCGATATTCTTGACTCAGGTAAGTTTCCAACACTAGAAATTTGTCCCATAATCAGACATTAAGACTTCTGAATTTAACTTCAGTTTTCTGTAATTCCATGAGCAAATATGTCCCTGTTGGTGATACATAGTAGAGTAGTCTGAAGTAGTGAGAACCCTAAAGGATAATTAGACAGCACAAGTGGGGCAGGCGGACTGGATGAGTGGCAGCCAAGGACTGAGTTAGCATCCTTTGTTCTTCCAAGTATGGAGACAGCAGTTTATTTTAATTCAACTCATATTTCATTTTAGGTCAGTTACTCATGACCGAGCCTTTATAATGGTTCCCAGGATTGAAATGTATAAATAGTTCTCAGGGTTGACATTGGTGAATTTTGTTTGGCAGTATTCAGTAAGTTGTTTATGAAATATTTTTGAAAGATTTTTGCACACGGTTTAACTTAAATTTGTAGTATTGCTTCTTCTAAAAATCAGAGCATATCCCAAAGACTCTAACCCAATTTGTAAAGAAAATAGGTAACTTTAGACTTGAGTTCGAATGAAGAAAATATATAAAAATTAAAAGCTATCTCAATTTCCTGCCTACTGGAAGTTCAGAAATAAAATATAAACCTCAGTGGAAAATAGTAATACCTTCATATTTCATTTTCAGTCTTGAACCTTGAATGATACTGTTTTTTCCCAAGTTTAAAAAATTGTGGTAAAATGCACACAATTTATTGTCTTAACCTTTTGCAAGTTACAGTTCAGTAATATTAAGTGCATTCACATTGTTGCGCAACCATCACCACTGTCCGTCTCTAGAACTGTTTCATCTTGCAGACCTGCAATCTATACTTGTAACAATAACTCCTCATTCTACTTCCTCTAGTCCCTGGCAACCACCATTCTATTTTATGTCTCTGATTTTGATTATACTAAGTACCTTATATATATGGTTTCATACACTGTTTATCTTTTTGTGGCTGGCTTGAGTGATATTCTTTTTTCCTTACCATTTCAGTAACAATTCTAGTTTCTGGTAGGCTTTTTAGTCAGTGAAGGAAGGAAATGCCTTTTGTGGATGAGTTGTGTAAATAGGAAGACCTGTTTGTTTATTGGCCTTTTGATAATTAGTAGCTCATGTTAACTTGTGCAAAAGCTTATTGTAACTTCTTAGCAGAACAGGTTGATGAGGCAAGTTTGCACCATCTGGGTTTTTTTGGGAATGTTGTGTGACAAAGGGGAGGTAGGGTTGTTAGAACTGCATGTATTACAGTTCTAACAGTAAGGAAAGTACTCTTTTTTTAATCTTATACTGTTGTGGTTGTTTGTTTTTTTTAGCCAGAAACAATCTCAGCATTCACTTCTGATCCAGCACTTCTGTCATTTGCTGACTATTTCTGCAAACCAACTGTGAACATGGGTCAGGTATATATTCTATGGTTTGCTGAGCCCCAGGACCAGCATTCGTTAGTATGTCTATGTATGGGTCACCCAAAACATCTGTACTATCTATATCTATCTTTGAGATTGATGACATACGTGAGTCACATGGGATGACTTTTGCTTGGCACGTGTAGATTTGCATAGCCTAAAACTATTACATTTAGCAACTTTCTATCTTGATAGAAGAAACAACATTTGTAAGACATTAATTTTGACAGATGATAGTTTCTGTCACCTACAAGAATGATGCCCATTCATATTCTGCTTTGTTTTCAGTGTTTACTGCCTTTCTCTTATTTTTATGTAATTGCATTAACTGTTTCATCTGTATATTATAACGCTTCTTTTTCTTGTTTATACACCTGTTGCCTTCAAGATTCCAAGGGTGCTTAGCAGATTTTTCTTTATTTTTTTGGTTTTTGTTTTTTGAGATAGGGCCGGTTTTTTCTGTTGCCCAGGCTGGAGTGCAGTGACGTGATCATGGTTCACTACATCCTTGACCTCCCGGACTGAAGCCATCCTTCCACCTCAGGCTTCTGAGTAGCTGGACTACAGGCGTGTAGCCACCATGGCTAATTTTTTTTAAAATTTTTGTAGAGATGGAGTCTCACTATATTGCCCAGGTTGGTCTTGAACTCCTGGGCTCAAATGATCCTCCCACCTTGGACTCCCAAAGTGCTGGGATTATAGACTTGAGCCACTGTGCCTGACCCAGATCTTTGGTTTAATCCACCATACAGAAAAGGAAAGATTGGGTACAGAATTAGATATCTAGGATTGATAGCCTATTGTCTACAAGTGTATATGGCCTTCAGAAAATTTCTCAACCTCTCCAAAATGTAGTTTCCTCATTTCTAAAAGTGATTATAATAGAATCTACCTTACAGTATTGTTTTGAGGATTAAGTGAAATAACCTTCCCCTGTCTTACTTATTGAATCTTTACTATATACTGGATACTCTGCTAATACTTAAATGTCATTTAATTATGACCCTGAGGATAGGTATTTTATCATTCTGGGCTTACAGATGAGGAAACTGCCACTGAGAGATGTTACATGCCCAAGATCACACAGCTAGTAAGAGCTGGGCTGTGCACTCAAGGTCACGGGTCTCTAATAAAGCCCATGCCTGCCCTTAACCCCAGCTGGACTTGACTCTGCTGCCTCCCCTAAACTTTTTCTGGTCAGTGTTTTTTCCTTGCAGCTTTGTTACTCTGTTTCCTTTCTGGATCCTACTCTTCCCAGCCCAACCCAAGGCATAGTTCTGTGATGTCCTATCTACTCATTTTATCCTAGTTTGGTCCATTCCTCTCTTCTGTAGCACTTACTATCCTTAACTGTCTCTTGGGACTTAATTTTTTAAATTGTTTAATGTTACATGTGCTATGGCTTTTTAAAAAGATTATAATGTTACTTTTATGTGATTCATTATAGAACTTAAGAATGGGCCATAGTAGTACTATACAATTGGTTTTTGAATTGATTTTGGAATATACTTTGTGCTACAAAAAGCTTCTGATTTTCTGCAGAAACAGGAAATTCTGGATCTCTTTTCTTCAGTACTCTATGAATGTGTTACCCAGGAGACCCCAGAGATGTTGCCTGCATACATAGCAATGGATCAGGTATGGATCCAAAAACTTATACCGATTCTGGTGAAATTTGTCCTGTCGTTCAAGTAACTTACTGAATAGTGTGGTAAGATTCCTAGTGTCCTTCCTTTTAGTTTCCCATTTGCTTTTGGAAATTTAAGAAAGGAAACCATATAAAATTTGAAAGCTCTCAAAATTCCAAAAAGCTTGGGCTTTGTGTTGACAGGAGTGCCCCTTGGGAAGCTGTCTTCCTCTAAGGGTTCCCCTTCCTCCCTTTTATCTCCCCTGACTGAGAGAAGAGGAGAGCACTCCCTCCCTCTCTCCCATTTTATTTTTGCCTTCCTCCTTGCACTGCCTCTTTGTAGAAGTCTGCATGTGAGCAGTTAGTGGACAAACAGAGCCCTAGCGATGGCAGTACTATGAAATTAGACCTATGTGATGAAGCTTGCAAGAGGTTACAGAGTAGATATGTAGTTATCTAGGGCGTTGGAGTTCATTTTTAAATTTCTCTTGTTATTGATGTTTTAAAAGAGCCTAAAGGGGTAATGCAGAAAGTGATGCTTAATACTGTTCTTAAAGGATCAGACCAATTTATTCACTTCAGGCAAATTAGTAATACATATGCCTTTTCATTATTATCATATCTTTCAGACCCAGATTTGCAGTTAAGCCAAGCCAGTAGTTTTCTAATCTGGCAAAAATTTGCCTTGGCATCTTAAAAATACAGATCCTCTAATTCCATGCCTCATCTATTGAATCAGAATTTCTGGGGTGAGATCCAGAATCTAGTTTTAAACAACTGTTTAAGTGAATATAATAAGGTCACAGCTGAGCATCTGAGACTCAGTGTCTAAGAGAAATTACCTTTAATGGTGAAATAATTTGCTAGAAAGCTGAATAGAGAAACATACTTAGTCAGAGGATAATTTCCCCCAAACCAGAAAACACACCATGTTAAGTAACATTGTTAATTGAAAGTCAAGTTCCAGTATAACTAAATAGGCCCAGAATGCTATTATTGTCTGGAATCCACCCTTTTTTGGTTGGAAAATATGGATATATGGCATCCACGCTGGCACTGCTTCTCACAGTACTTCTCTGTACAGCAGCCAAATAACAAGTTGTGTTTTGAAGTTGCTGGCTGAGAATGTGTCTTTTTACCCTCTGAACCCTCACGCCTTCGCAGTCATGGGTGGCAGGTCTTTATGCATGAATATCTCCTCTGGTTGCAGCTGTAGTGACTTGCAGATGGATCCCAAGGGCACTATTATTAGTAGTGTTCCTTTGCCCTCTGCCCCCCTGGATCCCTGCCATGTCATTGTACCCGGCTTGAGTTTTCCAGAGGTGACTGGCTGTGACCTTTTGGGTCTTGGTTATTCGGAGCTGTTGAGCCAAGAATGAGCTCATTCACCTTTGTTACTTTTCCCTGCAAGCTGCTCATGTAGGGCCATATTGAAGGAGGCGAGCCGTGCACCTGTACCCAGTGACGGCTCCTCTGTGGGCAGACCGCCTCAAAACACAGAATGGATCCCCCACCACCCTTTATAATTAGGAGCCACGTTTAAAGAATACGCAGTCTACAACTCTGATGAAGAGGCAGAGAACTCTTTGATTAAATGGATTGTTGTCCTCTTTCCTCTTCAAGGCTATAAGAAGACTTGGGAGAAGAGAAATGTCTGAGACTTCTGAACTTTGGCAGATAAAGTTAGTGTTAGAGTTTTTCAGCTCCCGAAGCCATCAGGAGCGGCTGCAGAACCACCCTAAGCGGGGGCTCTTTATGAACTCGGAATTCCTCCCTGTTGTGAAGTGCACCATCGATAATACCCTGGACCAGTGGCTACAAGGTAATAGTAGCATCGTAGCATGGCTCTCCTGTGCTTTTGAGATACATTCAGTTCAGGCTTTTCTGTTGTCACTTTTGTTTTCGTTGGTAAGCAAGATAAATCTGAGTATAAGCAAGAATGGCTATAGATTTAATGTTTCCAGCTAGATGAATTAGGCTTTGATTATCTGCTTCAGCTTCTTTGGAAAAATGCATCTGACCCAGGCAGAGAATATTTATAGCATTTTAAATACCACTTGGTGCTCAGGACCTTGTTCTCTCTTCCCTAGCATCAGATCACATTTCCTTTCCGGTGCCTCTGTCTCCTGTTTCCTAGGTGTGTGGCCTGTCGCCTACCTGAGGCCAGCAGCCATCCCGTTTTTGTACTGGCACCCCAGGTACATGTAGAACTTGACGTGTGCTTGCTGAGTGAGCTTGTTGTACCAACTCAGTTTTGAAAACCTGGGACAGCACAGCTATGTGATGTCACAGTGGTGGCTTTCTATCAGCAGGATTTGTGATTGCAAGGAAATTGTTGTTACTCGTTAACAGTGTAGAAGTGATTCTGACTTACATGAGGCAAGTGATGGGGCCTTTAGATTTTCGGAAATGTATCTTATGTGTTAAATACACCTGAAACTGATTTTCAGGAGTAAACTTCTTGATCTTTTCATTCTTTTTAGTTCATCCAAATGCTCCCAGTAGATATCTGACAGTTGCTTGCTTTGGGTTAATACTAACCTTAGTAATAGTAGTAGAAACAATTCTTGCTTTGATTAGTGAAAGCTATTAGTAATCAACAGACACTAAGTGTTTGAATATAATTCAGTTTATCTGCCTGTAACACTAGGAAATAAACTTCTGAAAAAAATTAAATTGTAAACCAGGTTGTGAGGGATATACTTGGAAAGCCTAATTTCAGACTCTCCATGTTTATATTTAACAGCTGCATTCTATTTGTCATTTCCTGTTCAGATTCAAAGATCATATGGCTTCAAAATTTTTTTGGTAGTCAATTTTATCCTCACTTTTGGGGAAAAACATGTTATTTCATAGGTTTTAGTGTTTCGTTTTTATTCAGTTTAACATTTGATCACCTATAGCAGACCTTTGCTATTGATAAAAAATACTTCCTTAAATCTTTGCAGATTCCCTGATTTGCACATTTCATATAATGTATGGAACTTTGGCAGTGACTAGAACATACTCTAAAACAGGGCCCTGATTGTCTTGTTGCTCTTTAGTGCATTTGGTGGTTTCCAGTATTGCTGTGAGCCTCCATTGAATTTGACTTGCCACTCAGATTTATCAAAAATGTGTTTATTTTCTAGTGAAAAACTAGAATTTTTTTTTAAAAAACCTCTTAGATATATGGTCTCCTCTCTTACAAGCGCTAGCAGTGGCATTAGGGTAGAGAACAATAAATTAAGTGAAAATTGGAAATTGCATTCATATTTGTGTGTGAGTAAAAATCACAGATGCATATGTGGACTTTCAGGGTCATTCACTAATAACTCATTAGATCTGAGATAACCCATGAAATCACTACACTAATCTGAAAATGCAGCCAATTGATATTACATAAATGTCAGTTTTTTGTTTTGATATGGAGTCTTCCTCTGTCGCCAGGGTGGAGTGCAGTGGCGCGATCTCAGCTCACTGCACGCTCCGCCTCCCAGGTTCAAGCGAGCGTCCTGCCTCAGCCTCCTGAGTAGCTGGGATTACAGGCGCCTGTCACCACACCTGGCTAATTTTTGTATTTTTAGTAGAGATGGGGCTTCACCAAGTTGGTCAGGCTGGTCTCAAACTCCTGACCTTGTGATCCATGTGCCTTGGCCTCCCAAAGTGCTCGGATTACAGGCGTGAGCCATGGCACCTGGCCTATATAAATGTTTTGTACAGTATTTATCTCCTCAAATTACAGTCTTGGGTAAAGAAAGCGGGTTTCAAGTTTAAAAACTTTAAATAAAGTTTTATTAACTTTTTCATATTTTGTTATGGAAATTTAAAGAATATACAAAGTAAGTAGACTAGTGTAATAAACCTCAACACCAATTTTAGTAGTTGCCAGCATTCTCCTGTTTTTGCATCATCTGTACCTTCACCCACTGCCACACTCAGTTTTCCCAGTTGTGCCATTTTACTTTCCCACCAGCAGTGGAATGCAATGCAATTTTTGGTATTGTCCTTTTTTTTTTTTTTTTAAGACTTGTCAAGTGCAGTAGGAAAGCAAAATAAACCCAAAGCAAGCAAGTAAAAGCAGAAACCAACGAAACCAAAAACAGAAAAACAATAGAGAAAATCAGTGAAACAAAATGCTTGTAGTCATGAGAAAGTCATTGAAGAGAGGCTGAACCATGATGCTCTCCTTCATGATGAGCTGCTCAGAGAAGAATCTCATCTGTTCTCCTTTGATCTCTCTCCCTCTGCTGCCTCCCCCAAACCTAAACGTTTCCCCCTCCCGGTAGACTGACATCCTCGTAACTGTGTTCAGTGGAGTCTACAGTTTTCATCTCACTCCATCTCTACAACGGTGAGGCTTTTAGCTACATTTTGCTTCTTGAGATGGGCCTCCCTTGACTTTGTCACAGCACACTTTCCCGATTTTTAAAAAAATCTTATTTTGAAATTCTTTCTCAGTATTTGTCACCGTTTCACTGTCATTCCTTTGTTGACCCTTTTGGAAGTCATCCTTGCTCCTTTCCCTCCTTCCCTTCTCCCCTCCTCTGCCATGACTGACCCATTGCTGAAGCCCTCAATCCTCATCATAGATATTTCTTGAATTTGTCTACATTTTACTACTTCTGCCTAGAACAGAATGATTATTTTGTGCCTGGACCACTGTTATAGCCTCCTAAATAGCCTCCTTGCTTTTTCTCATCTCCATTCTAATCATCTCAAGTTAACTGACAGAACAGTCTTTTAAAGAATGAACTGATCTAACACTCCTGCTTAAAGCTTTTCAAAGGCTCCTGATTCAGCTGTGAAAGAAATCCCTACTGTGTGGCACCAGGACCTGTGTGACCTGCAAGGCACCTGTTTTCCTCAACAAAGCCTCTTTTACACAACTTGCTCCTCACACCACCCTGGCCCCTTCCACTTCCTCAAAAACACTGAGCTCCTTTTCGCTGTGGGGCCATTGAATATGCTGTTTTCCCTCCCTAGAAGCTTTTCCTCTCATTCTTCACCTGTCCAACTCATATTTATCCTTGCAGCCTCAGTTTTAATGACCTTGCCTCCCAGGCCTTCCAAGACCACTCTACCTCAGGCAGCTTTCCTGCCATCTATTGCCTGCCCGCTCATGCTCTCAACTTTTTTTCTGCATCTAAATGCCTTTGTTTGCAAGTAACAGAAGACCTGTCTTTAAACGGTAAGGACACAAATATGCTTATGTTATTAGAAGTCCACAGGTAGGGCATGTAAAGGGTCATCTTATTCCATTGTCTTCAACTCCGTTTCTCTGAGGTTCCCTCAGCTACATTCTGTGCCATGACTTTATCCTCAGTGCTTTTTTTGGATGGTAATCAAATGGCTATAACATGTTCACCTCTAGCTCAGCATGATGCCCAGAGGAAGAATAAGAGTTGCTTCTAGGAGCTTTGTGATGAGAATGAGGGGATTTCTTTCCCTGCAGCCTCCAGCAAGCATGTCATTAAGTACCTCCTCAGGTTTCTGGCTCGAGTTGCATCTCATGCACACCCTCAGTCTATCCCTGTGGCAGAGACTGTCTCTTATTGAAAAAATGGCCTGGGTCTGCCTGTCTCTGAACTAACACTGTATCAGGGGAATGGGATTGCCTTGATCACCCAAGACCAGTGATTCTCAAAGTGTGGTTCGTGGAGCAGCATGACCTGGGAACTTGTTAGAAATGGAGTTTTTCTGGCCCTACCGCAGACCTACTGAATCAGAAACTCTGTGCTCTGTGCTCTGTGTGGGGAGTGGGGCCCACTCATCTGTGATTTAACAAGCCCTCCAGGGGACTGTGATACATGGGAAAGCTTGAGAACCTCTGGCCAAGACTAATAAGGATCTAGTTCTGGAGCTGAAGTCTGTCCCATCAAATATTCTAATACATGGTGGAGGGTGGGGTGTGACAAGGGGTATTTTGGAGAGACAACCACAGTGACCACTGCACCTTTATAGCACTCTCACAGTTCGTAATTATGCATTCGTTTGTGTCATTATTTGTGTAATATCTGTCTTCCCCAACAACACTCTAAACTCTACAATGACAGGGACTCAGTCTAGCTTGTCACCGTAGCCTCAGTACCAGCTGTAGAACCTGCTTACAAGTTCTTGATGAAAAAGTAATAGAAAGAAGATATTTCTTGTGCCTCTCAGTTCTGTCATCAGTTGGTTCAGTTCCATTTGTTTCTCTCACAGCCGGGGGTGATATGTGTGTGCACGCCTACCTCAGCGGGCAGCCCTTGGAGGAATCGCAGCTGAGCATGCTGGCCTGCTTCCTCGTCTACCACTCTGTGCCAGCTCCACGGCACCTGCCGCCTATAGGACTAGAAGGTAATCGCATATCTGAGTCCTCTCTTCGGTACCTCTGTTACCTACCCCTTTATGTTCTAGTTTCTTGGTAGGAAGAGTTTCTAATTAGTTATTGTCCCTAGTTTGACTTTCCTCTTCATTAATGTTGCAGTGTCATTGCTAGGAACTGTTTTGGAGCAAAAAAGAAAAAAATTATCAACTTTTTACATGAATAACTTTCATTTTTATTCAGAAAAGGATGGATTCTTCTTCACAGAGCCCCAAACACTGGTCTAAAAATTTTTTTTAGTATATACTAAAATATATACAAAAAATTTTTTTTTGAGAAAGGCAGAGATTGTTCCATTTAATCATTTAAACTTGAAGTTTAATTACATTACTAGTTTTTTTGCTGTTTTGAAAGCCTCTGATAAAAGTTTACTATCTAGGGACTTCTAGTTATGGCCATGATGGAATTGCTTGTATTGGACTCACTTGCCCTCCAAAACAAGTATAAAAGCTAAAAAACCAAAAACCAAAAAACAAGAAACAAAAACATAAGAAAAGGGAAGTACAACAGGGAGAGCTTTCTGTTCACTCTAGCTTCTCCCCCAAAGGCATTTGTCAGTTCATAGCACAAGAAGTAGAGTCCCAGCAAAAGGCAGCAGTGCTGCAGGGCTGAGGAGCCAGAGGCTGGGTTTGTGATTGTCCAAGAGCCTAGAATTTGAGGAACAAAATCGCAGGCAGGAGAGAACAATAGGAATCATAACTCAAAATCTGGATGTACCTTTCCCTTGAGTTACTTATGACATTTTAGCCTTCATATATATGGGATAAGACTTCAAGAGATCTAGCAGAAGCCACAAGGCCAAAAATGTAAGCAAAAGTGTCCGCAGCAGCATAGGACCGAGGAGACAAAGGGTGGAATTCAAGACTTGTTGAAGTGAAGTGGCTCTGATCAGCATCCCAGCTCCTCAGGTGAATTAATAGGTTGGCCAGGCCCTAAGCCTGCTCTAGCCTATGTTTAGACCTGGTCTGCTTCAGTTTCACTCCAAGCAGACTAGACCTACAATTAGCCTTGAGCAGAACTGAGGTGATCTGCATGCTTTGTCCCCACCTAGCAGAAGAAAACGTAACCTTCATAGGAGAAAGAAAACATACCCAGAGCCTCTGCAATTTCTGGTCTACAGGATTCAGTGTTGAATAAAAAATTACGAGACATAATAAGAAAAAAAAAAAAACAACAGATAATAATAAAAACAGACCTATGTGTGATTTAGATATTGGAGTTATCATACTGGGAGTTAAAATAACTATGACTAATATTTCCAGGAAAATAGAGAGAAGGATGGGAGTTTCACCAGAAACCTGGAATCAATAAAAAAGAGTTAAATGGAAAGTCTAGAACTGAAAAATGTAATAACTGAAATGAAGATCTCAGTGTTGGATTATTTGAAGTGAACTGGAAGACACTTATCTGCTGGAAGATGAGTAGAAAGTAAACAGACTGAAGCACAGGGGGGAGAATGGGTAGGAAATACAGAGAAGAGTACAAGAGATGTGTGGAAACCGTGGAAAAAAAAATCAAACTTGTATGGAGTTGGAATAAGAGAATAAGAGCAGAGAGAGAAAATGAGTTAGAAGCAATATTTGAAGAGACAGAAGCTAAGAATTTTGAAAAATGGTGTTAAATATTAACCCACAGTGAACCCTAAGCAGGATGAATACAAAGAAAACCATACCTAGTCACATTAATCGTCAAACTGCTAAAAGTGAAAGGAAGACATTTTAAAGCATAGACTTTCTTTTCAGGCCAGGATGGACAAACAGGGTTGTTCAGTGGTCAACTGCATTAGAACCAGTAAAATACCACTTAGATAGTAATTGAAGGTAGACAGGCACTTTTGCTCATTATATTTAAAGAATTTTATATATATATATACTTAAACAATATTAGTAGTTTCACATATAGGTCACTTTCTGAAGTCTAGAATGGGTAAATTCTATCAAATCATATTCAGGTTGAGTATCCTTAATCTGAAATCTGAAGTGTTTGAAATTGAAAACATTTTGGGCGCCAACATCATGCTCAGAGGAAATGCTCATTCCAGCATTTCGGATTTGGGATTTTCAGATTAAGAATGCTCAGCTGGCCGGGCGCGGTGGCTCAAGCCTGTAATCCCAGCACTTTGGGAGGCCGAGACGGGTGGATCACGAGGTCAGGAGATCGAGACCATCCTGGCTAACCCGGTGAAACCCCGTCTCTACTAAAAAACACAAAAAACTAGCCGGGCGAGGTGGTGTGAGGCAGGAGAATGGCGGGAACCCGGGAGGCGGAGCTTGCAGTGAGCTGAGATCCGGCCACTGCACTCCAGTCTGGGTGACAGAGCGAGACTCCATCTCAAAAAAAAAAAAAAGAAGAATGCTCAGCTGGTAGGTGTAATGCAGATATTCCAAAATCCAAAAAAATCCAGAATCCAAAACACCTCTCTTCCCAAGCATTTTGGAAAAGGGATACTCAACTTACATTACAGTGTATTAGGGAATTTCATGATTTTAAATATTGTCTTTGGATAATCATTTTCAAAGGGAAAAATGCCTGTTTTCAACGTGACTGTGTTTCTGAAGCTTCCTTGAAAGGAGAGGTACGGCTGAATTTATTTAGAGATGTGACCTTCCCACCCCATTTCCGTTTTAGGGAGCACGAGCTTTGCTGAACTGCTCTTCAAATTTAAGCAGCTAAAAATGCCAGTGCGAGCTTTGCTGAGATTGGCTCCTTTGCTTCTTGGAAATCCACAGCCAATGGTGATGTGACCGTGTCTGGTGGTGAACCTACCCTGAGACGTGACTTCTACACAAAAACGTGACCAAACATCAAAGCTAAAGCAATGTTTATAAAGTTTTATGGTATAACTAGGGGGAAGTCAGCTGCACAAACCTCAGTGTATTTTAAATCTGTTGCTGCGGTCTTTAACATTATATGATACGTAAAAGCAAGTTACAATTTACTTTTGTAAATAAAGTTTTTGATTTGTTTTCAAAACTCTCGATGATTGCTTTAGTTTTGGACTTAGAAAATAGAGCAGTGGGTGCTGGAGTGAATATTGATTTTTAAAGTCTTTGAACTGTGGTGGTACAGGTGAAGTGACTATGTTCAAAAACGCAGTTTTAAAAGAAGCCATATCATAAAGTTTTACTTTCTGTGGCAAAAGAGCGTGTTAGCATTTCCTCAGATGTCGCAGTTGTCCCATCTAAAATAAGTTTGTACTTCTGGTGACAATGCCAGACATTCTCATGATGTGATCACCTTAAGCAGGAGAAGGAGATTTTTGCCCTCAGTTGCTCAACATGAAGTACTATGGACTGAATTGTGTCCTCTCAGAATTGTATATTGAGGCCCTAACCCCTGTGTGGCTGTATTTGGCAATGGGGCATTTAGGAGATTACTAAGGTTAAATGAGGTCATCATAAGGGTGGGGTCTTAATTCAATAGAATTGGTGGTCTCCTAAGCAGAGGAAGAGAGATTTTTCTTTCTCTCTCTGCCACGTGAAGATGCAGTGAGAAGTCGGCCATTCTGCAAGCCAAGAAGAGCCCTTACCAGGAACAGACTTGGCTAGCACCTCGATCGTGGACCTCCAGCCTCCAGAATTGCAAGAAATACATTTGCCCTGTTGAAACCACCCAGTCTAAAAAAAAAAAAAAAAAAAAGGCCGGGCGCGGTGGCTCAAGCCTGTAATCCCAGCACTTTGGGAGGTCGAGACGGGCGGATCACGAGGTCAGGAGATCAAGACCATCCTGGCTAACACGGTGAAACCCCATCTCTACTAAAAAATACAAAAATCTACCTGGGCGAGGTGGCGGGCGCCTGTAGTCCCATCTACTCGGGAGGCTGAGGCAGGAGAATGGCGTAAACCTGGGAGGCGGAGCTTGCAGTGAGCTGAGATCTGGCCACTGCACTCCAGCCTGGGCAACAGAGCAAGACTCCGTCTCAAAAAAAAAAAAAGAAACCACCCAGTCTGTGGTGTTTTGTTATGGCAGCCTAGGCAGACTAATACATGAAACCTGCTCTAAATAGATAAAATAAGAAATTACTACAGAGGGCTCTTTAGAAATTGTATTTAAAAACAAAACAATCCATATTTACCCAAGATTTACAGAATGTACGTCTGTACACGGGAGGGATTTCTGGACTAGTGGATGATGAAAAATGTTCGTATAAAGGCACCTCCAGCTTCGAGTTGCCAACACAGGAGGAAGAATGCTCTCTGTTGTTCAGATGCTGATGTGTGTCCTGTGCTTCCTGGACGGCCAGTGGGATCATAAGCTGGTAGAAGCAAGATCTTCATCCACTGACTTCATATTTCTTCCACATCCTGAGCTGTGTTGTCTGACTTTAAAAATAAATTAAAGCAAATAGAAATGTTTCCATTGAGAGTTTGGCAAAACCCCACGTGGCATTTGTCTCTGCGGGCTAGACTCGGAAGGCATGCTCCTGGAGGCCCAGCGGTTTTCTCTGGCCTCTCCGTATCCTCCCATTGGCGTGCCTGCCCCAAGGACTCGCTTATTCCCGGATGTGAAGCGGAGGCACGAAGGGGCTGACTGAGAGGCTGAAATGTGCTTCTCTTCACACTTACATAGTTTTCTTCTAATTAAAAATAAATTTTAAGTGGTAGATGATGAAAATTCCTTTTGAATCAAGATTTTAAAAATTCAATATCAAACCAATTGTTACTGCCTTCACTCTCCATTGTTTACGACTATGTGCTTTTCCCTGAATAAAGAATGACTGGAGAGACATCTAGTTGTTTGCACACATATTAACTCATACTTAAGGGAGAACAGCTTTTAGAACATTGTCGACGAAAGCAAGTATCAGCTTTAAAAGAGAGAGGACAGAAAGACTGCAGATGGTCTGGAAGCAGCATTTTTAGGCCGTCTGAGTAGCTGGGAAGTCAGCCCTTGAGTAGGCCTGCTGGATCATCAGATAAATCCATTTCAGCTATTTCTGGACCCTCAAAATATCCTGAGGGTATGGCTCTCACCATCCAGAACCTGCAGCCTCCTTAGAGCCATGGCTGTGAGGGAAGAGCTGCAGAAAAACATTTGGCTGTTAAGTGTTTTGGCCCAGAAACAGCACAAATCATTTCCTGTTAAAGCCTGTTGGCCGGAAGTAGTCACACTGCTGTACTTCATGTGCCCAGGACTGGGAGGAGAGGCACATGCTGGTGAGGATGTTATGCCAGTGACAGCATGGTTCCTCACTTACTAATTCCCTGTGGCCATCTTTTCTACTTAGATAGATAGAAATAGGTATCACTGCCTTCCATAGACAAAATTAAAGAAACCATACAATTTACACATACACTCAGAGCGCTTGTTCTTTCCCCAGTAGACACTGACGTCTGTGCTCCTCCCTTGTGGGTCTTCTGAAGGACCTAGCAGGAGACCCAGGTTGAAACCCTACAGAACCTTGCCATGTGCTGCCCAGTCTGCCTTGAATAAGGCCATTTTCTCACCCTCTGTCTAGTAACTAGCTGACTCCACAGCTCATGGTGAGGGGCATGTCTCAGCTCAGGGGGTCCCCTGACATCCCAGCGGAAGCAAGAAGGTGGGGGTCTTTCACCTCTCAGCCTGATGATCTGTGCACACCCACTCGGTGGGAGGCCAGGGTGCCTGTGGGCAGATGGATCAGAGTGTGGGCCAGGATTTGGAGTAGAAGCCAGAGCATATGAAAGTCCAAACCAGGAAGACTTTGTTGCCTCCCCCATGTGGGGTTGAAGGCCTCTCTTCTGAGGTCCCCCATCCTCATGCTGACCAAATTTGGGGGGAAATGTCTCACTGTGTGAGGATCATGCCAATTAAGCTGTAGGGGAGGACACAGGATCTGATCCCCTCTGTATCCTTAGCGCATGCTATCTCCAGCCAGCAGGGGAAGGAAGCAGAGGTGAGGTGGGAGAGGTGGCCACTCTGGACAGTGTACCTGGGCTGGCTGCCTCTCAGCGCCCACGAGCACCCCACAGATATCCACGCCAGTGTACAAAGTTTCCCAAGTGGTGGCCTTTTCCTGCTTCCAAGAGCTGCCCAGGTTCCCCCCTCTCTGAAATAACATTGGTTGCTTCTCATTACGTCACAAGCTGCAGAAAAAAAAATTGAAATAAAAACCCTCTACAACTGTATCCTTAACTCTTACCTGTGGATAAGGATAGACTTGCCTGCCCAACATTCTCTGTCTTATGTCTTTGGGTGAAAGGGAAGCTGGAATGGGCAGGAGGGGCTGCTCAGGGCAGTCAGGACCTTCAGGTTTCAGGCAGGGAGACCCACTGATCAGACACTTGCATCAAATGTCAGTGCTGACAGATCCCTTAGATGGCACCGGTCCTGCCCCTCCTCGAGTGAGATCCCTGTGGCTCAGGGAGGGAGGTTGACTGCCCCAAAGCGCCCTTCACAACTGTGATGAAGCTGGCTTTCAACCATGCTTCCTATACCCCACCCTGAACCTGGTCCAGTACTGCCTGCATTTCCAGTCCAACAGACTCTTAGGAGGAAGCAACGATTAAATGTAAGTGAAAAGGACTTGGCACCAGGAAGAGTTTATGAACACATTTCAAAAGCAGACATACTCTTCTTTACACCTTTGGAAAAACAAAGGCTTTGTGTATCTTGGAATTTGATTAACTGAATTAATCTGTGTGTTGCTTTCTTGGTCACATAACAAGCACCTTGATTTAAATTTTTTTTTCTCATAGCTAAAAAGATTTCTTCCTAATTCGTATGGTACATTATTATAATATGAAATCTTAAAATAAGTTATTGATTGATTGAGACAGTCTCCTTCTGTTGCCCAGGCTAGAGTCAGTGACATGACCATAACTCATTCCAGCTCACTGCAGGCTCAACTTTCTGGGTTCAAGCAATCCTCCAGCCTCAGCCTCCTGAGTGAATGGGACTGCAGGTGCATACCACCACACTCAGCTAAATTTTAAAAATTTCTGTAGAGATGAAGTATTGCTATGGTGCCGTCTGGTCTCAGACTCCTGGCCTCAAGTGATCCTCCTGCCTCAGCCTCCCAAAGTGCTGGGATTACAGGTATGAGCCACTGCACCCAGCCTAAAATAAAAATTTTATACCAAATTCAATACAATTTATAAATAACTGGAAAGTCTTAATTCTCAGTGCTTGCCTTGTCTCTGTAGTTAAGGGATCTGTCACACTCAGGCACTCTTCCTTGTGACGCTGTAGGCCATGTGCTTCAAGAACTCAGGCGCACCAGCTTGTGATCCACATGGTTACATCATTAGGGGAGCTTAACATAGGGTGGAGGTTGGAAGTCACTCGGGTTTCTTTCATTTGTCTTATGTTCACTTTTGTGCGTATCAAGAATATTTTAGGCCAGGCATGGTGGCTCACGCCTGTAATCCCAGCACTTTGGAAGGCCAAGGCGGGCGGATCACCTGAGATCAGGAGTTTGAGACCAGCCTGGCCAACATGGTGAAACCCCATCCCTACTAAAAAAAAAAAAATTAGCCAGGTGTGGCGGCAAATGCCTGTAATCTCAGCTACTCGGGAGGCTAAGGCAGCAGAATCTTGAACCAGGGAGGCAGAGGTTGCAGTGAGCTGAGATCGCACCATTGCACTTCAGCCTAGGCAATAGAGCAAGACTGCATCTCAAAAAATAAAAATAAAAGTAAGAATATTGTAAGTGCTGCTTATTGTACCAGTTCAGAAATTAAGGCAGTTTCATCAGCTGGAAACCTTTCTCACTCCATGTTCTGTGCAAATTTCTGTAAATCCACAGAGCAGGGCATAGGTGGTGTCTCCAGCGTCACTTCCCTCCAAACTCCCCGCTGTGTTGCACTAATTCATTTGTGGCTCATCTCTCTGCGCCCCATGGGTGGGCTGGATGTCAGTCAGCTTGGCGTCTTCACTGCCTCCTTTTGTCTCTCCTCAGCTTCCAGCTGTTTTTCACATGTAGTGCCAGATGAGAGTCTTCCAGTGGCAGATGCCCGTGCAGGGCCTGGAGGATAGAGGAGGAGGTGAAGCCTTTACTCTCCTGCACTGGCTACAGCAGACACAGGGCAGATGGCACACTCCTGGCTGCAGGAAGCTAATACCAGCTGTGGCAGGTGTCACCACTTCTGAGTTTCTGGAAGTTTACAGGAGCTTCTCTGTCCTCTGCCTCCTTCATTTCCTGTTTGGATCTCTGAACAAACTCCATGATCCCTTGAGGGATGCAATGACTCAGATGTAAACTCGTCCCCATCCCTGAGTCCCACCAAAACCACCCACTGCCACTCAGGACTAGGCTTTGCTTCTAGAATTTCTAGCCCCCTGGTTACCTCCCCCAAGCTTCCAGTGCTGTTCACTTTTCTTTTCCAGTATCAAATCCTCAGTTGCTCTCTAAAATGCCAAAATTTCTCTGCAATTTCCTAACCCCTGCACAGACTCACCTGGGTGGCACCGATCTCACAGCTGCAGTGGTGGGTCTCACTGTACTTTCAGTACAGCCTAACATAAGTGTTCAGAGAAAGCCTGGACTGAGGAAATGAAAACCTGCCCTGCTACTTATCAGGCTGGTGATTCTTTATACAATCCACCAGTGGCGGGCCCCTGGGTTTATTCCATGTCTTTGCTATTGTGAATAGTGCTGGGATGAACACGAGTGCATGTGTCTTTTTGATAGAACAATGTCTTTTCCGTTCGATAGATAGACTCAGTAATGGGATTGCTGGGTCAAATGGCAGCACTCTTACGTTCTCCGAGCAATCTCCACACTGCTTTCCACAGTGGCTGACCTGATTGACCTGATTGACATTCCCACCAGCAGTGTGTAAGTGATCCCTTTTCTCTGCAGCCTTCCCAGCATGTGTCCTTGTTTGACTTTTTTTTTTTTTTTTTTAAACAATAGCCAATCTAACTGGGGTGAGATGGTCTTTCATTGTGGTTTTGGTTTGTATTTCACAGATGATTAGTGATTAGTGATATTGAGCGTATTTTCGTATGTTTGTTGATTGCTTGTATGTCTTCTTTTGAGACGTGTCTGTGCCTGTCTTTTGCTCACTTTTTTTTTTTTTTTTTGAGACGGAGTCTTGCTCTGTCTCTCTCTGTCGCCCAGGCTAGAGTGCAGTGGCCCAATCTCAGCTCACTGCAAGCTTCACCTCCCGGGTTTATGCCATTCTCCTGCCTCAGCCTCATGAGTAGCTGGGACTACAGGCACCCGCCACCTCGCCTGGCTAGTTTTTTGTATATTTTTTTGTAGAGACGGGGTTTCACCGTGTTAGCCAGGATGGTCTTGATCTCCTGACCTTGTGATCCGCCCGTCTCGGCCTCCCAAAGTGCTAGGATTACAGGCTTGAGCTACTGCGCCCGGTCTGCTCACTTTTTAATGGGGTTGTTTTTTGGCTTGTTGATTTAAGTTTGCCACTTCTTTGTCGGGGAAGGGGGGAGGTGGGGGAGGGCGGGAGCTACAAGAAAAGAGAGAAGGAGATCAGAGCACAGTGAAGGCAGACTCCTGAGCATGGCATCCCCTAGTGCCCATCAGAGGGGAGCTTAGGTCGACTCTCTCTCCCCACTGCTCTTATAAGCAATGAGACCCATGGGGGGCCAACAACTGCTGTTTTTCTTTGGAGTTTTGAGATCTCAAATGAAAAGCATGTGGATGAATTGAACGTTATACCCAACTTGGTTTATCTCAGAGCACACTTTATCTGCCTTCTTCTCTCCCCATTTCTTTTCTCCTGGGGTCAGAATAGGGTCCATCACAGCCTGCAGTGTGGCAGGCTGTTCACAGGATCATTCTAATACAACCGTGTGCCCAGGCAAAGTGTTCCTTATGCATTTCACTAGAGGTCTCCCCTCCACTTCAAGTAAATCCAAAGATTAAAAACTAAATTTAAACCAAAGAAATCAGGTGGGCACTGGTGGCTCACACCTGTAATCCCAGCACTATGGGAGGCTGAGGCAGGTGGATCATTGAGGTCAGGAGTTTAAGACTAGCCTGGCCAACATGGCGAAACCCCGTCTCTACTAAAAATACAAAAATTAGCTGGATGTTGTGGTACACGCCTGTAATCCCAGCTACTCAGGAGGCTGAGGCAGGAGAATCACTTGAACCCAGGAGGTGGAGGTTGCAGTGAGCCAGGATCACGCCACTGCACTCCAGCCTGGGTGACAGAGTGAGACTCTGTCCCCCCCAAAAAAAAAGAAAAGAAAAGAAGGAAAAGAAATCACTTCTAAAGGGTGTGATGCTAGACAGTGGATGACTGGTTTCTGTAAATGCCTCATCTTTTGTGTCTATCCTCACAGTTTGGTATGTGTGCTTTTTTCCATTTTGTTTCTAGTGATCCAATTTTTTCAGAGACCAGAGAGCCCTGGTTGCTCCTTCGGCCCATGAGAAGTGAGATCCTTCAAGGGCCTGGCTCAGCGTAGCTTGCTTCCCTGGGAGCAGCACACACACAACAGAGCAGGGGGTGCCGGCGTTCGTCTTTCTCTTTCCTCCCCAGAACCACCGTGGTGATGGTCCCTTTCCCACAAAGGATGAATCTCAGTGTGTTTCATGTATTTATGTTTAAAATTTTAACCTCAGATCAAAACCCTGCAGAGGTTATTACCAAGAACAGCATCTACAAGAGTTTTCCCTAAAAAATTGACCTGCAGGTTGAGACCTGGTATTGCAGAGCACATGATTCCATAATCAAATTCATTTGGAGAATATAACCCTTTCTTACCGCAGGAGTTCTCGAAGCCCTCTCTGTGCTAATATGCACGAAGAAACTCTACAATAGGATGCAGGAGGGCCTCCACATGCTCCCTAGCCCAGGAGGGGCCTTCAGGAGTACAGAGGAAGGAGCTGGCTCGACTCTGCGCAGCCCCAGGCCAGGGCTCACACGCACTTGGACCGTGTGCAGACCCGTCCATGCCCCGCTGGTCATTCCCTGGGAACCTAGGGGGCGTGCTGGCACACCCAACTCCAGACCCAGTGATGTGGATTCTGGGCCTGGATCTGAAAGGGAGATGCAGGGGAGTGAGCACTGGATGGGGGACCCAGCCCTGCTCTCATCCCTCCACCTCCAGCTGGCCAGCATCCCCCACACACCTCGCACACCTCTGGGGTGACCCAGGCTCAGTGCCCCATTGCATGGAAGAACTCCATCTTCAGCGGCAGGAACTCCTTGTAGAGATCTGGCCAGTGCTCCTTGCCCAGCAGGAACTAGAAGATGCTCTGCTTGGACGTGGGGTTGTCCTCCTCCATGTGGGAGGTGATGTAGCTGTTGCAGGAAAAGACGGGAAGCTCACCTGCCCCTTGAGTCATGGCTGCCAGCCTCAGGTGGGACAGGAGGGAGAGGTCACCTAGGAAGAACCATGAGCCCAGGCAGAGTACATAGAGGAGAGAGGGTCTGGGGGAGCCTTCTCTGCCGGGTGACCCGGATCTATAGGGGCCCCAGGGTGTCCTCAACACCGAGCCTGTGGGGCCCGTGCTGTGCCCAGCCCGAGACAAGGTCCTGGGATTGACAAGGTCATTTCCTAGCGGCTTTTGTCTTCAGGTAACTCAGTCTCTGGGCAGCAAGTGGTGTTTTCCCCACTGCTTCCATTGTCTCAGGGCCTTACTCATTGCCTTTCCTTCCCCACCACCTTCACGTGGCCTCTGAAGGTCTCGTCTGCTCTGTGACCAAGAAGAACAACCAAGCGCAACCCAAGCACATGGGCATGGCTGAGCTGCCCGGACAGGCTGAGGGAAACGTGGGATTCGGGGATCTGGGAAGGTTTCAGAGCAAGTCCCTGAGGAGGTGCTTGCAGGGCCAGGAAGAAGTGGATCCGGTTGTAGAGGTGCCCAGGCAGTGCGACGCACCCAAAGTACTTCACCACCGTGGACAGCAGGTACTGCCGGAGACAGAGGCTGGTGAGGGAGGCCAGGGAGGAGCAGCGGGAGAGTGTGTGGCATGGGCCATGGTACCTTCCCTGCCCGAAGGACAGGGTGCAAAACAGCTCAGGGCGGGACTTGCTGTGGGTCTCACATATCTGTGCCACCTTGAGATGAGCAATGGGAAGGCAGGGAGGGGTTCCCAGTAACTCCAGGCAGGGCAGGGACGGGCAGCGTGCTCTTCCTTCTGGCATTGAGCGTGCATTTCTCCAGGGCTTCTCCTGCCCAGATGGAAATTCTACTCTCTCTGCCTTTCCCCCATGGGGCGGTGACTCTGCAGACCCCTTGTCCCTGTCACTTCAGTGCTGTTGGTACCTTGTCAGACACTTGGAGGAAAATGTCAGCTTCCAAGAAGCTGTGGATAACGGGATCCTCTGCAAAGGAAGGAAGAAGTCATGAGGCCTTGGAGAGGCCCTTCAAGGAGGACTGAGTGTGTGGCTGTGGGATGTTTCAGAGGAAAGCAGGAAAACGTGAACCTTCTCTGAGTTCCTCTGTCATGGTAGGGGACCCAGCTGCCTTTCTTCCAGGAAGTGCTGGGCTTTGCCTCAGCAACAGCTGCTACTCCCCGCATTGACACACACAGGTTCAGTTTCAACTGCAGACGTGAATGTTGCTACTGTTATTTAACCCTCAATAGGGTCACAATGGGATGTGGTAAATTCGTTCACTGCAGAGATGTGACTTGGGTCTCAAAGTGTAACACATTTGCCTCAACTGAAAAGCTTGGATGTGGCCTTGGGTCTCTGTTACCCCACGACCTCTCACTGCATCATACTGTGGCTGTGTCAGGCTCCCTGTCCCACTGCCACTGAGCACTGGGGCTGTGGTGGGGAACTTCATGGCCCCTGGGCTCACTGGACTTTGCTGCCTTCCGGAAGACGTGACCTGGCCTCTGCTCCTCTGCAGGAGGCCCATCTTTGATTCGAGGTCTGCCCTGGAGGGGCCATTTCCTAGAGAAGACCTGAGAATGCCAGGTCCCGTCTGTCCCTGCCCCAGGATGATGACCCTGGCACAGCACGAGGGTGGGTGGCTCACCGTCATCCCCTCCCTGCCTCTTCTCCAGTAAGCCTGGCCCTCGGAAGAGCCCTGTCCAGCAGCACTGTCTGTGATGGTGGAGATCCTCTCTACCTGGGCTGTCCTCTGCGGCAGCCGCCAGCCCCACGTGGCTGTTGAGCTCTTGAAATGTGGCCAGTGAAACTGACAAACTGGATGTTAAAAGTGTGTTTAACTCATCTAAAATTAAACATAAGTAGCTACATGTGGCTGGTGATGCTGTAGTGAATGGCATGACATCCATGTTTTCCCCAACCCCACCACACTCATCCCGCCTCTGGTCCTGATGCCACCTTCTCGGATAGACCGTCTCTGAGTTTCCCATTTCATTAATGTCTCTGGCCTCACTCATGCTCCATCTCCAGTCGTCATGGCCTTGAAATAAATTTCCTTCTCTGCCTGTATCACTGGCTGAGATCAACTAATTTTTGTATATGCTGTTTGTTTTTTGTCTCCTCCCACTTTGAGCACAAAGAGAGCATGATCTCGTCTGTCCTTTCCTCACTAATCTCTAAAATCTTGACTGGTGGGGAATCACTGACTGGGTTTCTGTGGGAAGGGGGTGCAGCGCTTGGTGTTTCAGCCATGAGCCTCTTTTCCTTCCCTCCAAGAACCTGGAGGAAGGAAACCCCCATCGCACCGCATTGGAAGGGGGCGGCTGTGTGTACCCGCCTCCTGGGCTTCTCGGAGCCCCGGGAGGTTTGCGCATGCTCCCAGGGCCCTGGGCGCTCCACCATCTTGGAGAACACAGCAAGCAGTCGATAGAAGGCTTCTTGGTCCTCAGGGCGGCAGCTGAGTCTTCTCCTCTTGTTCATCCTGACTTTTGTTCCCTCAATATAGTTGACAGTCCGTATGTTCCTATTGTGGTCCCTCCTCCGCCTGGACTTCAGCTGGGTGACAGCTCCTGAGGAGGCTGAGCCGGAGGCGGGAGGGCTGCCGTCAGGGGGAGCTGTGGAAACGACAGACTCCATTGAGCACAGACGTGACCCACCCAGGCACCCCTGGGCCTTCTGTACTGCTCACCCAGAAGACCAGCCCCTGCCTCGTGTGGACAAGGGGACAAATGCTCACACACCAGTAATTGACCCTTCGTGCAGGGAAGGTGCAAGGAAGTAGAGAGATGACGGAGGACACACACCTGCCTTGATAGCCCCCACATTCCTCATCTTCTGGCTCCTCTTTCCCGGGGTTCTCTGCGCAGGGACAGCCACTGATGAGGCAGAAATGGCAGCCAGAGGAGCTGAAGAGAGAGAGGACCCCATGTGATCATGGATGGGACCCACGTGGTAAACGCTGGGCTCCTCCCTTCTCACTCACCTTCAGAAGTTTGAACGTGACATGTGAGGGGATAAGGGGAATGACCGTCGTCCCCTTTGCATTTATCTACACATAAGGGTAGGAATCAAGTTACCTACTTACCTTTCTCTGCCAGATAAAAGCTGCTCTCCTCTGCCTCTTTCCATGGCTTTTTCTGCCTGCAGGACTCCTCTATGGAGACAAATGTGGAATTATCTGGTCTTCTGTCTTCCATAACTACAAAAGTGAGCAGGAAAGTGACCTCCTGGCTCACCACACCCTTCCCCCTGTGGAATCTGACTAAGGAGAGTTGAAGGAAGAAGGAGAGATGATGCTGGGGCCATGGTGGTCCATCGTCCTTCATTCATTCGGGGACCATGGGCTAAGGGCAAACCACTACACACACCTGCCTTCCCTTCCACGCATGCCCTTTCTTCCAGCCCTTCTTTGCTGGGTCTTGCGGACTTGGAGCAGTCTCTGAGCAGCTGATGTGCACCTCGCAAAGATCCTGTCTTCTCTGGCTACCAAAAAATGTAAGGAACCCAACATGATTCCAACCAGGCCATGTCTTTCTGCTTAACTTGCTTCTTGTGAAACATAATAATAATTAAAAATTGCAATAATAGTAACTAACCGTTATTGATTGCTTACTAAACACTAGATGTTGATCTGTGCACTAAGAATTGCCTCAACTTAATCTTTATAATCTATGAGGTAAGGTTGATAATGTACCTGATTCATAGATGAGAAAATGATGCCTTAACTTGTCTAGAGCTTATTCTGTGACCTTGGTTAGTGTGCTTCAGATTTGGGATTAGGACTTGTGTTTGACAAGTGCTTGTGGTGGTGACACTTGAGCCTTGGTCTCATTTCCAGTAGGGTCAAACTGATGACCTGACATACTTATTTTCTATGCTCTCAGCTCTGCCTGCATATCCCTGTGAACCACTGTAAATTCATGGGCAATCAAGCCTGGCCCAAAAATATGAACAGAGTGGCACAGACCTTCCTACAATAGCCCTTGAAGCTGACTGAGGCAGTGCCTAGTGCCCCGCAAGAAGGCTGGTGACACCTATCCCGGTCTGAGGTGTCTTCCTCATGTTTGGTAGATGCTCTCTTCCTGCTCCTCCCCCATTGTCCCTGTGGCTCCCCATGGCTCTCAAGGCAGCCACTGATGGCCAGGTTCTCTGTGGGAGTTGGCTCTCCTGTCAGCCCTCCTTCCTTCTCTCTTTTGCCCACATGCCCTCCTCTCCTGTCTTCTCCCAAAATCAAAAACTGTTTTTATTCCTGCTGCATCCCCAGTCATTCATCTGGAGACTCACGGGTGGCCCCTTCCCCATCCCCTGAGACTCCTTGGGAGAAGATAGTTCAGGATCCGAGACTTGGTCTGTTACAGGAATGAGTGATAGCTGCCCTGAGTGAGTGCCTTCATGGCTCTCTGGAGTTCCAGGCCCTTGAAGCGGAGCTTACACTTACCCAGATCACAGCCCCATGATAGTGTGAAAGAGCACTGGCTGTAGCCAAGCGTTAGGGACCAAATGCTTCCAAGATTCCAGAGCATTGGTCTAGATTCACTGATGACATCACATCATTCCACCAGGAATGGCTCTTTGATTTATAAAAGGCACTCAAGGAAAAGGTCGTGAGCCTCACAGGGAAGGGGGTTACTGTCCCAGCCTGAACACTGGAGTCACCTGCTCTTACTGCAACATGACCTTCATGTGGGGCCTCTTCTTGTGTTCAATCAAATCCGTTAATGATTTCAAATGAAAATGTTACATTCACATAGCAGAAAATTGAGAATATGCAAAATTAAAAGTTGATTAATCTCTCATCTATACTAAAAAATTACGAATATTATTTATTTTTATTGCCTTATTTGTGTTTAGTATCATATTAAAATTTAAAAATGTAAGCTTTAATATTTTGAGATAATCACAGATTCACATGTAATTGTAAGAAGTAATACAGAGAGGTTCTAGATAACCTTCGTCAAAATTTCTCCAATGGTAACAACTTGCATAACTATAGTTCAATATCACAATAGGAAATTGAGTTTGGTACAATCCATTGACCTTGTTCAGATTTCATCAGTCTTACATACACTTGCTAGAGTGTGTGTATTTTGTTCTATGCAGTTTTATCTCACGTGTACACTTCTGTGACCACCACCAAGATACAGAACAGTTCTATTATAAGAATCCTTCCTATTACTTTTTTATAGTATTTCCACTTCCCTAATCCCTGGCAACCGTTAATCTCTACAACCTTATAATTTCATTATTTCAACAATATTGACCAGGCATGGTGACTCACACCTCTAATCCCAGCACTTTGGGAGGCCAAGGCGGGTGGATCACTTGAGCTCAGGGGTTTGAGACCAGCCTGGGCAACATGGTGAAACCCCATCTCTACGAAAAATACAAAAATTAGCCAGGCGTGGTGGTGTGCACCTGTAGTCCAAGCTACTTGTAGGGCTGAGTTGGGAGGATCGCTTGAGCCCAGGAGGTCAAGCCTGCAGTGAACCATGTTTGTACCTTTACTGGTGGTGAATCCACCTGGGTCTGCAGCAACCTCAGTTCTTGCCACCTCAGAAGAAAGAATTTGACTGGAGAGCATAAGAAGAAGAGACTGGGGCAAGTTTTAGAGCAGGAGTAAAAGTTTATTAAAAAGCTTTAGAGAAGGAACAAAAGGAAGGACAGTACACTTGGAAGGGGCTTCAAGTGAGCGACTTGAAGGACGGAAGTGCAGGGTTTGACGTTTTGACTTGGGAATTTATATGCTGGTATACTTCTGGGGTTTTGTGTTCCGTCTCCCCTGATTCTTCCCTTGGGATGGGCTGTCTGCAGCACAGTATGCTGACTGGAGCTGTATGCATGCTCACCTGAGGCATTCTTCCCTTACCAGCCAAATGCCCCTAGGAGGTCATACACCAGTTAAACTCTGCCATCTTGCCCTTAGTCTGTGTGTGTGAGTCGACTTGTTCAACTCCTGAGATTTTAATGGGAAGTTGCTGATCACCAGGTTCAGGTGTTTTCTATTTATCAGGAAAACTGCCTTTCCTTGGTGCTGGCTCTAACCAATTACTATTTTAGAGAGACAGTTAACAACTGCTTGACCATCACCTGATGGTCGCTTGACATTCCTGGTTTGGGGTTGTGGGGGGGCCTCTCCTGCCCTGCTCAGACCTGATCAGCTACTTACTGTAACAGCACCACTGCACTCCACCCTGGGTGACAAAGTAATCCTGTCTCAAAAAAACAAAAACCCCCCAGTATTACCTAAATGGAACCAGTCAGTATATAATCTGGGATTGGTGTTTTTCACTTAGCGTAATTCCTGATATCCAGCCAAGTTGTTGCATGAATCAATAGTTAATTCCTTTTTATTGCCTAGTGGTGCTCCCAGTCATGTAAGTGCACATTTACTTTTGTAAGAACCTGCTATACTTTGTTCTAGAGTGATCCTGCCCTTGTACATGCCTTCCAGCAGTGTCTGAGTGATCCATTTTCTTTGCATTGCCAGTGTTTGGTGCTATCATTATTTTCGACTTTAACCATATAAGACTTGGTTTTAACTGAAATATACTTTCAATAACATCACACAGATGGCAAATAATGTGTTTATCCTTTGCCCATGTCTTGTAATTATGGAGCCATCATTTTTTTATAGTAAATGATATTTTATTGGGTAAACGTATTTACATAACAATAAATGCCTTGTCTTTGTATATTCTAAATATAACTTCTTTATCATTTATATGACTTGCAAATATTTTCTCCCATTCTGTGTGTGTGGTTTTTTTTTTTTTTTTTTGAGATGGAGTCTTGCTGCCTGGGCTTGAGTACAGTGGTGCAGTCTCAGCTCACTGCAACCTCCACCTCTGGAGTTCAAGCAATTCTCCTGCCTCAGCCTCCTGAGTAGCTGTGATTACAGGTGCATGCCACTACATCCAGCTAATTTTTGTATTTTCGGTAGAGACAGGGTTTCACCATGTCGGTCAAGCTGGTCTCAAACTCCTGACCTCAAGTGATCTGCCTGCCTTGGTCTCCCAAAGTGCTGGGATTACGGGCATGAGCCACTGCACCCGGCCCTGTATGTTGCTTTTTCACTTGATTTTTGCGATTATGATCATGAGAGAGATGTGTGGAGGTTTTACTTTGTCTCAAAAAGGCTTTCTAACTCTGAGGTGCTGTGTTTTGGGGGGATGGTGGTAGGAATCCATGTCTGTGTGTGAGTCAAGTTGAATAAGGGGGCCAAATTGCCTTTCTCTCTCATTTCAAGCAGACCAGCTTTGTTTGTGTCATTTTATTCCCTGGAGATCAGTGGAGAAATTTGTTTGAAAAAAGGAATAATTTAGTCATGGTGTATAATTAAGAAAAAATATATATTGCTGAATTTTATTTGTTGACATTTTGTTAAAGATTTTTATACCTATCTTCATAACAAATATTGGTCTGTAATTTTAAAAATATGGTCTTTATCTGGTTTTGGTATGAGGGTAATATTAGTTTCATAAAATAAATTAGGAAGTATTCTCTGATTTTTTTTTTGTAAGAGATTTTGTAAAATTGGTGTTTAAACTTCTAAAAACATTTGTCAGAATTCTTGAGGGAAATTATCTGAACCTAGAGATTTCTTTTTTGTGAGTTTTAAAATTACAAATTCAATTTCTTTAATTCAAATTATCTGTTTCATCTTGAATGAGTTGTGGCAGTTTATGTTTCAAGGAATTGGTCCATTTTATCTAAGTGGACAAATTTATGTTTGTAGAGTTGTTTCTAGTATTCTGTTATTATCATTTTAATGTTTGAAATATCTATATCTTTATCCCCTCTTTCATTCATGATATTGGTAATTTGTGTCTTTGTTTTCTTTTTAGACTTGCTAGAAGTTTATTAATTTTATTAATCTTTTAAAATAATAAACTCTGTTTCATTGATTCTCTACTGTGTTTCTGGTTTCAATTATATTAATTTCTGCTCTTTACTATTTCCTTCCTTCTTTCTGTTTTGGTTTTCTTATATTTATTTATTTTAGAGACAGGGTTTGCTCTGTCATCCAGGCTGGAGTGCATGATTATAGCTCTTCATAACCTTGAACTCCCGGGCTGAAGCAATCCTCCCACCTCATCCTCCTGAGTAGCTAGGACTCCAGGTGCATGCTGCCACACCTGGCTAATGCTCTTTATTTTTTATAGAGATGGAGTCTTGCTATGTTGCCCAGTCTGATCTCAAACTCCTGGACTCAAGCAATTGTCCCAGTTCTGCCTTCCAAATCACTGGGATTATAGGTGTGAGGCACCCTGTTTTGGTTTTATTTTTATCTTTTTCTAATTTTTAAAGGTGGAAACTTAGATTATTGATTTGAGACTTTTCTGATATAAGCATTTAATGCTATGAATTTTCCTCTTCGCACTGCTTTAGGTACATTTCACAAAATTTTATGTGATAGTTTCATTTTCATTCAATTCTATATATTTTAAAATTTTCTGAGAAATTGAGGACTTTCTTTTTGACCCAGGGATTACTTATAATTGTGTTGTATAGTTTTAAAGTGTTTGAAGATTTTTCATATGTCTTTCTGTTATTGATTTCTAGTTTGATTCCATTATGGCAAGAAAATATACTCTGTATGAGTTCAATTTTAATTTTGTTGAGATTTATTTTATGGCCCCGGATATAGTCTATCTTGATAAATGTTTTGTGGACATTTGAAAAGATAATGTGTGCTGTCTGATGTCATTGGGGGAATGTTCTACAAATCTCAATTAGATTCTTTTCATTGGTACTGTTTTTGTGTTCCTCTAAATCCTTGCTGATTTTCTGCCTAGTTGTTCTTTTTTTAATTATTTTTTTATTTCTTTATTTGATGGTTTTGCCTAGTTGTTCTATCAGTTGTTGAGAGAGAGTGTTGAAATTTCCAGCTATAATGTGATTTCTCTCTTTCTCCTTTTCGTTCTATCAGTTTTTGCTTTACATATTTTGCAGCTCTGTTATTTGGTACATATACATTTAAGATTGCTATGTCTTCCTGGTAGATTGACTCTTATCATTATGTAATATGCCTTTATGTCTCTGATAATCTTCTTGCTCTGAAGTCTTCTTTATCTGATATTAATGTAGCCACTCCTCCTTTGTTTTGACTGATACTTACATGGTAACATGGTATATATTTTTCTGATCCGTATATGTTCAACCTACTTATATTCTTATATTTGAAGTTAATTTCATATAGATAGCATATAGCTGGGTCATGATTTTTAATCCACTCTGCCAGTTTTTTAATAGGTCTATTTAGACAATTTACATTTAATATTAATATTGATATATAAAGGCTAAGTCTGCCATTTTATCTGTCTGTGATTGTTTGTGTGTTTATCTCTTTGTTTTTTTTTCTCTCTTTTATCTTCCTTGTTTTCCTGTGGATTGTTTGAAAATATTTTATAGTTTCATTTTGACTTACAGTGTTTTTCGAGTGTATTTCTTTGTATCAATTTTTTAGTGGTTGCTCTAGGTGTTACATTCTGTACATGTAACTCAGGAAAGTCTATTTGAGTTGATGTCTTATCAGTTCGAATAAAGTATAGAAACTTCATCTCCCTTTAGGTACATTTACCCTGTCACATTTATAATATAATTATCTTAAATAGTTTCTACCTCTATCTTGAGAAGTGTATTAGACAATGTTATAATTTTTGCATCAACCATCATAGTTTAGAAAACTTGAGAAGCTAAGTGTAGCATATATTTACCCATATTTTTTCTCTTTTTGTCCTTTCTTCCTTTCTGCTGTTAGAAGATTCTATCATTTTCTTTCCATCTCAAGAAATTTCCTTAGTTATTCTTTTAGGGTAGGTGTGCTGGCAATAAATCCTGTTTGTTTTCCTTTATTTGACAATATGTTGATTTCCCCTGCATTCTTAAAGGATATTTGTACTAGATATAGAATTAGGGGTTGACAGGTCTTTTCTTTCATTACTTGAAAAAAATCTGTCACCTCCTCTGCTCTCTGTTGTTTCTGATGAGAAACACATTGTCATTTGAATTGTTTTCCTCTTATAGGTAAAATGTCATTTCATTGTTTTCAAGATTTCTTCCTTTAGTTTCAGAATTGTGATTATAATATGTCTTAGCACGGATTCTTTTGAGTTCGGGGTTTGGAATTTGCTCAGCTACTCAAATCTGTAGCTCTTTGCCAAATTTGTCATTTTTCAACCATTGTTTCTTTGAATACTTTTTAAGCCCCATACTCTTTCTCCTCTTTTTCTTGGTTTTTGATCATGCAAATGCTAGACCTTTTAAAAGTAGTCCCAGGGATCCCTGAAGCTCTTTCCTCCTGCCTTAGTATATATTCTTTTTTTGACTCAGATTGGGTTCCTTCTATTTTTCTATATTCAAGTCCATTAGTTCTTTTCTCTATCCTCTTTTTTCTGCTCTTCAGCCATATTGCTAAAATATTTATTTTGTTTATTGTATTTTTTTCAATTCTAAAATTTCTATGTGGTTCTTTTCAGTATCTTTTTTGCTGAGACGTTTTTATTCTTTCGTTTGTTTCAAGCATTTTCATAACTGCTCACTGAAGCTTTTCTATTTTAGTGAGTGTTCTCTGACATTGTGTTGGCAGAGGGGAAAAGGGCATTGCCTTCTTAGTGCCAGATGGGAGTGGAAGTCCAGGTTACCCACGTGGCACCATTGACACCTATACTGGGAAGGGGTTC
Source organism: Mandrillus leucophaeus (assembly GCF_000951045.1). Lineage (NCBI taxonomy): Eukaryota > Metazoa > Chordata > Mammalia > Primates > Cercopithecidae > Mandrillus > Mandrillus leucophaeus. The sequence goes on from NW_012102188.1 coordinate 710,692, forward strand.
CTTGCTACTGTTAGGTGGAGGTCAGAGTCTAAGATTTCCATGTAGCTTTCACCAACACTACTGAGGGGAAAGGGCATGCTTCATTAATGCCAGGCATGAATGAAATTCCTGGATCTCATTTGACTTGGTCCAACACCATTCTGGCTGGCATGGGATGAGGAGGGTGCTTTGTTGCAGCCAGGAGAGGGTGTAAGTCTAGATTCTCCACTCAGCCTTTGCTAACAAGTGTGGGACTGGAGTCACTTGTTTTCATGGTGTTTGACTGGCGTGCTTATTTTATAGACAAAAGTTTTCTGTGTTGTTAGGCTGACTTTTTTCTGGTCCTTTGGCTAGGGAGAGCAAGCTTTTCTTGGGCCTTTTTTTTTTTGTCTGTGCCTGTTGGTATTTCTAGATTGCTGGTTTCTCTGGCACCCAGTTTGAGACATAAGAAGCCGAAAAGAGGCCAGGCACAATGGCTCACACCAGTAATCCCAGCACTTTGGGAGACCAAGGTGGGCTGATCACTTGAGGTCAGGAGTTCAAGACCAGCCTGGCCAACATGGTGAAACCCCATCTTTACTATAGACACAAAAATTAGCCAGGCATGGTGGCAGGCACCTGTAATCTCAGCTACTTGAGAGGCTGAGGCAGGAGAATCACTTGAATTCAGGAGGCAGAGATTGGAGTGAGACGAGATCACACCACTGCTGCACTCCAATTGGGCGACGGAGTGAGTGAGACTCTGTCTAAAAAAAAGGAGCCAGTCAGAGAGCTTATGACCATGTCATTCATTTCTTATGTCCTGGGATCCTTATTCAGTTTGTCGTCTTCTTTCTGTGAAGTCTTTCATGCCTCATATATAATGTCCAGTGTTTTCACAGCACTTAGAAGGAGGAATAGAGAGAAATTTATCTACTCCATCTTGTCCATAACCAAAGGTTCAAGAGAGTAATTTTATTTTGCCATTAAATTTTGAGTGTCTAGAGGCCATTACTGTTAGCAAACTTTCTTCAACAGAGGGAGTGTTTACCCTGAAAGCTGCATTTATATAAAAAATAAGGTACCAACAAATCAGAAAGAAAAATGCAAACTGAGAGTATATGAGAACTTCATGTACACCTCTTTTCTGTTTGTTCACTTTTGTACCTAAAAGTTATGAGAATAGAGAATAACATTAATAACGTTCTGACAATCCTTGAAATTGTAAGAGAATATAAGACATCCCTCTCTCTTTTAGGAAAGCATGGAATACTGATCAGCAAAAAAATGACTTGGGTGGATCTCAAGGGAATTATTCTGAGTGAAAAAATCTCTGAGGGTTATATGCTGCATGATTCCATTTATATAGCATCATTGAAGTGACAAATTTATGGAGATGGAGAACAGATGCGTAGTTGCCAGTTTAGGGAAGAGGGTAGGGAGAGGGATGGCTGTGGCTATGAAAGAAATAGCGTGAAGATTCCTTGTGCTATGTTATCTGTGGTCGTATTCATACAAATCTACACATAATAAAACCGTATAGACACACACACACACACACTGGAGTGCATGTAAAAGTGGTGAAATATCAATAGATAAAAGGATTGTATCAATGTCAATTTTGTAGTTGAGGCCAGACACTACCCAGAGACTTCAGTGACCCTCCCCTGCTGGTGATATTGTCCTATAGTCCTGCAAGTTTTCACCACTGGGGAAACTGGGTGAAGGGTGTATGGGAGTCTTTCTAATATTTCTTATAACTGTATGTGTCAGTCTACAATGAATTCAAAAGAAAAAAGTTTTAAAAAACAAAGCAAAGCATTTTGCTGTTTTGTACTTTCTTCCCCTGCGGACTGCCCTACTCACTTCCCTGGTGCAAACAAAGAGGAATTGGACAGTCTAATGTGGCTTCTGCTTAATCGTCTCTTGTGTGAACAGAGAACCTGTTTTTCCCAATTGTATAAGAGTCAGTTGTTCTTTTCTCCATGAGCTGTTGTTTGGGCTTTGAGTGAGTAAGGGGCGATTTGGTCCTCTTCTGGAGTTACAAGAGGGAGACTCTAACTTATGTAGGCACAATTGCTTTCCATTACTGTCCTTAATGGCCTTCTGAATAATCCAGGTGATTTTCTCTGCACAGTCCTGAGGCTACATCCACTGAGGCTGGCTCTGTACAAAGACGCTAAACGCCAGACACTCCCCAGAGAACTCTGTGTCCCCTCCCCTATTGATGGAGAGCAGAAGCGATATGAGGCTTTCATGGACGCTGACATTGCATGCAGACTTTGGCCTCAAGTCATTGTCACGTGCCAAGGACAGAAGAAATACTGTGAACTAGAAACCTTTTTTGAGTATAAGGAGGAGAGAAAAATTAAGCCAGAGTTGCAAGATGCTTTATGTTGTTTTAAGTATGTTCCCTTCTCTAAAGGTAAACTATAGGAACCACCTGCTGGGGCAGGTAGGTAAGATTGCTGCATTAGTGAACTGTAGCATCTGACTTTCATAGAGAATGGTTTTCATAGTAGAAATTTAGGTGCAAAAAATGAATGCAGTTATGGGAACTTTGCGATGAGATGCAAAATGTCTGGGTAGAAAGCAGATAAATTACCCTCATTATGTGTTTTAGTGTAAAGCGGACATGATTACTAGGTAAAATGCACAGAATTTCTCAATTTTCATTGACTGTATGAAATGTCTCACACTCAAATGTCAGCAAGGGCCACAAGAAAATCTAAATATAAGGAGTTAGTGGATAAATAATAATAGAAAGTAATGGGGCATTTTCAGTAAACTGGAGATCTTGGATTCAATATGAATGTTTTCAAATTCAAATTTTTAAACATTGTCATGGCTGGATAATCACATCTGACCACAAATGGTCAGCAGCTGCTTCAGTATAAGTTGTGCTTGGCTTTTCTACATGATGAACCCAGAAATTAAGCTTTTCTGTATATAACAAAGGCACAAATATCAATGGCTTAAACAAGATTAGGTCACCTGCTTCTCGTTAGGATGTAGAAAGACATGAATGCTTTCCTCCCATTGTGATGACAAGAATGAACCATATAAAAATCATATGTTCATGGGGCTTTCAACGATTGGAAGACGTCAGGAAGCTCTGATGAACTGAATTGCAGAGGGCGCACCCTGTGTAGGTGAGCAGAGACCCTAGAGCTCTCTGGGGCAAGTGCCTGAATGAGTTCAGGTGGGAAAAGTAGCAGCTGCCTCCAGGCAGGAGGCTTTGCAGGGTTAAGAAGGAGCATCCTGCGTCAGGGGCAACATGTGGGTCTGGAGGAATTCCAAATGCAAAAATTCATCTCTCAGCCCAGCAACTCTCTTCCTTCCCTGGAATTTTGCTGGGAAAGTGGCATTGGAGAAGGGGTTGGTAGCAGGGGGAATACAGACAGCCTCATACATCTCTGTGAGGCTTGGGTTCTGGAGCCCAGCAGAAGGTGAACCTAAAGGTGAATCCAAACTGTCTGAAACAACAGCCACTCCCCAGCTTCCGAACACAAAGGAAAGGTAAGAGTCGTTTAGTTACAGCAATGCACGAGGCTGGGGTTGGGCTACCAGCGTTTCTCACATTAGATGTAAAGTGGTATGATATGAATTCAAGGTAGAGATTGCCGGACTGGATAAAAAAGCAAGATCCAACCATATAGCATTTACAAAGACACACTTTAAATATGACACAGATACACTGAAAGTAAATGGATGGAAAAGGAAAAACATGGTAATGTCCAGACTCAATGTGAGAGGGAACTTACACAGAGGTGTGGCTGATTCTGGTATTGGGGGCTGTGACTCATTGGCATTGGGAGACATGGGCCGTTGGCACTGGGAGGTATGGCCCGTTGGTACTGGAAGGCATGGACCATTAGGACTCGGAGGTATTGAGCATTGGGACTTGGAGGTATGGCTCAATGGCACTGGGAAGCATGGACCATTGCTGGGAACCATGGCTCACTGCACTGGGAGACATGGACCATTGGCTGGCAGGTGCAGCTCATTGCCCTGGGAGGTGTGGACCACTGCACTGGGAGGTATGGACCATTGCACTGGCAGGTGTGGACCACTGCACTGGGAAGTGTGGACCATTGCCCTGGGTGGTGCGGACCACTGCACTGGGAGGTGCAGCTCATTGCCCTGGCAGGTGTGGACCATTGCACTGGGAGGTATGGACCACTGCACTGGGAGGTATGGACCACTGCACTGGGACGTATGGGCCACCGCACTGGAAGGTGTGGACCATTGCCCTGGGAGGCGCAGCTTATTGCCCTGGGAAGCATGGTTGCTTGAACTGGGATGCATGAACCATTGCACTGGGAGGTGTGGGCTACGGGGGCCATGTGGCATTTGAGTTATGGCAGAATGGGTCTGGGGAAGAGAATTCTGGGCTCACAGAGTCTTCTGTTCTTTCTTGCTTCCTCCTCTGGAAAGGGCTGCCTGTTCTTCCCCAAAGGAAGCTGAGGAATGTCTGCAGCAGGCAGGCTGTGTGGGGACCTCTAGACCACAAATGCCTGTCTCTTTCTGTGAACGCTTAGGCCTGGCGGGGTGTTCTAGCCAGTGGAGAGAACATGGCTGTGGTCTTTACCAGCCCTCCATTCCTCTTCCCCTCATAGATCTGTGAGAGAAAAGGAAAACGGATGTGTTCCTTCGTTTTAGATGGAAGGGCTTTGAGGACTGGAGAATACCCAGGGAGAAAGGGGTGATCAAAATATACCATTGTTCCGGGATGTAATTATAAAAAACTTGGGCACTGAATATGAATTCGGGAATCCTTGGTCCCCGTGCTAGTGCAGCCAAACGTCTGCACAATGTGGGCACAACTCCTGGGGTTGGTGGGAGGCCTGGCTGATGCATGATGGGTCTGAAAAACGCTCAGGCTTTGCCAGGTGTGTGTCAGGCACTGATGGCAGCGATCGGACCGGCCTAGGCTGGCTTAGCGCACCCTCTAGTGGCAGAAGGTCTAAAGAGCAAAATGCGAGCGTCCTTGCCACAGGGCAGAAATGATGCTGAACATGCACGCCACAGAAATGATGCGGGACATACATGCTTAAGGGACTTGTACTTAACAATTATTGTGATTAGTCCGTTCTCACACTGCTGTAAGGACACACCTGAGACTGGGTAATTTATAAAGGAGTTTTAATAGACTCACAGTTCCACATGGCTGGGGAGCCCTTACAATCATGGCTGAAGGCGAAGAAGCAAAGGCACGTCTTACATGGTGCATGCAGGGGAACTGCCCTTTATAAAACCATCAGATCTCGTGAGACTTATTCACTATCACGAGAAAAGCATGGGAAAACCCGCCCCCATGGTTCAATTTCCTCCCACCTGGTCCCTCCCATGACATGGGATTGTGGGAGCTACAATTCAAGAGGAGACTTGGGTGGGGATTCAGCAAAACCATATCAGTCACCATCTTAAATTGTTAATACATTGGAATTTATTTATGTCTGTGGTAAAAAAGGCCAGTCGCTTAGCTATTTCATGGGGGTTTTGAGGAATTACCACCATAACTTATGGGAGAGTGTTTCGGTAAATGGTTATATAAGTATGAGGAGTTTTAATGTTTTCATTAGAAATAATGGGTGGAATTTATAGGACAATTTATTAAGAAGCTTAAATGTATGTATGGTCATTGATTAATCTAGGGCCATTTCTCACTTAGAGAAGTTGCTAAGCATTTTTGATTGCTGTCAATAGAGATTGAGTCTGTGGTAAGGCTTCCTCCTTGGTGGGCCTTTTGGTGATAGGATGGTCAAGGGAGGAAGGGCTGTGCTCCTGCAGCTCCTAATTCTGAATTAC
>NW_012102188.1:720975-726359 GCF_000951045.1 Mandrillus leucophaeus
TGGGAGGTATGGACCATTGCACTGGGACGTATGGGCCACTGCACTGGGAAGTATGGACCACTGCACTGGGAGGTGTGGACCATTGCCCTGGGAGGTGCAGCTTATTGCCCTGGGAGGCATGGATGCTTGAACTGGGATGCATGGACCGTTGCACTGGGAGGTGTGGGCTACGGGGGCCATGTGGCATTTGAGTTATGGCAGAAGGGGTCTGGGGAAGAGAATTCTGGGCTCAGAGAATCTTCTGTTCTTTCTTGCTTCCTCCTCTGGAAATGGCTGCCTGTTCTTCCCCAGAGGAAGCTGAGGAATGTCTGCAGCAGGCAGGCTGTGTGGGGACCTCTAGACCACAAAGGCCTGTCTCTTTCTGTGAACGCTTAGGCCTGGCGGAGTGTTCTAGCCAGCGGAGAGAACATGGCTGTGGTCTTTACCAGCCCTCCATTCCTCTTCCCCTCATAGATCTGTGAGAGAAAAGGAAAACGGATGTGTTCCTTCGTTTTAGATGGAAGGGCTTTGAGGACTGGAGAATACCCAGGGAGAAAGGGGTGATCAAAATATACCATTGTTCCGGGATGTAATTATAAAAAACTTGGGCACTGAATATGAATTCGGGAATCCTTGGTCCCCGTGCCAATGCAGCCAAACGCTTGCACAATGTGGGAGCAACTCCTGGGGTTGGTGGGAGGCCTGGCTGATGCATGATGGGTCTGAAAACCGCTCAGGCTTTGCCAGGTGTGTCAGGCACTGATGGCAGCGATCGGACCGGCCTAGGCTGGCTTAGCGCGCCCTCTAGTGGCAGAAGGTCTAAAGAGCAAAATGCGAGCGTCCTTGCCACAGGGCAGAAATGATGCGGGACATACATGCTTAAGGGACTTGTACTTAACAATTATTGTGATTAGTCCGTTCTCACACTGCTCTAAGGACACACCTGAGACTGGGTAATTTATAAAGGAGTTTTAATAGACTCACAGTTCCACATGGCTGGGGAGCCCTTACGATCATGGCTGAAGGTGAAGAAGCAAAGGCACGTCTTACATGGTGCATGCAGGGGAACTGCCCTTTATAAAACCATCAGATCTCATGAGACTTATTCACTATCACGAGAAAAGCGTGGGAAAACCCGCCCCCATGGTTCAATGTCCTCCCACCGGTCCCTCCCATGACATGGGATTGTGGGAGCTACAATTCAAGAGGAGACTTGGGTGGGGATACAGCAAAACCATATCAGTCACCATCTTAAATTGTTAATACATTGGAATTTATTTATGTCTGTGATATAAAAGGCCAGTCGCTTAGCTATTTCATGGGGGTTTTGAGGAATTACCACCATAACTTATGGGAGAGTGTTTCGGTAAATGGTTACATAAGTATGAGGAGTTTTAATGTTTTCATTAGAAATAATGGGTGGAATTTTTAGGATAATTTATTAAGAAGCTTAAATGTGTGTATGGTCATTGATTAATCTAGGGCCATTTCTCACTTAGAGAAGTTGCTAAGCATTTTTGATTGCTGTCAATAGAGATTGAGTCTGTGGTAAGGCTTCCTCCTTGGTGGGCCTTTTGGTGATAGGATGGTCAAGGGAGGAAGGGCTGTGCTCCTGCAGCTCCTAATTCTGAATTACATTTATTGGGCCATGCAGTCTGGTTAGTGCCTGAGTTTATGTATGGGAAATGAATTCCATTTCTACATGCTGGGTTCTTATCAGAGCAGATAAAAGAACCCACGCTATGCAGAAACATAAATATCACCCATATGAACAAGGCGCTGTCTTCAATATGGCAGGAAGGGGGCAGTGGTAGATGGGCAACTGGAGAGGGGAGTGTGTTCAGATGAGGCAGGCTGGTGCAGACATCTGGGGTCGACCACAGCGGATACTAAAATTCAGTGGGGGCTGTGGTGAGGAGGATGGAGGGGATGTGGGAGGTGAGTGGGAGCTGAGGGAAGAGGAGTGGGTCAGAGTGCAGCGGGGGGTCTGCGAGAGGACCAGAGAGGGAGGAAGCCTCTCCTTGGGAAGAATTGGGGGCAGGTCAGGAGAGGTTCCAGGCAGAGGCAGAGGTGGCTGGGCTGGGGTGGGGAAAGCTGCCCTTATCCTCCTTGTGACTCTCAGGGTCCTTGCACTGCTTTTCTGCTTCCAGATGAGATGGAGTAGCAGGGACGGCGTTTATTCTTCCACCTGATATAATTAACACAGGACAAAATAGATGAGGAAAAAAACAACAAAGCGAAACAGTTGCCATCAGACAGTGCAGAGCTGTGGTCCCTGAGAGGGAGAGACTGAGAGGGAGAGGGGCACTAGGATTTCCCCAGACAGTGTGGCCTGGACGCCTTCCAAGCTGTGGCCATGGATGTGGCTGCTGACATGGTGGGGTCCCTTCTGGGAAAGCACTGTATCAGTGAACAGCGACGTCCTTTTCTGATTGTTCTAGTACCACACATTGTTTTCTCCCACTGTCCAACAAAGGAGGCAAGAATGCAGCGTGCCGCGTTCCTCCTGCAGCAGCGCTCGGGTGGCACACCTGAACCTCGCTTTGGTTTCTCATGTGTTGGCTGAGTCAGCGAGTGTGCTGTGCTGTACCTCTGCCATTTGTAGCTCCTCAAATCTTTTCAGCACCCTCTTCACAGTTTGATGGTTCCCCACGGTGTACATCCTGCCTTCTGATGAATCTCCAAATATTCCATTTCATAGCCGTCCTTGCTTTTGACGTGCAAACATATGATTTAGGTCCAGTGATCATAGGCACCTACTGAAGGCTTTGATCCCAAAGATTTCCTACAGCTGGGGCAGATTGCGGTGGAGGGGCAGGGGCAGGGGCAGGGGCTGACAGCTGTGGCAGTGATGTCCTGATTCAGCAGCCTCCAGATGGGGCTGGAGCGGCTGCCCCTCACTGCATTAGTTCTATGGTGTGGCACTGGGGGTCTCTTTCTCCAGCATTCGATTTGGTATTTTTTTTTTAAATCAGCTTTTCGTTATCTCTATTCACAAGTCATTATGATATTACTATTTATCAGTTTAATGTAACACATATGATAAAAAGTATCATATTAACAATGAGAACATTATTGGCTGGGCACAGTGGCTCATGCCTGTAATCCCAGCACTTTGGGAGGCTGAGGCGGGTGGATCACCTGAGGTCAGGAATTCGAGACCAGCCTGACCATCATGGAGAAACCCAGTCTCTACTAAAAATACAAAATTAGCCAGGCGTGGTGGTGCATGCCTGTAATCCCAGCTACTAGGGAGGGTGAGGCAGGAGAATTGCTTGAACCCAGGAGGCGGAGGTTGCGGTGAGCCAAGATCACACCATTGCACTCCAGCCTGGGCAACAAGATTGAAACTCTGTCTCAAAAAAAAAAAAAAAAAAAAGGCCTTATTTTATATAACTGATTTGCTGAATATACAGCCTTTTGCAACAATAAATTAGTGGACCCAACTCAACTCTACCCTCTGAACGGACCAATTTTATGATTCTCCTAAAAAGTTTTGAGTTGGATATAGTTTCTTGTTGCTTCTTTCTGTGATCTGAGACTTAAGAATGAATCCCTGGGAACCAGCAATTGGAACCAGACCTCCCCAGGATCAAAGAGGACAGGAGTGGGAGAAAGGACATGGGACACGACTCTCACCATCTCCAGCACTGCGCCGTATGCTTGACCTCAGAGCATCCAGGCACTCAAAGTCACGTGTGCAGCTGTGTCTATATCCTGCATCTCAAGTGCCTGCAACTGTGACAATTAGCAGGATATGGGAGAGAGGAGGCATGTCGTGGAGGAATGAGTCAGTCCCAACAATTACATGAACATTTCTGAAATTTCAATACCAAGAGTTAACTTCTAAAACACAAGTGTATAAACAGAAGCCATATAGCTAGCCATGAACTGAAATGCATGTACAATACAGTGAAGGAGCTCCTGTGCATACAAAACCACACACATCTCATTCATCTCTCATTTTAACATAATTCGTTGTCTTGCTGGGTATGCACGTGAGTGGTGGAGAAAGTGGTGCATCTGCAAGGCTGGCTGGGGCGAAGGATTTCAATGCTTCCAAAAGACATGGGCTACAGAACTTTATTCCTCACTGAAGGGGATTCTCCCTTCTCAGCCAGGATGGTCCCATTTAAATCACTTTTTGAATTTCCTTTCAAGCTTTGATTGTGCAAATTCTAGTTTTTTGAGTTATTCCTTGGATTCTTCCTTTTTCTACTATGTCTTCATGAATAATTCTTGAATCCATGTTTATATCCAGCCCAAGGCTTCTTTCCTGTAGAGGTGTCATTGAGTTGTGAGTTTCAAAGATCTGATCATACTGTTTAAAAACAATAGCCTTGGGAGTCCAGATGTCAGCTTCTCAGATCCGTTTTCATAGTCTGATGGTGTCTGCTAGCAATTACCAGCACCTGATCCAGAAGCAGTCTATTGCACCTCAGCTTGGAGGAAGAAGTGAAGGTGCATGCAGTCTGGGAAAAAAAGAAAGAAAGAGAAAGGAAGGAAAAGGCAGGCAGGCAAGCAGGAAGGAAGGAAGGAAGGAGAGAGAAAGGTGATAGGTTTGTATGTGCTGGGTTGGATTTGTGTACTGTGTTCCCCAGGCAATTCTAATCCAGACTGCATTCCCCTCAATGTCTCTAAAGCTGTCACCTTTTAAAATGCTTGCTGTAGAATTTTCTTTTTCTTTTTTCTTTTTTTGAGATGGAGTCTCACTCTGTCACCCAGGCTGGAATGCAGTGGCATGATTTCAGCTCACTGCAACCTCCACCCCGAGGGTTCAAGTGATTCTCCTGCCTCAGCCTCCCGAGTAGCTGGGATTACAGGTACCTGCCACCGCACCCGGCTAATTTTTGTATTTTTTTAGTAGAGACAGGGTTTCACCATCTTGGCCAGGCTGGTCCTGAACTTGTGGCCTCGTGATCCACCTGCCTCGGCCTCCCAAAGTGTTAGGATTATAGGCATGAGCCACCGCACCTGGCCCAAAGAATTTTCTTAAATGAATTTTTAAGTTGTTTCATATCAAAAAGGTCAACATCTTCACTTGGTCCTTTGCTCATCTGAAAAGCACCCCAAACTTTCTTGTGCTGATGAAATTGAGTATAAACTGTGTTTCAAAGGGCTGCGTCATAGGAATTTGCATGCTTCTCCTCACACAGCAGGACCAAGTGCTGAGCGAGAGAGTCCTTTCTGTGCTGGAAATTTACCGTCTGCAGTTGATTTTTACACAAAAAATCCAAGGCTTTTAGGATTGTTGTCATTTCTATCATGGGGATTTTCTTTCTCTCTCTTTCTGTCTCTTTCTTTTCTTTTCTTCCTTTCTTCCTTTTCTTTCTTTCTTTCTTTCTTTCTTTCTTTCTTTCTTTCTTTCTTTCTTTCTTTCTTTCTTTCTTTCTTTCTTTCTTTCT
>NW_012102188.1:726469-727231 GCF_000951045.1 Mandrillus leucophaeus
CTCCCCTCCCCTCCCCTCCCCTCTTTCACAGGGTCTTGTTCTGTCACTCAGGCTGCAGCTTAGTGGTGCGCTCTCAGCTCCCTGCAACCTCGACCTTGCGGACTCAATCGATCCTCTCACCTCAGCCTTCTGAGTAGCTGGGTCTACAGCCTGTGCCGCCATGCCTGGCTAATTTCATTTTTTGTAGAGATGGAGTCTCACTATGTTGCCCAGGCTGGCCTTGAACTCCTGGGCTCAAACAATCTTTCTGCCTTGGCCTCCCAAAGTGCTGAGATTACAGGAGTGAGCCATGGCACCCGGCCATGAGGACGTTTGGGATGATCCTCTTAAACTCAGCAACAGTCTCATCCATCTCTCTGTCACGGCCCACATCTTCAGCCACCTCTCTCCTCCTGTGTGCTACCTTTGTCCTATAATAAATTGTTTACTCCTTAAACCTGGTAGAGGGGATTCTGTAGTCTATAACCCCCACCAATGCATTTCTATCTAGCTGTTAGGAAAACCTTGACCGGGCACGGTAGCTCACACCTGTAATCCCAGCACTTTGGGAAGCCGAGGCAGGCAGATCACTTGAGGCCGGGAGTTCGAGACCAGCCTAACCAACATGGTGAAACCTTGTCTCTACTAAAAATACAAAATACAAAAATTAGCCATGCAGGTGGCACACGCCTGTAATCCCAGCTACTAGGGAGGGTGAGGCAGGAGAATTGCTTGAACCCAGGAGGCGGAGGTTGCGGTGAGCCAAGATCACACCATTGCACT
>NW_012102188.1:727301-739691 GCF_000951045.1 Mandrillus leucophaeus
AAAAAAAAAAGTAAAGAAAAGAAAGGAAAGCTCCCAACTAAACACTCAACACCTGCTCATAACAGGAGACATAGGGGAGGGCGGGCAAGTCAGCCTGTCCAGGGTGGGCAAGTCAGCCGTTCAGCAACAACGTGAAGAAGCCAATTCCTTCCACCTTCTACTCATTGTTCTGTGGCTTCTTCCTCTTTGCAGTCTGGAGCTGCATTCCATTTCTAGTCTTCCAGCATCACTACTTTTCCCTGTGGTGTTCAATAGACTGTACAGGGCAGCTCTGATGTTGGCCAAGAATGGAACTGATGTGGTTAGGAGACACAAATCCATTCAGAGGAGGAAGCTTCTCCTTGGAAGCAGAATCTCCCTTTTTATATCCCTGAAAAACAGCCAGGAGAGCAGGAAGCCAAAGGCTTTCTCCTTTTCTGTGGCATGCCACTGCCCGCTTTGCCTATGAACAGCAGGTCTCTCTCCCTTCACCACTGCGTTTGGATGAGACTCAGAGGCTGCTTTTGCTGTCATCTATTTGGCTTATTCGGTAAGTTTCTGTGATTTGAGGCTTGTCACCACTTGTAAAGTTTTTACTTGATCGTGTATTGTTTGTCCAGCTTTGGTTAAGGCCGCTTAAAACCCCGACTGTTGGAGACTTTGTGTGCAGGTTTCCCATTTAATCATCATCGTGTTTTGTTGCAAAGTCAGGTTTGCATCTTGGAGAGCTTTCTGGTCCCCCTTCCTGAGTTTTGTGCCCAGTTCTGTTGATGGGTCCATCATAAATCTTGTGGATGGAATCTTCTAGTTGCTTCTGGACTTTTCTGTTCTTTTGCTTTGCCTGGGCAGGGAGAGAGGGAGAAGTCCAACATTAAATGAGCCCTATTTTTACTCAATGTCTCTTTCTCCCTGACCACCCTATGTAAAATGTAATCATAACTCCTCCTTCCTGACCGGCACTTCTAGTCCTCTTTATCCTATTTTTCCTTTCGCCATAGCACGTGTCACCCTTTCCTATGCCATCTCTGCCTCAAGCTCTGGAATATAAAGTCCTCAATGGGAAATACCTTTATCTCTTTTGTTCACTGAGGTATTCTTATTGCTCAGAATGGTACCTGACACATATTAGGTGCCCAATAAATACTTTGTGAATAAATGAGTGAATAAATACCCAGGATTTTTAACAAAAGCCACCAAAGAAAACCTGCTTAACTTATTCAGGAAGTGGAAATCTTAGGTGGGATTAATTACTTACGAGACCTGAGAGAAGTGCAGGTGATAGTTTGTGTGTGTGTTCATTGTGCATTTTTATTGATGTAAGACAGAAGCACTGGGAAGTGCACATGTCATGAGGATGCAGGTCCTTTGCTGGCTTGTTTATTTCAGGGGTGGTTAGGCATTGTCACCCTGGGTGGAGGGGTCAGCGATGAGCCCTCTGAGGCCATCCTGTGACATCCCGGGGGCACCTCCTAGTGTTTGTCATTCCCGACACCCCAGCGCCAGTGTCCTTGGCCTTGGAGACCTCAAGCTCTGCTGGTTTCCCCACCTCCCTGGCTGTCCCTTTCTAGTCTTTTCCCACTTCTTGACCAGACACTGAACATCCTTGGGACTGGTCTACTTCATTTCTTGCTATATTCTCTCTCTCGCTCTTTTTTTCTTTTTTTTTTTTTAACGGAGTCTCGCTCTGTCACGCAGGCTGGAGTGCAGTGGCGTGATCTCGGCTCACTGCAACCTCCGCCTCCTAGGGTCAAGTGAGTCTCCTGGCTCGGCCTCCCAAGTAATTGGGATTACAGGTACGAGCCACCATGCCCGGCTAATTTTTGTATTTTTTAGTATAGACGGGGTTTCACCATATTGGCCAGGGTGGTCTTGAACTCCTGACCTCAAGTGATCCTCCCGCCTCAGCCTCCCAAAGTGTTGGGATTATAGACGTGAGCCACCCGTGCCTGACTGCTATATTCTCTTTCTATTCAATGTCATTCTTCCCTGTGCCTCTGCTTACCGTGGGGCACCCACTTGCAGAGGATGCCTGATTCCACGCCCTGGCTCCCTCCTTGGTGGTCTCATGCATCTCAAACTCAATATGCCCAACGCTGTGCTCAGACCTTCCAGCTCAAATGCGCCGTCTCAGACATGCTGCAACCATCCTCCTGGGAGTTGACACCTCCCCACCGTGTCCCCTCACATCCAGTCTCTCAGCATGTTCCCTTGATCCTAACTTCTAAAGAGTCCTTGAAACTGCTCACTTCTACCTCCCGTGTGCCCACCAGACCCAGCCCCCACCACTTTTCGCTGAGGTAACCTCAGTAGAATTTACGCTGGTCTCCCTTCATTCTCTCATGCACAAGACAAACCATTCTCTACCCCGAGGCTGGTGTGGTTTTTGAAAAGCTCAAATTTGATTGTGTCTTTAATGAGTTCCCATTGCTCTGAGGTCAGTGTGGCATCTTTCATGGAGAAGGTCATGGCCAGCCCCCTTCCCCTTCTCTTCCTATCTTCCGGCCACCATGACCTACTGTCCAGTGGTTATGAGCTGAGTCCCTCATACCCAAGGCTTTTCCAGATGCTTTTTCTCTGTTGGAACACTCTTCTTGCCTTGCATCCTTAGCAAGGATCCGCATGTTCATCAAGTACCTCTTAAATGTGACCTCTCCAGAGAAGCCTCCTCCACTCCCCTTGCCCATTGCCCTGGCTCAGTCAGACCTCTCTGTGTCCTCCTTGTTGGTGCTCTCTCCTCTTGTCATTGAATCGCTCCATGTTTAATGTCTGTATCCTCCACTTGACTGTGTGCTCTACAAGGGCAGGGTCTAGGCTGGCTTGGATGTTATGCTGCTGAATCTACAGGGCGAAGCATAGGAGGTGCTCAATAAACTCTGAATAGATTCTGAATAGATGTTTCACTGAGGGTAATACTGAGGAGTGGGTTGTTCTCAATCCTTACTGTAGATTCCAAATGCCAGTACTGTTGGGCGTTGCTTCCTCTGAAACACTCCTTGAAGCTCCGAGTGTCCTTTGGATGGTTTTACCCAACTCCACTCATGCCTCCATCCCTTGCTGCCTCTCCAAACACCTGCCTTCCCTGTGACTCAGGCCGTCAGCTGCAGTGACTGGGAGCGTGTGCCGCTTGGCTCTCACACTCGCCTCTCACTGTCCTTTCTCACGGGAGTTTATCATCTACTCTTCTCATTTCCTTGCCTTCGTCTCTGCAGCACCAATAAATGATCAGTTTGACCCGAACTTCAGAAAGAAGCCATTCCTTAAATTTAGCAGAAGCACGATGGAGTAGAAAGTGACCAAGGAGATTGACTTCTGACCAAGTCTCTATTGTGGCATGCCTTCATGAGCTCCTATTGTTCTTGGGGTTAAGGCCTTTACTATACGTTACAAGGGGTTGGAATCACTCTGGGGAAATGACTGAAACTCCCTGAGCTTTGTTTCCTCAAGAGGAATATGAGGGGTTGGATTAGATTCCACCCACAAGCATTTCCATCTCTTACATTGCCGGAATTTGTCCCAGAATCGTAGAAGCAAACCTTGTTCAGAGAGGCCATGTCCAGCTTTGCAAAATTAAAAAAAAAAAAAAAATCACTGTGCCGGTGAGATGAGCCTCAGTCCTGGTCACATTTCTCTCTTCCCTCCAGATACCTGTGCTTCCTCCCTACCCTGCCTCTCCGGAACATAAACAGCCCCCTGAAGGTTGAGGATGTTCCTTCTCCCCACTCCCAACCTGTCACCCCAACTTCCAGATTTCTTTAAAAGTCAAAGAAAAAGGAAATTTTCAGGAAGGAGATCATGTCTAAGAGCTTTTTATTAGTCTCATCTTCCAATTTCCTGTAGACTCAAGCTTCTTTCTTTCTGTCGTGCGGGGCTTAATATCCAGTGGCTGTTTGACAACAGCACCAGGAAATGGAATTTCCATCCTGATTCTGCCTGGAACCTTGGGCAAACTGCCCAAACCTGCCTCGCTCTCCTCTTGAGAGTAGCAATCCCCACCCTACAGCCTTCTGGGGCGAGCAACAGAGGCCTAATATGAAAATGGAACCAGAGAGCTCTGAGATGGATGTAAACTGCTCAATAAATGTATGCAGGTATTGTTCATTAATTTCTGCCGTAGGCAGATTGCAGCCCCCAGGCAAACTCTTGATTGAAAGGATCCTATAAAAACAAGCCTCCTGCTTCTCTCTCTCTCTCTTTTTTTTTTTTTTTTTGAGATGGAGTCTCACTCTGTTGCCCAGGCTGGAGTGCAGTGGCGCGATCTCGGCTCACTGCAAGCTCCGCCTCCCGAGTTCACGCCATTCTCCTGCCTCAGCCTCCCAAGTAGCTGGGACTACAGGCACCCACCACCACGCCTGGCTAATATTTTTGTATTTTTAGTAGAGACAGCGTTTCACTGTGTTAGCCAGGAAGGTCTCGATCTCGTGACCTCGTGATCTGCCCACCTCGGCCTCCCAAAGTACTGGGATTACAAGCGTGAGCCACCGCGCCCGGCCGCCTCCTGCTTCTCTCTTGAAGCCTGGGTTCTGCTCTGGTGTCTCCCCAGCTCATTGCCAGTGGACTGTACACTGGGCCCCGCCTCAGCCAGGTTGGCCACATGAGGAGGAATCAGTGTGGCACTGCTTCCTGCCAAACTGAGGCTGCCCTTCGTATAATAAGGAGGTGAGCCTGTCTCAGGGAAGCTTCTTTTCCTAAATTTCAGGGAGGGATTCTAAACAGGATGCCACTGATTTTTAAAAAAATGAACCTAACAAGACATGCATTTTCGTGGGTGTAATCCTGTTTGAAGTGGTCACATTTGGGGTTTTTACGTACTTGCACCTATTACTGGTGAAACTTCTGTGAATGGGCTTGAGAACATGAATAGCCTCAGTGGTGGCAGAGTCTCATGATTTAAAGTTACCTTATAGTTGAGAAATGGCCCCGCAGTGTAGGTGATGGCGTAGTCCCCACTTGCCATTCTATCTGGAACCCGGAAGGTGGCCAATCCATATTCACTGAAATGAACCAAGAAATGAGACTGTGGCTATAAGGTAGAGGATATTCATTTGCTTGTGAAGCTTCTAAACGAGATCTTCCAAACGGTTACGAGAACACTTGGGTGTCTTTATGATGGTGTGTTTGCTTTGAAAAATAAACACGAAAGAGAACCATTATGTTATAGTTTTCTTTCTAGCGAGTACCCCATCAAGGCATCATATCCCTCTGTGTAGCAGTGGAAAGGCATTTAACCCATTGATTGAACCTCTGTGCCTCAGTTTCCTCATCTCTAAAATAATAATAGAATCTAGCTCATATAACTGTTAAGGAGGACCAAAGGAGGCAAAATGTTGTGACAAAAGTTGCAGAACACAGTGGAGTGTATTTCATTCATTCGCAAGTCTGAACTCACGTATAGAATAATGCCACAGTCTATGGCCCTGTGTCCTGAAATGCTCTTCCTCCAGGTCCTTTTGGAGCAAGAGCTCCAAGGGGCTGTTCCCTCAGACAATAGCCTAGGTGATTGGGGCCCTTGGCTAGGGAGAACAGACCTGGAGGTCGGTTCCAGTGTGGGACAGTTGGTCATATTTCCCAGTCACCCTCTGCCAAGCAAAGTGGGTGAGCCAGTGGCTCTCGCCAGTTCATTGGCAGATGGCAAAGCCTTGTCCAGTCTTTGGCATTGGGTGTGTGATACCATCTGTGGCCAGTAGGTGGCACAAGTTGCCCATCACTGCTGCCAGCTTCACTCCATTGGGTGCTTTCTCAGAAGGGGAAGATCTATTTCTAATCCAGTCCTGGCTTTATGGCAATGCTTAATCACATGGCAGGGAACATGCAATAACTACTGGTATTTCTGTAAACATGCATGCTAAGAAGCAGCTGCCAGTTGGAAATGAGGATGGAGGGAACACTCACTGAGAGGTCTCCTGAGGACAATCTAAAAAAGGAAAACCCTGAGGGTTTTAAAATTGTAGAGCCAGTTAACCTTTGTGACTCATGGAGAGAAACGTTTAGAACCCAGAAGGACAATGAGAATACATCCTGTGGATTGTAACCTGGTCCAAGGTCCACCCTGTCCCCTCCACCTTCCTTCAGCTATGAAGTTGAGGAAGGAGAGACAAAATCACCTTGCACGGAGCCAGCTTATCCACCTCACGACCCCCAGCAGGGCCAGGCTGCACCTTTTGGGCTGTTTGCTTATTTTTTTACTCTTTTGTCCTGGCAAGTTGCCTGCTTCTTGGGTTTGTCGTTTCCCTGGAGGAATGTTTATTTGAATCTCGTTCTACCATTAATAAAATTGGCACCAGATGAATACGAAGTGGATGAAGAGACACATCACGGCAAAACAAAAAGTGGAATGTGGTCAACAATGGGGCGATGAGAATTTTAATACATGTGGACACTTTTTAAATAAAAAATTTTCATTGTAGTAAAATACACATAACATAAAATTTACCATCTTAGCCATTTCTAAGTGTACAGTTCAGTGGTGTCAAATACGTTCACACTGTTGGGCAGCTAATCTCCAGGACTCTTCATCTTGTAAAACAGAAACTCTCTACCCGTTATACAACAACTCCCTATTCTTCTCTCCCCCAACCACTGACAGCCACCATTCTACTTCCTGTCTCTATGAATTTGATTACTGTAGTGTCAATGAAAATAATCAAACTCTGTAAGATATTTGAAGAGATTTATTCTGAGCCAAATATGAGTGACCATGGCCCCTGACACAGCCCTCAGGAGATCCTGAGAACATGTGCCCAAGGTGTTTGGGGCACAGCTTAGTTTTATACATTTTAGAGAGGCATGAAACATCAATCAAATACATTTAAGAAATACATTGGTTTGGTCCAGAAAGACGGGACAACTCAAAGCTGGGTTGGGGGGGGAGTGGGGCTTCCAGCTTATAGGTAGATTAAACAGTTTTCTGGTTTACAATTGGTTGAGTTTATCTAAAGACCTGGGATCAACGGAAAGAAATGTCTGGGTTGAGGTAAAGGATTATGGAGACCCGAGTTTTTGTTTTGCAGAGGAAGCCTTCAGGTGGTAGGCTTCAGAGGGAACAGGCTGTAAAATGTTCGTTATCAGACTTAAAGTCTGTATTGACGTCAATGCTGGAGAAGTATCATGAGGCTTGTCTGAACCCTGCTTTCCATCATGGCCTGAAACAGTCTTTCAGGTTAAATATTAAAAGAGCCCTGGCTGAGAAGGAAGCCCTTTCAGATGATTGCGGGGGTATGGGGAGATGGTTAGAATTTTATTTTTTGTTTACACTAGGTACCTCGTATAAGTGGAATCACACTATTTTGTCTTTTAGTGACTGGGATATTTCAGCATAATGTCCACAAAGTTCATCCATGTTGTAGCATGTGTCAGAATTTCCTTCCTGTTTAAGCTGAATAATATTCTATTGCATGTGTGATGGTTAATTTTACGTATCAACTTGACTGGGCTAAGAGGTGTCTAGATAGCTGGTACAACATTATCTTTGGGTTTGTCCGTGAGGGCGTTTCCAGAAGAGATGAACGTTTGAATTAGTAGGCTGAGTAAAGAAGGCCCGCCTTCGCCACTGGGTGGGCATCAACCAATCTGTTGAGGGCCCAAGTAGAATTAAAAAAGGCAGAGGAAGGGCGAATCCTCTCTTTCTCTTCTTAGCTGTAGTATCCATCTTCTCCTGCCCTGGGGAATTGGAGCTCCTGGTTCTCGGGCTTTCTGACTCAGGAACTCATCACCCTTAGCCCTTCAGGTTCCCAGGCCTTCAGCTGGGTAGTGGTCACTCCAGTGGCTCCCCTGGTTCCCAGGCCTTCAGATTCAGCCTGAACGACACCATGGCTTTCCTAGTTTTCCAGCTTGCAGATGGCACAGGGTGGGTCCCTTTGGCCTCCTTAATTGGATGAGCCAATGCCTGCAATAAATCTCCTCTTATGTATCTGTATATATTCTACTGGTTTTGTTTTTCTGGAGAACCCCGGCGAATAGCGTATGTACATACCACATTTTGTTTATCCACCCGTTCACCAACGGACACTCCGGCTGCTGCCTTCTGGCCATTGTGCATAATACTGCCGTGAACATGTTGTAAAATGCCTCTTCAAGACCCTGCTTCCAATTCCTTTGGGTATATGCCCAGAAGTTGAATTGCTTGTTCATACAGAAATTATTAATTTTTTGTGTGGAACAGCCATACTGTTTTCCATGGTGGTTGCATCATTTTGCATGCCCGTCAGCAGCGCACAAGGGTTCCCGTTTGTCCACATCCTTGCCAACGTTTCTTATTTTCTGTTTTTCTTTTTTCTTGATGGTAGCCATCCTAATGAGTGTGAGATGGTGTGTGGACACTTTAAGTTTGCTCTTTCTAGGACTTCTTCTGGAGTGGACAAGTCTCCCTGATCCCTTCCTATGAAAGTGGTGTTACTGTAAAGATGGCATTTTCCTGCTGGTCACGGTGGCATGCACCTGGAATCCCAGCTACTCAGGAGACTGAGGCGGAAGGATTGCTTGAGTTGAGGAGTTCGAGGCTGCAGTGCACTATGATTGCTCCTGGAAATAGTCACTGCACTGGAGTCTGGGTGACATAGCGAGACCTTGTCTCAAAACAAACAAGCAAACAAACAAACCCACCCAGACATTTCCCCTTCTGCCCTCCCCTCAGAGCTCTGCCTAGAGAGCCTGCTGAGTGTGGGCACTTCCGGGTTGGTCTGTCCACCCTGGGAACCCACTTGAGAGTGACTTTATTTGGAACAATCTTCAGTCACAGGAATCTGCTGGGATGTCACCAGACCATTGTTTTGAAGAGTACACGGCCTCGAACCCTCTGTGGACAGAATCAAGGCAAGCTGATTCATTAATCACACTGCGTCACCCTTTTGCCCTAGAGGTTAGATGGTCCCAGGAGCCTCCCTCCCCAAGATGCTCCTCAGCGTGGGGGTAGGAGAGTGGGAAGTTCTAGATCCTCAGCCTGGCCTTCAAATATTCCATTACATTGCCAGGGTCATGGCACACCCACGTTTATCCAAAGGGGACAGGGGTCTTCAGAAATGTCTGCCCATAGTATCCTTTGGTTACCTCGAACACATTCTCTTGAAGCTGTTTAACTGCCATACATGGTTGTGGGCTGACCTGTTATTCCAGATTCACGTATTTAAACAAAACAAAACAAAACAAAACTCTCGAGCATCTCTGAAGAGAGAGGTTATATGGCAGAGGCAAGTCAGCAAAAGGCAGAGATCTGAGAATGATGGGGGGAGAGACACAGGGCTCACGGCGTGACAAGCTTCTTGGTGAGTGGTCAAGTGCGTAATGGCCAGGTAGGCGGGTGGTGGGATGTGCTCAGGCAGATCTGCATCTGAGTCCCAGACTGGTCACTAATTTGCTCTGTGCCCTTGGGCAAGCTCCTTCCCTTCTCTGTGCCTCAGCTTCCTCATATACTAAATGACAGTAGTGAGAGGTAGCTCAGAGCTGTCGGGAGGTTTAAATGAGTGGATGATGTAAGTAGAAGTGTCTGGAATAGCGTAGGTGCTCTTTAGTGTTCACCCACTGCTGTGGTTTGAGTATGTCCAAAGTTCATGTTGGAAACCTAATTCGCAACGCCAAAAGTATTGGGATGGGGGACCTTCAGGAGGTGATTACGTCATGAGGGCTCTGCCGTCGTGAATGGATTAATGGTGTTACCTCGGGAGTGGGTTAATCATTGAGGGAGTGGTTTCCTGATTAATGGATAAATTCAGTCCCCTTTCTGTATTGTTCCCTCCTGCTATTTTGTCCTTCCACCTTCCCCCATGGGATGACACAGCAAGAAAGTCCTTGCCAGATGCAGTCTCCTTAACCTTGGACTTCCCAGCCTTCAGAGCTGTAAGAAATAATTTTTTTTTTGTTGTTCTTTTTAAAATAAACCACCAGTATGTGGTATTTTGTTATAGGCTAAGACACTTTCTTTCTCCACTAGCCACTTGCTCAGTACAAGTTGAGAGAAGAGTGCTGTGAAACTCAAGTTTAGGCAGAGAGGAGAAGGTTAGGGCAAGTGAGCAGGCAGGGCTTGTCTTTCACCCACCTGCGTTTAGCCAACAGCCAACAGTGGCAGCTGCTGGACTGGTGGACATGTTCCCTGCCATGGAGAGAGGGGGGTGGTCCTGCTGCAAGACTCTGGTTATGGGATCCTTTCCTCTCCCTGGCAAAGGGATAAGTCCCACACAGTAGCTGCCATGGTGATTCTGACTCCAGAGGGCTCATCTTTGCAAGGGAAGGCCCTACCCAGATTTTTTATTTTTTCGAAATGGAGTTTCGCTCTGTTGCCCAGGCTGCAGCACAGTGGCGTGATCTTGGCTCACTGCAGCCTCTACCTGCCAGGTTCAAGTGATTCTCCTGCCTCAGCCTCCCGAGTAGCTGGGACTACAGGTGCCCACCACCATGCCTGGCTGATTTTTGTATTTTTAGTAGAGACGGGGTTTCCCCATGTTAGCCAGGCTGGTCTGGAACTCCTGACCTCAGGTGATCTGCCTGCCTTAGCCTCCCAAAGTCCTGGGATTACAGGCACGAGCCACTGTGCCTGACCTTTTTCTTTTCTTTTGTCCAGATTTCTTTTCTTTTCTTTCTTTTTTCTTTTTTTTTTTTTTGGAGCCGTTTTGCTTTTGTTGCCCCGGGTGGAGTACAATGGCGCGATCTCGGCTCACTGCAAGCTCCACCTCCTGGGTTCAAGCAATTCTTCTGCCTCAGCCTCCCGAGTAGCTGGGATTACAGGCGCCTGCCACCACGCCCTGCTGATTTTTTGTATTTTTAGTAGAGACAGGGTTTCACTGTGTTGGCCAGGCTGGTCTCGAACTCCAGACCTCAGGCGATCCACCTGCCTCGGCCTCCCAAAGTGCTGGGATTACAGGCGTGAACCACCATGCCCAGCTGAGATTTCTATTTTATTCTTGCAGTCAACCAACAGCCTGGCTGCCCAGAGGCAGGTACAGCTTATTCAAGAGCAGGAGAATTCCAATTTTATTATTTAAAAAGTCACATAATTAACTGAGTATCATAAGCTTTGAGAAGTTTGTTGGTTAATAAAGATGAATGGGCTATTTGAGGTAATGGCTTTTGATTAAATGGAAGCTAATAGCTTTGGTGAGGTTGTCCGAGTAGTAATCTTGGCTAACAGTTTGAAGTTTTGTACAATAATCTTGGCTAACAATCCGTAGCTTGCCTTTCACTGATTTCATAGCATTCATTCTTTACAACATGCAGAACACCCACTTTACAGATAGGAAAATGGAGGCTGAGGCTAAGGGCACAGGAAGACTGTTGGGGGATTGCAGCCCACAGCAGCCCTGGGGGATGTCAAGGGCATATTCCTTTTAATCATGGCTTCCCACACAACTTGCATCCCTAATTCTATTCAGTTGGCCCCTGACTAAAGCTCAGCTTTAGGGCAGGAGATTGAAAATACCTCATCTGCAGGTGTGGGCTGCAGGGAAGACTTGGAGATGTAAAATCCTCCTTGGATGCCATGTAGAGAGAGGACAGACTGCATGCAGACCTGGCTCTGCTCCTCACGGCCTATACAACCCTGTACATTTTATCCCAGAGTTTAAATCTTTTCCCTTCTCACAACTCTTCTTCTGTTAATGGACCTAGAGCAGGACATAATCGTCTGTTCTTATGGAGGGGCTAAGGAACAAGAAAAATGATAAGGAGCAAAAAATGGGGCCAGGTCATTGGACAAGGAACCCTGGGAAATGCAAAAGTTGTATACTCTTTGCTGAGATGGAGCATTAGTGACCTTTCTCTATTTTCCTGTGAATTTACAGGAGTTGCAAAGGCCCGGTACCTCCCTGTGGCTTTTAAAACCAGGTATGTGGGCAATGCTCAGCAGAGATGAGGGCCATGGCCGGGGTGCCCTGCAGCCCTTTGGTGCCGGGCAGTTGCAGCCTTTAATTTGGGGGCTATTGTGGTATTGTTGGTGTTATTCAGAGTTTGGGCTTCAAGAGAACCTGTGATGATTTGTTTGTTATTTCACAGAAATTGGTCCAAACGGTTGGCATGTAATGTGGTGGCACTGGTTCTCCTGTGTTTGCCCAATACCTTGCCAGGCTAACCAGGCAGTGGACGGGTGTGTGGTCAGTGTGGTGACCTGCAAACACCACTGTCCACACCTCATGTTCTTGCTCAAGAATTTTCCCAGGCTCCGTGCATGTGTAAATTTGCAAGAATAACAAAACCAACCTTCATTTTTTGTCCTCTAAATGAGAAGAAGCTTTGTGGTTTGTTTTCGAGTGAATTTTGATCCTGTGGAATCTGGCCAGACCTTACAGGGATGAGGGGTCTCTGCACTCACATTTACCGTGTTCCTGTCCCTCTGCCTCTCACCTTTGAATGTCTCCCTGGGGCAGATGCTCCCAGCTCCTACTCCTCGGATCCTTCGTGTGATTTCTCGCAAATTTCTTTTTTTTTTTT
>NW_012102188.1:739741-744456 GCF_000951045.1 Mandrillus leucophaeus
TTTTTTTTTCAGACTGAGTTTCGCTCCTGTTGCCCAGGCTGGAGTGCAATGACGTGATCTCGGCTCACTGCAACCCCCACCTCCCGGGTTCAAGCGATTCTCCTGCCTCAGCCTCCCGAGTAGCTGGGATTACAGGCATGCGCCGTGACCATGCCTGGCTAATTTTGTATTTTTGTAGCGACAGGGTTTCTCCATGTTGGTCAGTCTGGTCTCGGACTCCTGACCTCAGGTGATCTGCCCTCCTTGGCCTCCCAAAGTGCTGGGATTACAGGTGTGAGCCACCACTCCCGGCCGATTTCTCGCAGATTTCTAAAGCTCACATAGACCTTCCTTTCACGGTCCAGGAACCCACAGGGTTGATCCTCAAGGCCTGTGCCACTCTCCGGCGCCCGTAACACCCTGCACCGTCTTTGCTTCACCTTGGAGTGATCACTTACCTCACCTCATTGTCTTCGGGGGCTTATGTTTTGTGGGTGATGGAGCGCATCATCTACGAGGTAGAATCTTTTATGTGTGTTTGCTTATTCCGGGATGCGTTGGTGGCCAGGCTGTGCTCATTCTCGCTTGCTGAAGGTATGTTATCCTGCCAGGGACCAACCTGTTCTAGAAGGAACAGAACATCAGGGACTCCCTCCCAGCCCCCTGTTCCAGGTTACCACAGCATTCTGCAGGAGCAAAGGTGCAGACCAAAAGTAAGGTAAAGGACAGGGCCGGGACCTATATATAGATTTTTCGGAGTAAGGAGGTGGGCCCTTTCGAATATATTGAGATATAATTTACATAAGATAAAATTTATGGCTGGGCAAGGTGGCTCACACTTGTATTTCCAGCACTTTGGGAGGCCGAGGTGGGTGGATCACCTGAGGTCGGGAGTTCAAGACCAGCCCAACATGAAACCCCGTCTACTAAAAATACAAAAATTAGCCAGGCATGGTGGTATGTGCCTGTAATCCCAGCTACTTGGGAGGCTGAGGCAGGAGAATTGCTTGAACTCGGGAGGCAGAGGTTGCAGTGAGCTGAGATCGCGCCACTGTACTCCAGCCTGGGTGACAAGAGCGAGAGTTTTGAAACTCTGTCTCAAAAAAAAAAAAAAAGATAAAATTTACCTATTTTAAGTGCACACAATGAATTTTGGTAACCTTATGCATTTGTATAACCACCTGACAATGAGATACGTAACACTCCATCACCCCCAATAGTTCCCTTGAGCCTCTTTGCAGTTGCTCGCCTCCCTTTGGCCTCTATAAGTAGTCTAGTTTTGTCTTTCTAGTCTTTCATATAAATGGAATCAGTAAGTGTGTACTCTTCTATGTCTGCTTTCTTGCATTCAGCATATTTTGGAGCCTTGTCCATGTCACTTGTGATTCCTCTTTATTACTGAGTAGTAATGCATGGTACAGAGGTAGCACAATTTGGTTTTTCATTATCAGTCGGTGACTATTTGAGTTGTTTCCAGTTTTGGGCAACTAGGAATAAAGTTGCTGTAAACATTCATGTACAGGTCTTTGTGGGGAGTTCTATATTCATTTCTTTTTGATTCATATTCAGGAGTGGGTTTGCCAGGTCATAGGATAGACATACGTTAAAACTTTGTAAGATACTGCAAAACTGTTTTCCAAGGTGGCTATACCATTTGGATTCAAAATCAACACTTTTAGCCTAGAGCATGTAACTGGCCTTCCTGAAATCCATGGATATCTATCTGTGCAATGGTTTTAGAGATGTTTTATTGACTCCCACATGTAATTAAGTTACTTGGCTTTTAGGCAAAAGATGATACCACGTCTATGGATGAGATGACGCGAGTTTTGAACTCTGGGTTTTGTAGAAGAGTTTGCATTGTCTTCCTCCTGATACATCCGCCACGACGCATGTGAGTCAGGTCTCCTGCATGTCCTCTGAATCAGTTTTGCGTACGTGCCTCTAATGGCAGTTTCGAGTTCATCCTGTGTTGAGATGATGCCTGAAGGCGAGAGGAAAAAGTATCTGTGGTTGTCAAATCGGGTGGAAAGTGATTAATCATGGAGACATTTACGGCATGCTGAACTGTTTCGTTTCCTGACCTTTATCCCACATGCATCAGGGGCAGGTGAGGTCAAGTTTAAATCCAGGATGACAAGTGTCTGAGTCTAAGGAAGGTTTCAGCTGAATACTTGGCTTAGAGTCAATGGCTCTGTGTCTCACACCTGGTGAAGACTGACTCTCAATTTAAAGAAACAGCATTAGAGTGAAACACTTGCTGACTTGGCCTTGGGCTAGAGCTTCTTGCAAGGGTTTTAGAACCAACATACCCTTTGGATGTATTGAGGGCATCCTGGTTTTTGGCAGTCCCTGAGTTACAAATCCTGGAATATGTTTGCCTACAGTGTTTCTGTACCATTGGAAGTGCATTATGACTGCTTCTCTCAGAGTCCTTTAACCTCTTCCTCAAGAATCAGCTTTGTCAACTTGATATATCTCATGGCAGGCATGGACTCATGCCTGTGTGTCCAAGGTGGCTATACCATTTGTATTCAAGGGCCTCTATTTTTTCATTTAGAGAAGTGACTAGACACTAGAAAATGTCACAGAATAAACGTGTGGACTACAGCTTGTTTTCCGAAAAGGTCTGGGGATCCCGTGTTAGTATTGGAAGACCCTTTGAGGCCTCGTCCCCTCCACTCCAGCCTGGGGACAGAGCAAGACTCCACCTTAAAAAAAAAAAAAAAATCCATCTCTCGAAATCCCTACAAGAGAGCAGCCTGCAATATTACCTAATTTGTCTTTAATCTGGTACTCCTAGGATAATCCCAGAGAACAGAGTGGCTTACTGTACACACCCTGGATTACTCAGTAAAGAACATGATGGGAAACGGCAGTATTTTTCTCTTCTAAAATAAGTAGGTTTGGAGAGAGCTGGGAAACTGCGGGCTTTAGTTACAAAATGACTATCATTGTGGGAGATGTATTTTCTTCCAATGTTGAAATGCATTGGACAGGATATATAACTTAGAAATAATTTACAGTTAGAGAAGGGCTGTTTCGTCTGAGAGGGGGCGCATCTCCTGGTTGGAAAGGATGGTCCCAGGGAATGAGGGATCAGGCCTCGGGTGAGCTTAGTCTTTTTCTTTTCCAACTTCAATGTGGCCAAACAGAGTGGAAAGTCATCACGTACAAGGACAAAGTCTGTGTTTTTTTTCTCTCACGAGAAGCAGGCAAGTGCTGCCTGAGAAGGTGAAGGCTCACCCGTGGCAGGCTTGCTTCAAGCTGGCTGCAGACCAAAGGCCACACGGGGGCTTTGATCACTGAGGGTGGCACGATGGGTGGCCTTCTCCTTGCTCATGCAGCACTCATCCACAAATTTCGACTGAATGCCCACTCTGTGTAGGATACTGTGCCAAGCACGAGGGATGCCAGGACCCGGCAGAAAGAGTCCTGTTAGAGAACCACAGCTGATAGCTGCCAGCCAGCAGTAAATGTCCAAAGCTTGGCCTGGCCTAGGAGGAGCTATCACCAAGCACTCTGTGGTGCAGGGTCTTGGATGGCGTAGTGGGAGTGTGTCAGCAGAGTGGAGGGGTTGGGAGAGTGGGCCCAGATATGCAGGGGAATGGGTGGGCCAGGAGCCTTGGACCTGGCCTGGCTGAAGGCTGTCCTGACGAGGCACTGGCAAGTGGGCTTGGGAGCCAGAGGGATGACCGAACACGGCCCCACAGAGATCAGCCCAAAGTACTTGGACCCAGGGCATCTGGGATGGTTCTTGAGGTAAGTGCATGAAACCTTCTTTCAGACATATGCGCTAGAGGGCCCCAGCCTCCCCGCAAGCCCTCCTCCTCTCTCTCTCCTCACTGTTGAGACAAGTGCTGTGTCTGCCTTAGATTCCTTCTGCAGGCTTCTGTCTGTCTCCCAGCAGATGCCTCTATGTCTGTCAGCTCTCAGTGTGTCGGGCACATGCACTACCCCCTGTGTGTGTGGGGTGTGTGTGTATGTGAACATGTCAGATACCCAAGGCGGGCTCTCCACTGTTCAGTGTATCTTCAGCCCAGGACCTGAAAGTGCAAATAGTCACCGCCTACATCCATCTTCTTCTGCTTCTCCCTTAGGCATCCCCAACTCGACATACACCAGCCTGAACTCTTTATCCACATCCTTTTCCAGCATGCTCTTCCTCCAGCCCCTACTGACCCCATCACAGGAAAAAGCCATTCCATTCTCCCAGTTACTCAGGGCGACGGCCTTGATGTCTTTTTCCTCTCACACCTGACACCTGACCTGTGGCCATTCTGTTGACTCTCCCTTTGAAATTCATCCAGAATCCAGCCCCTTGTCCCCACTCCAGCACTCACAGTCACAGTGCACCTGGTCTGGACCCTGGCAAGTGCTGCCCAGTAGGACCCCCTGCTTCTCCCCTTGCTCCACACTGTCTATTCTCTGTAGCCTTTAAGAACAAGTCAGGAGGCCGGGCGCGGTGGCTCAAGCCTGTAATCCCAGCACTTTGGGAGGCCGAGACGAGCGGATCACAAGGTCAGGAGATCGAGACCATCCTAGTTAACACGGCGAAACCCCGTCTCTACTAAAAACACAAAAAATTAGCTGGGTGAGGTGGCGGCGCCTGTGGTCCCAGCTACTCGGGAGGCTGAGGCAGGAGAATGGTGGGAACCCGGGAGGCGGAGCTTGCAGTGAGCTGAGATCTGGCCACTGCACTCCAGCCTGGGCGACAGAGCGAGACTCCGTCTCAA
>NW_012102188.1:744656-746232 GCF_000951045.1 Mandrillus leucophaeus
TTGCAGTGAGCTGAGATCTGGCCACTGCACTCCAGCCTGGGCGACAGAGCGAGACTCCGTCTCCAAAAAAAAAAAAAAAAAAAAAATAGAACAAGTCAGGCCATTTCACTGTACTGCTCAAAACCATCAAATCGTTTCCCATTTCCTTCAGAATGCCCTTCAAAGTCCTTTCCGTCACAGCTCTGCGTGGCCTGTGGTGCCTCTGTATCTTCATCTCTGACTTAGTTTACTCCACCCCATTCTCCTCCTTCACCAGACTCCCGGGTACTCCTTCACCAGCAGCATGCACCTGCCCCAGGACCTTGGCACCAGCTGCTTTCCCTACCCAGAACACTCTCCCACATCTTCACGGCCAGCTCTCTCCTTCCCTCCAACTCCCTTATCAGAGAGGCTTTTTCGGTCACTTTGAATAAAACAGACGTCTACCTTTCCATCGTTCTTGACCCCTTAACTAAACCTGCTTGAGTTTTTGTTGTTGTTGTTTGTTTGTTTTTTACTTATTAAAAACTTCTGTGGGATTCCCCTTGTTTTTATGGAACTATGTAAGTGTAAAGAACTTCGTCTTATTGTCTGCTTATCCCTGGGTCCTAGAACAGTGCTGGTATTTGGAAGCTGTTCAGTAAGTATTTACTGAATCAATGAAATGCATTATGCTGTGATTCGTTGTGTGTTTGGAGGTGTTTGGAGGGCCTGGCATGGGAGGATTGGATTTTATGGTGGTAATAGTGACATGGCATGGTAAAGGCATGGAGTAGAGAGGCGGCCACAGAAATGCAAAGGAAGGATGACTGAGGGAGAGGCCTCTAGCTCGGTTGTTGCAGGACAGGGATGCTTGCCTGGCAAGGCTTTGGATGACTCATTATAAGAGCGGTCCTCCAGACTCAGGATCTGCTTTAACATAGGTGTTCAGATTCCTCCTGGGGTCCAGTCAACTCCCATGCCAGTCCCTTGTTCCATGATCCCAGGCCCTGCGCCAGTTCCTTAACTCTCATTCCAGAACCGTAACCCAAACGGCTAAACCTGAGGTTGCAGGCTGACCTTTAGAGAAAAAGTTGAACTTTCTGTTTAAAGCTAAGTGGGAAAAAAACAATGATGGATAAAATGTAAAGATGTACAAAGGTACCAGTTTGTACCTGGGTGTTCGAATTTCTTTAAATTTTGCTCTCAGTGGTACATGGCCATTTGAAATGAGTAATTTAATATTCTGCTTAGTTTTAAATACGTAGATCATTTTCATGGCACTACATAGTAAATCTGTGCTTTGCTTGTCTGCATGTGTTTAGGTTCACATCAGTTTTGGTCATGAAGCTATAGCTCAGGCATTTATCATGGACTTCCTAGAAGTTGCCTTGCCAGCAAGGAGCCTAAGAGGTGTTTGGAAAAATTATCCAAAACTTGGAAATAAGGAAAGAGGATGACTCTGTGTCCTTTAAAGTCCAGATCAGAGCATTGCCTATTAGATCCACTCAAGGATTATTTAAATCTCAAGGGGAATGTAGCTTTGCTTCACATACTGTTTGCTAGTAATTGGCTGCCTGTCAACTTGTGGGAGATAAACTGGATACAATTTTGTCCA
>NW_012102188.1:746972-768148 GCF_000951045.1 Mandrillus leucophaeus
CCTTCCTTCCTTCCTTCCTTCCTTCCTTCCTTTCTTCCTTTCTTTCTTCCTTTCCTTTCCTTTCCTCTCTCCTCTCCTCTCCTCTCCCCTCCCCTCCCCTCCCCTACCCTACCCTCTTCTCCCTCCCTCCCTTCCTTCCTTCCTTCCCTCCCTCTCTCTCTCTCTTTCTTTCCTTTCTTCTTTCTTTTCTGGGTCTCACTTTGTCACCCAGGCTGGAGTGCAGTGGTTTGATCTCAGCTCACTGCAACCTCTGCCTTCCGGATTCAAGTGATTCTCCTGCCTCAGCTTCCCAAGTGGCTGGGACCACTGGTGCGCACCACCACGCCTAGCTAATTTTTGTGTTTTTAATAGAGGTGGGGTTCTGTTATGTTGCCCAGGTTGGTCTTGAACTCCTGAGCTCAAGCAATCCACCCACCTCAACTTCCCAAAGTGCTGGGATTATAGTCATGAGCCACCACATCCAGCCAGCTGTTTTATGTTTAAATCAGCCAAGTGTGGTCGATTTCCTTCAGGTTCAAAAGAGTACCCAGACATTACAGAGTATTGTGCCATAGAACATTAACCAGTTTTGAATGTAACTTAGCAAACTTTTTTCGGCATTCTTTCTGACATACGATACATCTGTGTTCCTCAAATGCTTTGAGAATCAGCTTTTCCATCCTATGGGTTCCCTCAGTAATGAGTTAAAGAATTGTGCTTGCTACATGTATGAGGGTATGAGACCCAAGTTCCTAATATTTTGAAAATGATGTTTTGACAGAGGGGATAAAAAGTCTCCTATGTTAGCTATATAAACCCAAACCTACAAAATGATGTCAAGTACCAGAGAATGTATACAAAAGACATAACCTACTCCCCCCACCAATTTCTATTTTATTAGCATGCATTTCTCAGGAAAGACTGTTCATTCTACCATTCTACCATTCTGCCAATTCAAGTTAGACCGGCCATTTCTCTCTGCTTATCCACTTCCTGTTTTCTCTTAATAAATTTATTTGAAGACAATTTATTAGAGAAAAAGTTGTCTTACAAATGCAAATTGTAAGTTGTCTTACTGATGTGATCCAGCACTACGTCCTGGCCGGCACCCTGCCAGGTCTGTAATTAAGACTGGGGGTTTGCTCTGCAGGGACATGTTCTCCACCTTTGTCTGGGGGGTCTGTACTCAATCTTGCAGTTTGTCTTGGGGCTGAGGTGCTGATTGGGAATCAGGAGACATCAGTTCCGGTCTCAGCAAAGCTGCTGCGAGGTGCAAGGCAGAGGCCTGGTTTACCTGGTATACCACATGCCCTTGACTTCCCTGTGGTAGGTGCCCCTAATTCCGCTCCAGCCCTTGCTTGGCGTGCAATTTACACTGAGGTTGCAAACAACTGCTTATTCCTGTGGGACTTAGTTTATTCCTTAGGGCCAATCTGAAAAACTTACCTCCTTAGTTATGTCCTACAGATTTGCAGACAAATAGGGGAAATAAATGGAAGAAATAAGGGAAAATGTTATCCAAAGTTGGAAATAAGAATAGAAGATGACTCTGTATGCTTTTGATGTCATACTAAAAGGAGCTGCTTTATGTAGCACCATTATTCTGGATGGAGAAATCTGGTGGCTTTGGTCATGGGGACTACATCACAACTAGGGTTGTCCTTTTACTTTTGAGATGGGTGTGATGGGGGAGGATGAGGGTACATCATTCTAGAAATGGCCTCATTTTGCATTTCTTCAGATCCAAAGTTGAAATAATTTTCTGTTCTAAGAACCTTTAAAAGTGGTTCATGGGCCGGGCGCAGTGGCTCACACCTGTAATCCCAGCACTTTGAGAGGCTGAGGCGGGCGAATCCCCTGAGGTTCAGAGATCGAGACCATGCTGGCCAACATGGTGAAACCCCGTCTCTACAAAATATACAAGAAGATCATCTGGGCATGGTGGTGTGTGCCTGTAATCCCAGCTACTTGGGAGGCTGAGGCAGGAGAATCACTTCAACCCGGGAGGCAGAGGTTGCAGTGAGCCGAGATTGCACCACTGCACTCCAGCCTGGTGACAGAGCGAGATTCCATCTCAAAAAAAAAAAAAAAAAAATGATTCATTTCTTTCTAAAATCATTAATTGAACATTAAAAAACATTGATAGGAAAAATTGAAGGTTTTGGGTTATACTCTAGGTCAGTGAGCTTTATGTTTCTGTGGCTCTGAAGCTACATGGTGGACGATAGCAGAAGTCAGTGCTCGGAGTGAAGCTTGAAGAGGAGCTGATGGATTTTTTTGGTGGGGAAGGACTGTGGCTGCACTCAGAGAGAGCTGGGCCAGGCGGGGTGAGGCACAGTCACCTGAGTTCACAGACCCACTCAGATCCTTGAATGAATCTGTCCTGAAATAATGTGGAATCCTGGAACATGCTGCTTTGTGTAGAGCCCATTTTCCTTTTTAACTTGTAAAGGTATTTGTCTCCTGGGTTTCATTTGAAATGCCTTTTTTTTTTCGCCAGATGCTTTCACTAGGAGCAATATCCAGAAAGTTATGTTTCTAGCCTACCTTGTTGTTTGCCTCCTGGGCAGATGGGTTTGTTTACATTACTGACTCAGTTCAGTGGAAAATATTACCCTGATTGGGATGGAGATGGGGCTGCCGTTCTGAAATAACTACACAAGTTTACCTGTTCAGGTGGGACACGGCTTCTTGTGTTAGCCACAGATGAATTTTGAACATTTATACATAGTGCAATAAATGCTGGTTTCTTTCTCCTTCCTCACTCCTTCTGGGGCCTATATATGTGTATCTCTTAACACACATACACAAGCAGGCACACACACGTGCACACACACACACAAGAGGATACATTGCATATACAACTCAATGCTACAAAGAAGCCCTTTTAACAGAAGAGCACACAGGAACTCCGCTGAAGTTTGACAGTGTGATTGTCTTGTGGCTACTCTACTCTGAGGCCACTGTTTGAGCACAGTGAGGGCCTCCCTCCTGCCCCCAGCCACACCAGAGAGCGGGCAGGGGGTCACAGGGAGCAGAAGAGGAGCTTTTTGCCATCACCATGAGAGGGTGACCACAGAAACATGGCTCGAAGGGGAGGGTGAGGTGGTGACTCGTGCCTGCGGATTCCGGAGGGGTTGGCATACACAGCCTATTGGGAAGTAGGGCATGGTCCCTGTGGACTCCGAGTGCGCACCATGGTTTGGAAGGTCCACTTAAGGCAGAGTGCTCAGCGACGTTGCCAGCCAGCTGGATGCGTGTAAACAGAATTGTGAATGGAGAACATTCTTTCACCTTATTCTAGCACATTCTTCTCTCCTACTTAGCTTCTTATCCTTCCTATCTACTCATCTATCTAGCAATCCCTAAAATTAAATCATTTATAAATGAGTCCGATGAGGGTCTTTTCTTGAAAACTGGATTTAATGAATAAGGCAGACCCCTGTGTTTGGATAGGGCTTTGCTTCTTGTTATTCGGAAGGCATAACTTGTTTCCAGGTTGGTTGATGACTCCAGCTGAGGAGGAACGAGTGGCAGATGAGTCCCAGGGAAGACCCCTAGGGGGAATGACTGGAGGTGGCTGTACCAGGGATGAAAAGAGGAGGGTGGTGATGAGGGGAACACAGCCCCTCATGCGAAGAAGTGGGTGTTTGAAATCAGTGGGTGACTTTTTTTTTTTTTTTTGGGCAATGTTGACTCCTTAGGTCATACACAGTGGCCTTGGAAAGCCAGCCCTGCCTCTCTTCCCTCAACTGATTGTGGATTTGTGTAATGAGAACACAGTCTTCTTGAAAAGCATTTCCAGGGTGGCTCATTACAAAGCTTCGTGCGGTCTTCAGAGCAGGGCGAGCTGCAAGGCCCCGGGCTTTCCATTCTGAAAGAGCTGTGGGTGTCGGGGTGGCTGCCAGTTGTGAGCGCTCCGTGGGTGGGGACTCTGTCCCTCAAAGCCACGCACTCAGGCTTGCCCATTCTGGTGTCTCTGTGGGAGACACAAAGCTGAGGTCTCTCCAGGAATGGGGGGCTCCAGCTGGAAGGACATGGAATTTGAACACAGGATCTGCCTTTAACTCAGCCCTGAAGGGAGTCAGACAGACTCTGGTGAGAAAGAGGCCACTGAGTGATCTGACGTCCCCTCATCTGGCCTGGATCATTTTTAAAGTGAAACTCAGCCCAGCCCTCAGGTTCATCCCCCAGCATCCCAGTCACCTGTGAACTGTGATTCCCTCTCAGGGCTTCA
Organism: Mandrillus leucophaeus; assembly: GCF_000951045.1. Taxonomy (NCBI): domain Eukaryota; kingdom Metazoa; phylum Chordata; class Mammalia; order Primates; family Cercopithecidae; genus Mandrillus; species Mandrillus leucophaeus. The sequence continues at coordinate 751,189 of NW_012102188.1, forward strand.
GGTAAGTGATTCAGTGGAGGCAGCCAGCAATTAAAAGAAGCAATTAAAGATCTTTCATTAAAAGATCTTTATGACAGGCCGGGCAAGGTGGCTCACACCTGTAATCCCAGAGCTTTGGGAGGCTGAGGAGGGAGGATCACTTGGGCTCAGGAATTTGAGACCAGCATGAGCAACATAGTGAGCCCCTGTCTCTACAAAAAATGAAAAAAAATTAGCCAGGTATGGCTAAAAAAAAATCTTTATGACAAGTTGTTAAGTAAAGAATGTAAGTGATGGAATGATATATGTAGCAGATTTTTATTTGTATGTATGCAAATATATAAAGTTCTGTAAGTTTGCACACTAAACCGTTGACACAGATGGAGAGTAAAGAACTTTAATGTTTTACTCTATAGGCTTTCCCCCCACAACATTTCAGATATTCTTTTTTTATTTTTTGAGACAGGGGCTCGCTCTGTTGCCCAAGCTGGATTGCAGTGGTACCGTCATAACTCACTGCAGGCTTCGCCTCCCAGGCTCAAGCAATCCTCCCACCTCAGCCTCCCAACTAGCTGGGACTATAGGTGGGCAGTCACCAGGTCTGGCTAATATTTTATTTTTTGTGGAGACAGGGTCTCACTATATTGTCCAGGCTGGTCTCAAACTCCTGGCCTCAAGTGATCCTCCCGCCTCAGTCTCCCAAAGTGCTGGGATTATAGGCATGTGCCACTATGCCCAGCCAGCAGATATCCTTGAAAACGTGATTTATCATATAATACAAGCAATATGTGCTCTCCTTGCTATTTGAAATGCCTCTGAAAATGAAAACCTAATTCTACACTAAAAAATTCTATTGCAGCCGGGCGTGGTGGCTCACGCCTGTAATCCCAGCACTTTGGGAGGCTGAGGTGGGCGGATCACGAGGTCAGGAAATCGAGACCACCCTGGCTAACACGGTGAAACCCCATCTCTACTAAAAATACAAAAAGTTAGCCGGATGTGGTGGTGGGCACCTGTAGTCCCAGTTACTCGGGAGGCTGAGGCAGAAGAATCGCTTGAACCCAGGAGTCGGAGGTTGCAGTGAGCCGAGATCATGCCATTGCACTCCAGCCCAGGAGACAGTGCAACACTCTGTCTCAAAAAAAACCACAAAAAACAAACAAACAAAAAAAAACAAGAATAACAAAAATAACAACAAACAACAATAACAAAAATAACAACAAAAAACCCAATAAACAAGAAAAAAAACCCAAAAAACAATAACAAGCAATAACAAAAATAACAACAAAAAACAACAAAAACAAAAACAAAAATTTCTATTGCGTCTGACATGAAAAGAGCACATAGTCTTCAAATGTCAAGGTTTCTCCATAGCCTCCCAGTCTTCCCTGGGCTGTAACTCCTTATTCCAACCATCTCCCTTTGCTAATTCCTTCAGTCATCATGGGCTTCATTATTGTCAATTCTTAAGCTTCAGTTTTACAAACCCAGCCTTTACATTTTGGTGAAGCAATTTTGGGAAATTTCCCACAATTCAGGAGAAAGCATCTGGAACAATTCAAACTTGAAGAACAAAGAACACCAGAGGAGTCTCATGATGTTTTTGATTTTTTCTTATTTCTTTTCTTTGTCATGATAAGCTTTTTTGTTTGTTTGTTTTCAACTGTGCATTGCCTTATTCTCATATACTTGGATGACAAAAATATCAAGTTACTAGATTTGTATAAGACTGTCCTGACTGCAGAGATTCTCTTGAAGTAGTTTCACTACTTAACCATTCTGTGTTGATGAACTCATCACAGCCAAGTTCTTCTATCAGAGGACTAGTAGCTTCAGATGCAGTCAGAGCTGTAGTCAGTGTTAAAATATCAGAATCCATCCTCTGAGGATTTCTGTGTTGTTCGGCATCAAACGCCGCTTCCCTTGCTCTGCAGGCCTCCGCTAATCGCCTGCGGCCTTCTGCAAGTTCCTGCATTCTGCTCGGGGCAATTGGGTAATTAATTCCTAAGACGATGACAAGTGGGTGTTGGAGGCAGAGATTCGGCAACACGGCCAGGCCTGGTCAGTTCGGGGCCCAGACTTGGGCGTGGCCTCTGCACCCTCCTCCTTGGCTGCTCTGATAACAATCGGATGGCCCCGTCGTTGTCATCGGGCCTTCCCTGGCCTCCTCACGCTGTACCACCTGGGCTCCCACCTTCCTTGGCCTCACTCTACCTGCCTGCCCAGTGTTAGACCACAGGGCCAGCTGAGCCTCTTCTAGGAAAATTGGAGTAACAACAGCACAGCTGAGTGCGCACACACCCTCACATATCCTGCAGACTGTTGTCCCCATGTAGACATGTTCCCATGAGTAAGGTCTTATCTATTATCTGAATACTTAATAAATTTATAAAAAGAAAACAATAGTGCAAGAAGAAAGAGAGAGTGTGTAGCAGGCCCCAGATGCCTGAGTTCCCTTGGGCAGAACCTCTTCCTGGCCTGGTCTCTGGCATCTGGGAAGGCCACTCTGCCTTAACTTCTGCTGGAGACACTTGGCTCACAGCTGCTGACAATTTGAAGCTCAGTTTTCACTGTGACTGTGGCGGATGTCCTGGATCTCACTGAGGAGTCAGAGGAGGGTTGTTCCCTAAGGCATCTCTCCTTCTCCTCCCCAACTCATCCACCAAAGCAGGGGTGGCCACTCTGAGAACGCAGTAAAAGCATTGGACCTGCTACCAATGCCCACGCAGATACTGCACACCTTGCATGACATCCTAGGGCCAGGGGGTCTGGGTGGGGAACTTGTGCCATAGGGAGGTGCTTGCTCCTTTAGCAATGAGTTCTATTCCCTGCCCTCCTTCATCTGAGGACATGCAACCATGAGCTGCCAGCAGCCAGCAAATGCAGGACTAATGTTCAGGGGGAAGGCAAGATGGTCCTGGGGCTTGAAGGTGCCAGGGGCTGCAGGTGGCTGCTACGGTGGGACTCTAGGAGACCGCTCAGTCATGGGGGAGCCAAGAGCATAGCTGGGGGCTCTGCGTGTCCAGGCATTTCCTAAATACACTAGTCACTGTTGCGAAATCTCCCACACCTGAAGGGGCAACCAGTCGGCTTACACTGGGCAAATCACAGCTAGGAGCAGACTAGAGATAATGTCTGCCCTGTCCTCACCACCCTTTCCCCTCTCTTTCTCCATTTTCTCTCTCTCCTGTCTAACTGCGGTTGCATCGCAGGAGTTACAGCTACTGTTTGTTTTGCACTTAACAAAGTCCGTGAGGGTCTCTGTTGACATTTTGGCAAGAGGAGCCTGGAATGCACCTTGCGCGGTCCACCTCCATCCTCAGCCACGTCACTGACATTTTGGAGTGAAGAAGCCCTTTGGTGAGATGCCAGTCCAACTTGGATTTTGCACAGTGTTGAGCCTGGGCACCGGGCCCATTCCTGCATTCACTGCACATTAGGATGTGGCTGTCAGCTGAGACATTTCAGGAGAGTGGGGGTGATCCTGAATGGAGTTGGCCTGCCTGGGCTCAAATTCCAGCCCTGCCATTGACCTGCTGGGTGACCATGGGCAGGTTTCTTCTTTTTTTTTTGAGATGGAGTCTCGCTGTCTTCCCCAGGCTGAAGTGCAGTGGCTCGATCTTGGCTCACTGCAACCTCCACCTCCTGGGTTCACGCCATTCTCCTGCCTCAGCCTCCCGAGTAGCTGAGACTACAGGCGCCCGCCACCACGCCTGGCTAATTTTTGTATTTTTAGTAGAGACGGGGTTTCACTGTGTTAGCCAGGATGGTCTCAATCTCCTGACCTCGTGATCCGCCCGCCTCGGCCTCCCAAAGTGCTGGGATTACAGGTGTGAGCCACCGCGCCCAGCCTAACCATGGGCAGGTTTCTTAACCTTTTTGGCACACAGGTTCCTCGGCCATCAGTGGGGATAACAGTGGAAACCATGTTATGAAGTCACTGAGAATGAAATGAGATCTTTCTTACAGAGTTTTGTTTGCATTATTATGCCAGGCACATGAGAAGTACTTGGGAGTCATGACTTTCAATCGTGTTTGGCACCAGAGAGAGGGATTGTGGCTCTGAACCACTTCTCTGAGTAAAATAATCTCTCAGTGTCTCTCCTTCTTCCACATCACTGGGCACATAGTTTTTCTTTAAAACTTTGAATGTAAAATTAGCCCGGCATGGTGGTGCACACCTGTAGTCCTAGCTACGCAGGAGGCTGAGGCAGGAGAATCGCTTGAACTTGGGAGGTGGAGGTTGAGTGAGCTGAGATCCGAGATCACACCACTGTACTCCAGCCTGGGTGACAGAGCAAGACCCTGTCTCAAAAAAAAAAAAAAAAATCCCAAAAACTTTGAGATGTGTTTTTTGCTATTAGGGACTTGAGTCCAGTGGATCAGTAGATGTCTTTGTGACACATAGTGATGGAGAGGAACCACGGTGGTTCATTCATTCATTCATTCATTCATTCATTCATTCATTCATTCAGCAATGACTTCTCTAACTGCACATTGCTGGCTGGGCCTTCACTTCTACACAGAGTGTGCAGGGGAGCAGATAGTTCAGTCCTGAGTGAAACAGGCCTGAGACTTGTGCTCCTTCTGGGGAGAAGTTTGCCTGCCCTTTTCAGCCCTGGCTTGGGGTGGGGTGAGTGGTCGCTGCCAGAGGGCCATGTTAGGACTCATTTAGGACTCATGTGGCCTGGATGGCTGCCCACTCACCTGGGGTATGAGCTTTTCCTTTTCCTGGAAAGTTCTTTTCAAGTGTGAGGGGTGGGATGAAGACTTTGTCCACATGTTTTCTCCCTGCCCTGACTCACTTGTGGTTTTTGTTCCCAGAATCTCCTCTGCCGTGTTTTGGTTTTGAGGGAGTTGTGTGTGCGCCTTGCTTCTCTCCACTGGCCTCGCCCCCTTCACCGCACCAGACCTTCCAAGGAAACATTCTGGATGTGCAGTTTTCTAGCAGTTGAGAGAAGAAATGGTGAGGGACATGCTATTTTGCACCATTTTGTTCTTGAACATTTTTCGTTCAAGAAAAACAATAATGCCACACCCAAACTAGCGTTCCACTGCACTCACCTTTTAGAAACACGAGAGAACCTCTTGAGCTTAGCTGTTGTGGTCCCACCTCCAGCCTCTGCCCATGCAAGCTCTGCTCTTGCCTGGCCCTCAGCCGGTCTTACCTGCACTGTTGCGTCCTCCCCAAGCCACCGGGCCACAGGGCTTTTTTTCTTCCTGTGTGGCACTGGTCAGGGTGGGCTTTTCACCTTTTCCTTTTCATTAGCTTCTGGCACATCACCCCAACTTGATGGCGAACCCCTGAGGACAGGGATTAAGCCCTGACTTTTACAAAAGGTTTCTGTAAAATCAAATCATAATCACTGTAAATTAAAATCATGCAAACAAAACAAAAGTGCAAGGAAGAAAGTCAGTGTCAGTTACAATCCAGCCCCCTAGAGACATCCGCTGCCCATGCCGGCTGCAGCGTCCCTCTGGCTAGCTCTCTCCACACCTATGTCAGGTGCTGATTACGGAGGATGTAACAAGAGTGGGATGGTAATAGGCGTTGCTGCTGTGGGACTGACCAGCACCACACTGCTTTGTTATTTATTTATTTATTTATGAGATGGAGTCTCGCTCTGTTGCCCAGGCTGGAGTGCAGTGGTGCGATCTCAGTTCACTGCAACCTCTGCCTTCCGGGTTCAAGCGATTCTCCTGCCTCAGCCTCCCGAGTAGCTGGGATTACAGGCACACGCCACCACGCCCAGCTAATTTTTTGTATTTTTAGTAGAGACAGGGTTTCACCATGTTGGTTAGGGTAGTCTTGAACTCCTGACTTTGTGATTCGCCTGCCTTGGCCTCACAAAGTGCTGGGATTACAGGCGTGAGTTACCGCACCTGGCCTGCTTTGTCATTTTTTGCCCTTGCTTTGTCATCTCTTTCCCTTCCTAACCCAGGGGACCCATTTTTAGCATAATATTATGTAAGAAATAGGTCTAGCAAGTCTCGATTGATGGCCTTGACTGATTATTCAACACACATTTCTTAAGAGACAGAATGACGCATGGTCAAGAACACAGCCCAGAAGCCACACTGCCAGGTTTTGAGGCCTGCCTATATCTGGCTGACCCTGGACAAGTGACATAAATTCTTCATGCCTCAGTTTCCATATCTCTAAAATGGGGATTAGAATAGGATCTACCTCATATGTTTATACTAGTACTTGATTGTGTTCTAAACAGCACCTGCCCTGTGGCAAGTGTTTGGTGAGAGTTCTGTTGACCATCTATTAATGTGCGAAGTCCTGGGAATATGGGGAGTGAAGGCTACAGCAGCTCTCACGAGTCATGCCATGCATGCAGTGAATGACACCATAAGGGCCGCTGGAGGGCAGTCAACTTGGGATCTCTATCCACGGCAGCATTGAGGAAGGGTGCTTAAGCCATCCTGGGAGGGGCAGGAGAGCATCCTCCTGCAAGGGTGCCCTGGCCTTCCTCACCTCCCTGCCTATGCAGAGAGTAACATTTGCATCACTCACACTGGGGTGTGCTGGTGGGACAAGGCTGCTTATGGCTGAAGGGGACCTGCAGGGCTCTGCATGCTCTGAGCATCCTGGTCTCCCCTGCACAGCCTCCATGGCAGGGGTGAAGGACTCTGATGGTGTTTGTCACACCTGAGCAGCTTGGGTGGTGAGACAGGGTTTCTTGGCCTCGTCTCTTCTCTTCTGTTGCTGTGTCCTTGATTTCAGTCCAGTGATCCTATGGGCCCTGTGTCCCCTCCTCCTGTGTTCTTCACCTCAGTGGTTGGTGATCTCCAGCTTGAGGATGACTGCAGAAGCAACAAGGAGCTTGGAAGTTTATTTCTATCCAACAAGAAAAGATCATGACTATCTTTGTTTTCTGGTCTGGGTAATAGAAATGAGAGTCAGGGAGAGGAGAGGCTACAAAGACTTTAATTATTCTCAGGCAAATTTCTAAAAAACATTTACACTAACCTGCTGTCTTCTGAGGGTGCTAAACAAACCCCTCTCATCTGAGGCTTGCCCTTGGCCCTGGGCTGCAGCAGAAGGGAGTTCACTCACATCCCCAGTAGTGGGGCTGCCTGAGTCTTGCTGTGAGCCAGGGGTGTGATTGATCTAGGGTTTTGTGAGGTGGGAGTGAGAAACGATTCTGCAGGGGTTTCCCAAGTCCACTGTTTTGGTTAGATTCTCTTGTTCTTTCAGTTCCCCAACAGACTGCACCATCACATAAATCAATGCTGAAGTGAGCTGTGGCATGAGTAGTTCCAAGCAATCCATGATCAATATGTACCTTTAGCACTGGGGCAACTGACTCAGTTTCCATTACAAAATTGACCTTCAATCATGTTCAGTTTGGGGTGATATGGAAAGGCAGTCTAACTGAAGAGAGCGTAGTTGGGGTGTTGGTGTAACTGCCTAGTGGGTTCTCCTTGCCCCCTGCCCAGATACAGCCAATTTATCAAGACAGAGGAATTGCAATAGAGAAAGAGTTGAGTTCACACAGAGCCAGCTAAACAGGAGACCAGAGTTTTATTACTCGAGTCAGTCTCCCTGAAAATTTGGAGGCTAGAGTTTTTCAAGGATAGTTTGGTGGGCAGGGGCTAGGGGAATGGGTGCTGCTGATTGGTTGGGGATGCACTCATAGAGGTGTGGAAAATGGTTCTCATGCTCTGAATTTACTTCTGGGTGGGGGCTTCAGGAGCACTTGAGCCAAAAGTCATGGGTCTGGGTGGGCCCACTTGGTCATCAGAAATGCAAAAGCCTGAAAGGACATCCCAAAAGGCCGATCCTAGGCTCCCAAGAGTTATGTTATCTGTGGGACTTGGTAATCATTTACGCCTACATCTTAGCAGAATTCAGCCTCCTCTCATCCCCTAACTTTGTGGTCTCTCATCAGTTTTACAAAGGTGGTTTAGTTTTGGGGAAGGGCTATCATCATTGAAACTATAAACTAAATTTCTCCCAAAGGTAGCTTGTTCCAGGTCCAGGAATGACCAAGGAGAGTCTGGAGGTTAAAAGCAAGATGCGGGTGGTTAAATCAGATCACTTTCACTGTCATAATTTTCTCACTGTTAGAATTTTTGCAAAGGCAGTTTCATTGGGAGGTTACCCGGAGGTGGCAGGATACCTGTGCACAGGTGAGTCTGCAGGGGAGCAGGCGTTGGTCTGGAACTGCTTCTGACCTTGGGTACGCAGGTCATGTGACCTCAGACAAATCCCTTGACCTCTTAACTTTTCTTTTTTCTTTTAAATTAAGGTAGTAAATTGTGTTACAGATGCTAGTGGGTGTCTCACCGAGAAGGTTCCATAGGCAAGTACGTCTGCAAAAAGCTGGTCTTCCACGTCCTCTCAATTACAACTTCATTAGCATATTAAAAGCTCTGCCAGTACCTGCAGGAAGAAAACTATTTGGTGTTCAGCAAGCACTTTCCCCTTGTTTTCTGACCACAAAGCCTCCTCTCTGTGGTGATGGTGGTGATGGGGGGATACATTTTGGGAAATATTGGTCTAGGGGTTCTTCCTGCTCTTGAACCTTGTGATGTAAAAATTTTTGCCTGCAAAGTGCATGTTGTTGATCTTGGCCTTAGCAGCTTCCACTGAGGCCTTCTTTAGGAGGGACAGCCTCAGGCAGCAGAGTGATAGAGCTCAGCTCTATCACCAGCTTCCAAAGCATGGCATCCAGAAGAGCTTCAGTTCAAAACCAAACCTCACTGTAAACTTGCAACTGAAATTGTTGTAAGTTCCCTGTGGGTGAGGAACACAGGGCAGCGTGTCTGCATTCTCCCCTGTCATGGAACCTGCCATGTCCCAGCAGCCACCAGGGTGCTGGCCCTCCCCTCCCGTTTCCCCTGGGCCACTGTCATTAGCCCAGCTGACTCCCAGCCCCCTCTCTTCCTCTGTGCCTCGTGCCCTGGTTCTGCTTTTAGAGGAGCCAGGCTTGGCTGAGCAGGTGGCCAGCACTGGGAGGGAGCAGAATAGCTCCTGTTATTCCCTCCCTTCCTCAGCTTGGAGCAGGAAGCAGCCACCTCTTGCCTGTAAGAGTCACCAGTGACTGTATCTAGAGACTTATTACTTTCTGTGGCTTGAAAACAGCTTTTTAAAACATGAAAATCACTTGCATTGACATAGCTTTTTCACTCTTCGAAGGCTTCACTCATGATCTGGTTTAGTTGTCTTCAAGCCCCATGTCTCTGGAAAAGCAGTGGGCAGAGGCATATTGTATAGACCCCGCAGCCCACAGAGCAGAAGAGGCTGAGGGAGTCCTTCACGTTATCCTGGCAGTGGCAGGAGTTCGAAGCAGCCTCCCTCAGGACTCCCTGAGCTGTGATGGCCTGGCTCACTCTGTAGATGGAAGCTTCCAGGCCGGCTGGAATGCTGCCCCTTCCCGTGGATTTGGGTTGATTCCTGGGCTGACCACAGAAAGAAACGTCCCTTACTTCCAGAAGCTCAGGAGTGAGGGGTGCAGAACGCCCTTCCTGGGGGGCTTCTGTAGCAGCAACAGGGGCTTTCTTGCACTGTTTCGTCAGGATATTTGGGGCATGCATGAGTCTAAGGCCAAATTCCTTGGCCTGCATTGGAGAAGCGATTTCCTTATCTAAACTTGTGAAGGGCAAGTGGAAGCAGCCAGGTGGGAGAGCTCTAGGGGCATGCGCACGATTATGTAGAGTCAAAAGCACCCATGTAAGGGACATGTTGGCAGTGCTGCTGGGCTTCTTACTAGGGAGCACACTCTGTTTTTTTTTTTTTTTACAGTTTTTAATTTAATTTAATGTACTTATTTTTATTATACTTTAAATTCTAGGGTATATGTGCACAACATGCAGTTTTGCTACGTATGTATACATGTGTGCCCTGTTGGTGGGGAGCACACTCTTTGCTGCCTCCATCAGGGACATGCTGACCAGTCCCTGGCCTCCTGTCTGCCGCAGCCGTGGGGCTTCAGAAGCCTCAACTAGTGCCCCAGGGTGGCCAGAGATGTCCTGTGAGACGGCAGCTGTTGCTTTCCTCAAGCTCCACACTGGGTGGATGAACCGTCAGTAACTTTATGTATCCTGTGGCTTATACCTGACACTTTTTGTTTTCAATCTCTCAGTGTAAACAGAGTAATTATATAACCCTTTCCCGCAACCCATTACAGTGGTTAAAAAAAAAAAATCTCAAAAGACGCTGTCCTAAGTCAGGTGTACTGAGACACTTTGTTTTGAGTTTCCAGAATTATTGCAATCCTTTGCTGTTCACCCTTGGCCCCTGCCCCATTTTGCTCTTGGGAACAGGAACCAGAGGCTGGCACTGGGTACCAGGCTCAACTCTGCAAGAGCAAAGCCAGACCAGGACAAGAGCTGTTGATTTTTACAGCCATGTTGAACTGAAATTCCACATAGAACATTTCCTAAAAATCCAAACTTTGAACCATCGACTATGGAATATTTTTTTTCTTATAATTTTTGGTAGAAATTTCTTTTCAGTAGCTTTTTAAAATTATAAAGTCAATATATAGAAAATAATAAAGGGGCAAAGAGAAGATAAAAATGAACCATAATCTCACCATCCAGAGATACCCACTTTTGACATTTTGTTGTATTTCTTCCCAGTTCTCTGTATATATGTGTACATATATGTGTAATTTTATTGTTGTTTTGGAATCTGTTGTTTTTAAATTTTGTACTATAGCTTTTCACTTTGCATCATATAACTATGTTTCTGCATCATTAAATAGTCTTTTTTTTTTTTTTTTTGACAGAGTCTTGCTCTGTCGCCCAGGCTGGAGTGCAGTGGCCGGATCTCAGCTCACTGCAAGCTCCGCCTCCCGGGTTCACGCCATTCTCCTGCCTCAGCCTCCCGAGTAGCTGGGACTACAGGCGCCCGCCACCTCGCCCGGCTAGTTTTTTGTATTTTTTAGTAGAGACGGGGTTTCACCGTGTTCGCCAGGATGGTCTCGATCTCCTGACCTCATGATCCGCCCGTCTCGGCCTCCCAAAGTGCTGGGATTACAGGCTTGAGCCACCACGCCCGGCCTCATTAAATAGTCTTGAAAAACACCATCTTAAAGTTCCTACAATAGATTCCATCTTATAGCAGTGCCATAATTATTTAACTGTTCCCATATTGTGGGACAAATACACCGTTGCCATTTTTTTACAAGTATATATAAAGCTTCAATGCACATCTTTGCAAAGAAGTCCAAGTTTCTGATTCCTTCCTTTCCATGGTTTGCCAGAAGGGTTATTGCCAGGTGGAGGGATATAAACTCCTTTATTATAAAGGCCTCAAATCCAGATTGCCAAATTGTTTTCCAGAATAGTTCTTCCAAAGACAGATGCCCGAGGCTGCCAGCAACTGCCAGCAACCTCAGCTGGGAGCCGTGGAGGTGAGAGGAGGCCATTTATTCATTGCACACTCTTTCTGTGATTTCTGAGATGAAGAGAGAGGTTGAGATTTGACTCGTTGCTTACAGAGCCGTAGGCCAAAACGGAGGAAGGGAATGAATGAGTGCTGAGAAAGCACCTGTGTCAGATCCGGTGGGAGCCATAATGACCCAATGCCTGTCACCCAAGCTGTGGTGAGCCGTAGCGTCCAGCAGGTGTGTGGACTCCTGAATTCCCGACGTTTCTTCTGACTTTTCTCTGTAACTAGTTAACAGCCGGCACGTTCCGGGCACACTTGGGTCAGACTGGACTCTCTCTCTGAAGAACATCAAAATTGTCACTTTGCACATAATTCTAAGTACACAGACTCTGGGAAGGCAGTCCTTAAGGTGTCCCAAGAGGAAGTGCTGGCCTTCTGCAGTAATGTTTCTCTTTTGTTCGGGTTCAGAGGCTACTTTTCTTGCTAACTGCTGAGTTCAGAGCCTCTTAAGTGAAGTAGATTCTGAGTGCCAGAGAAGCAGAACAATGATCCTCAAATTTAGGTTTGTTTGTTTGTTTGTTTGTTTTTTAAATAACCCCCCCCCAAAAAAAAAAGATTTGTAGAAAGGTCTTAGCTAAAAACACGATGCCTGGAGCCAGCCATACACTCAGCCAATGTTCGTGATGCTGAAATGGAATGAAGTGACGAATGTTACCCCAGGAGGTGTCCAAAGAGCACCCTCCAGGGGTCAAAACCTCCGCCAGGCATCCACTGCCACCTCTTCCCAAGACAGCTGAGGGGCCTGGGACCACCAGGACCAGGGTAGAAGGTCAAGCATTAGACCTTCCAGGTGCCTTCTCCCCCAGGCTGGCATCTGCCCGGTGCCAGGTGCCAGGAGGAATGTGAGAAACAGTGTCCTGCTGCAGGTGTGTGATGACACCACAGAGCCATGGGCTGTCATGGCTGATGTCCATGGGGTTGAATCTGGGCTCCAGTGGCTCTGCAGACATTGCTTAATCTCACTCATCATCACATCCTTCATCTATAGAATGGGCTAACAGACGGTCCGCCTTTTGAATGGTTGGGATCACTGATGGAAAAGTCGATATTGGAAGTGTACTGAAAAACTTAGGAGGGCTGGGCACGGTGGGTCACGCCTGTAATACCAGCACTTTACGAGGCTGAGGTGGGCAGATCACTTGAGGCCAGGAGTTCAAGACCAGCCTGGCCAATATGGCGAAACTCCATCTCTACTAAAAATACAAAAATTAGCTGTGCATTGTGGCACACGCCTGTAATCCCAGCTACTCAGGAGGCTGAGGCAGGAGAATCGCTTGAACCCAGGAGGTCGAGGTTGTAGTGAGCCGAGACTGAGCCACTGCATTCCAAACTGGATGACAGAGCAAGACTCGGTCTCAAAAAAAAAAAAAAAAAAGCTGGGGAGGTGCTAAATGAATGTTACCTTCCATGTGCCTCTTCCCACAGACTCAGCAATCCAGGAGCAGAGGCAGCGACCCAGAATCACTAGGGGTGGTTCTCTTTTTTTTTTTTTTGAGACGCAGCCTCGTTCTGTCACCCAGGCTGGAGTGCAGTGGCCGGATCTCAGCTTACTGCAAGCTCCGCCTCCCGGGTTCACACCATTCTCCTGCCTCAGCCTCCCGTGTAGCTGGGACTGCAGGCGCCCGCCACTACGCCCGGCTAATTCTTCTGTATTTTTAGTAGAGACGGGGTTTCACCGTGTTAGCCAGGATGGTCTCGATTTCCTGACCTCATGATCCGCCTGCCTCGGCCTCCCAAAGTGCTGGGATTACAGGCATGAGCTACCCCGCCAGGCCTAGGGGTGATTCTCATAAGAGATTTTCAGTATGCAGGGGGGATCTTGGGGGAGATATTTTCCCTCGAACCGAGGGAGGTCTTCTTGTGTCTTCAGGTGGTGTTTGTCCCAGGGGCAGGATGCACAGTGGCTCCTACACATGCGGTTTGGCAACCCTGTCTCTCCTCACCCTGGTACCCTGGCAGTCCCTTCATATTTCTGTCCTTTGCATCTTCTCTGAATTCCTGAATTCCTAGCTGCTGCCTTGGCAGCATGGCCTGAACACTGTGCCCATTGGCGGGCATTTAGGGGGCAGAGGTGTTCCCTGGACTCTTAGGGAGCCCAGTCAGGCTCAGGGCACAGCACTTGCAGGTGGATGGAGGCTCAGGAGGCACAAGGGTATTGCGGGCAGATGAGGTGGGGCTGCCCCTCCCCTGCCCTTACTGAGAAGGAGACACTGGTGGGGCAGAGGGTCCCAGTCCCCGGCAGGGCAGCCTAGTGGGTACCGTTTGGGAACAGGCAACTCATAGCCTACTGCCGCCTGTGCATGGTTCAGCCTATAGAAGGCAGCCTTGGCTTGCAGCCCAGTCCCAGTTCCTTCCAGGTGTGACCACAAGACCTGAGTTATGTGACACAGAGCGTGACAACTTTCACGCGGGCCACCTCTTCCAGAATGGCTATGGGGCCTGGCAGGTCCCTGTGCCCCTTGGACAGCTAGACTTGTGACAATAAGCGACAGGGACAGGGCCTGGTGTGTGACCATCCCTCTGCCCATAGGAGGTTACCAGGTCTAGGCTGAGCTGGAGCCCCATAGCACTGGTTTCTAGAATAGTGCAGAAGCTGGGCCTATCCTGGAGACTACACTTAAAATGAAAAAAGAACAAAAAATCTTTCTTAGGGTGTAACTCTTCACAGTTATTCCTAGTTCATAGGGGAGCAACCGTTTGCGACGTTTTCTGGAGGCTTCTTAAAGGAAACCTCTCACCCTCTCGGGTGTGGCACTTGGCTGCTGGGAACAGACAGTTTATCTTGCAGAGAAAACTGTTTTGCAAGAGGTTTCCCACCATTATGGTCTTAGGGAGGGTCCCTGCCAGCTTTTCTTAGTCACTTGGGCTTAGAGGGAAGGTGGTTTTCGTTTTTTTTTCTCTGTTCTTTTTTTTTTTTTTTCTTTTTTCTGAAGGCAAGAGCCATCTGGGGGCAGGGCACACATGGGTAATTACCCTGACTTAGGGAGACAAAAGGACTGCTGATCAGCAGTTCTCAGGGCCGCTGCAGGTGGCTGATGCTTTTGGTGGAATGTCACAAAGTACCCAAGCCGGGGGTGAGTCAGAAATCCTTAGGTCACTTGTGGTTTTCTTTCATGGTTTTGCTGTGACTATTAACTTGTTTTTACTTAACAAGAAAAACAGGTGTTTGGGTGTCTGTTTGAAACAGTGCTGCCCTGCTGTTAGCAACTCACTATAGTCATGAGGCTGTCCTGGCTTGGCGACACCGAATACCCACCTGGAATAAGGAGTGAACCCTGGAGGAAGCCGGAAGCCAGTCCCCTGAGAGGGATGGGGCATCCCTGAGCGCAAATACAGAACCTGGTTGTTGTGAATTTCAATCGAACTTGGAGTCAATCGACCAATTCATTAATCTGAATTGCTTACTTACTGCGCCAGCCCCCAGCGCCCTCCCGGACACCTTTGGAGATGAACTTCCACCTTGGAAGGAGCGTGTGTGCTGGGACCGTGGCTTTGCTTTTATACATGTAGCCAGGTGTGCCGGCAGCTCTCACCTGAGTTCTGTTGCTTTCTGGAGGGAAAGAGAGGCAGTGCATTTGTCCACATGCTGCTGTGGGCTTGCTTTCCACCTGGCCAGGCAACCAGATGCTGCAGCTTTTTAAGTCTCACTAACGTCAATGTGTGCACTGCCCGTTACCAGCACCAAGACACTGACAAGAATGTCTGCCTCCCCAGCTGCAGGTGCTGAAGGCTTCCCTCAAGTCCTCAGGCCTTAAAGGATGAGTTTCAGGCCTTTTGCAAAGAATATCAGAAATGAGAATCTGGCTCAAAGCAAGTCTGCGCAATTCTGCACAGGGATCGAAGGAAATGGAGGCGCCGGTTTGAGTCCTGGGCCTTGGGCCTGGACATGGCTGGGATCTGCCAGAAAAACAGACCAGGAGCTCTTTTATTTTCGTTTTTGTTTTGAGACAGTTTCTTGCTCTGTCACCCAGGCTGGAGTGCAGCAGTACGAACGCACCAGCTCACCGCAGCCTTGACTTCCTGGGCTCAAGTGATTCTCCCACCCCAGCCTCCCAAGTAGCTGAGACTACAGGCATGTGCCGGCTAATTTTTCAATTGTTTGTAGAGATGGGATCACACTATGTTGCCCAGGCTGATCTCTGACTTCTTGGCTCAAGTGATCCTCCTGCCTCGGCCTCCCAAAGTGCTGGGATTACAGGCATGAGCCACCACGCCCAGCCTGCTGTTTTTTTTTTTTCTTTTAAAAAATTTTTAAAAAGAAAATTGGGTGGAGAAAAACAAAGTGTTTAAAAAAAACCCAGGAGTTAAAAGTGACCCAAATGTCCTCCTTTTACCCTGTGCTTATTGTACTTGCATCACAACTTATGTCTGTGACCTGTAGACACAGGGCTCTGCAGGACTGGGGCTGTATTCTGCAGCTTGGAGCATAGGTGACTGGAATGCTGAATAGCGATTGCTCAGGGCATAGCCTTCCCCATCCCCTGCCACCAAACCAGACCCCAAGGTTGTGGGAATTCCTGGAAATCATGAGGTGCTTGAGCTCCGTCCTGTATGGCCGGGAGCTCCAAAGATTTGCTGCCTTGCTGTGCCACTGTGGCTGGCAGGGAAGAACCAGAGCAGCCGGTGAGTCAGACACTCCGGGTTACTGTCGCTGAAGTCATTTCTGAGGGGGATGGCCAGCACCTCGCTGCAACCAATTGCTCTCCAGGAGGCACCAGTCGCAAAGGTGGGAGAACACAGTCGTTGCGGGTAGACTTTGCTCTGTATCTTGCTGTATCTGCTGTACCATGGACATGCCCAGATCCCAGCAGACAGTTCATCTGTTGGATTAATCTGTTTTATTCTTTTTGAAGAAGAGGCAGTCCAGGGTGGGAAGCCTGTCAGTGCATCACCCATCACATCAGGAAACATTTTCGCCTCCTATTCCTTATGGATATCAGATGGGGTGTTCGTGGGCCCTTGCCTGGGCCTCCCTGAGGTGTGGATTGCCTGTATGAAGGGAAGTTGAAACTGATGGCTTGTAGGTCCCCTCACAGTGGCTGCAGGTGACCCCATTCACCCGTGGTGAAGAGACAAAGGTGGCTTATTGCATGGCTGGGGAAGCCCAGGGCTCAGGGCTCCTGGCACAGGGAAGGTGCTGGGAGCCCACAGGCTTCCAAGGGCCTGAGTGAGGATGGCTGGTGGATGTCTGCCCTGCTGGCCACGCTCATCACTCACCGAGGCAGAGTTGGCTCTGCTCAGCCTCTGAATGCCTAGGAGGCATTTGTTGTCTGTGCAGGGACAATGAGAATCCA
This sequence comes from Mandrillus leucophaeus, assembly GCF_000951045.1. Classification (NCBI taxonomy): domain Eukaryota; kingdom Metazoa; phylum Chordata; class Mammalia; order Primates; family Cercopithecidae; genus Mandrillus; species Mandrillus leucophaeus. Next base: position 767,872 of record NW_012102188.1, read on the forward strand.
GGATTAGAGGGGGACAAGGGTCCTAAAATCCACACAGGCCACTCCTAAGGTTTCTTGATTTCATTAGCATGAATTGAGGGCCTACTGTACACAGGGAACTGTGCCAGGTCCACAGGGATGTATCTGTGGCTGGTAGTGGATGAAATGAGGCATCGTCACAGGAGCTACTGTCAAGCTTCCTGGAGCCTGAAGGTTCTTAGGGAAGTGGAGATGGGGATGACAGGGGCATTCAGGAACTACCAACAGAAGAGAAGCATTTGCTCTTTTCTCTCTCTCT
>NW_012102188.1:770408-771737 GCF_000951045.1 Mandrillus leucophaeus
TGGAGTCTTGCTCTGTCACCCAGGCTGGAGTGCAGTGGCGGAATCTTGGCTCACTGTAAACTCCACCTCACGCCGTTCTCCTGCCTCAGCCTCCTGAGTAGCTGGGACTACAGGCACCCGCCAACAGGTCTGGCTAATTTTGGTTTTGTATTTTTTAGTAGAGACGGGGTTTCACCATGTTAGCCAGGATGGTCTCGATCTCCTGACCTCATAATCTGCCCGCCTCGGCCTCCCAAAGTGCTAGGATGACAGGCCTGAAGCACTGCGCCTGGCCGGGTGACAGATTTCTTACTTGGGGCTCAAGATTGCAACTATCAAGGAGGAGACTGCGTTTCATTTTATGACTCAACTGTGGAAGACAGGCGAGACACTGGCTACATTCTTTTGGTTGCAAGCAAGTCCCAAACCTTTCCAGATTCAAGACAGGGAATTAGATTGTAGCTCTTGGTGGAGGAACGTGAGTTTCTAGAAGAGCATGTGGGATGGAAGGTATTCTGAGGTTACCTTTGGAAACACAATCTGCCATAGACAGACAGGGAGAAGGAAATGATAATGCTTCCTCTTTCATCTGCCCAGTCTTATTGGTAGACACATGGTTGAGAAGGGCAAAGCCTAGGCCAGGTGCGGTGGCTCACACCTGTAATCCCAGCACTTTAGGAGGCCGAGGTGTGCAGATCACTTGAGATCAGGAGTTCGAGACCAGCCTGGCCAACATGGTGAAACCCTGTCTCTACTGAAAAGATAAAAATTAGCCAGGCATCATGGCGGGCACCTGTAATCCCAGCTACTTGGGAGGCTGAGGTGAGAGAATGGCTTGAACCCTGGAGGCAGAGGTTGCAGTGAGCCAAGATCACACCACTGCACTCCAGCCTGGGCAACAGAGCAAGACTCCATCTCTAAATAAATAAATAAATAAAGCAAAACCTGGCAGGAAAGCTCCCATGAACAACCAGTAATGGAAACGGTTGCAGATTTCTCATGCATTTGACCAGGAAACACCTGCATGGAGGACGGGGCACCTCCACGTGGTTGGCCAGCTCCACGGGCTCTTCTGTACCTTTGAATCTGAGCTCTTGCATTATGCAGTGAAGCAGCTATTTCCTTGTCTTTTTGGGTCAAAAATACTACCACAAAGCGGGGATGATAGCTTTCTGTAAATGTGCTTTATGCAGTGCCTGGGACCTAGTACATGCTCAACAAACAAGAATATTATTATTCTTGTCTGGCTTTCTCATAACATTAATGCATGCTCCGGGAGGAATAGTGTGTCCTTTGTCTCCTCCTCCTCCTCCTCCTCCTTCTTCCTTCTTTCTTCTTCTTCTTGTTCTT
>NW_012102188.1:774799-777012 GCF_000951045.1 Mandrillus leucophaeus
GAGACAGAGTCTCACTCTGTGGCCCAGGCTACAGTGCAGTGGTGTGATCATAGCTCACTGCAGCCTCGGTCTCCCAGGTTCAAGCGATCCTCCCACCTCAGCCTCCCAAGTAGCTGGGACTACAGATGCGCACCACCACACCCAGTGAGTTTTTGTATTTTTTGTAGAGACAGAGTCTTGCCGTGTTGCCCAGGCTGGCCTCAAATTCCTGAGCTCAAGCGATTCGCTCACCTCAGCCTCCCAAAGTGTTGGGATTACAGGTGTGAACACTGCTCCCTGCCAGCTTTTATATGTTTAAAATGTAGTCCTTGGTTTTTGTTTATCCATCTGGCTGTGGCTCCAGGAAGACAATCGCCCCAGCATGTCTGCCACTTACCTGCCCAGTCCGATCTTCCCATCTATCAGACGTGGGCACAAAGTGTGGCGGGTTGGTGCCTGGAAGAGAGACCAGGAGGAGGGGAGACCTCACAGAGCAGTCTGGTGCCCCTCCTCCTCTGCTTACCGGCTTCCTTGGAAACCAGGACCATGCTTTACTGCCTGTGCTCCATTGTCCTCTCACTTCCTGGAGATGGACACTGAGTCCCTTTTTCTCTCTCCCGACATCGAATGACCCTGACCTTTCCTTCCTTCACGGTCTGCACTTCACCAGAACATGATCTCGCTCTGTGCGAGGATGCATGTGGTCCGGGGAGGGGGAGCCCGGCCCGGCCTGTCCTCCAAGTCTGCCTTCCGGAGAGAGCGAGAAGTCCGTGGGCTCAAGCTGAGCGCCTCTCCCCGCAGCCGCTGGGAGTCCCCCAGCCGTGGACACGTGGGCAGGGTTCTTCATTCTTGGCGTCTCCCTTCCTTTGTGCTCACTCTCTGAGGAGAGAGGGAGCTGTGAAAACTGCTCTAACACAAGTGCCTGGGAGAGAAGGTGGACCCACCGCACGTTTCGCCTGGTGTGGGTGGGGCGTTGTCTTGCCTTGCCCTCAGTTCACGTGGAGGGCATTTCCTCTCCCCTACCACGGAGGGGCAGTGTTGGGCTGAACAGTTTGTTTTTCTCCACCCGGTTTTCTGACTTGCCCCCGGGGGAGGAGCTGTGTCTTGTCTGACCAGGGAGACTGCTGAGGGCCTGATGCATGTTGGCTCAACTCATGAGCATCCGTGGCCACCATGTTGCTGTCGTGAACTTTTCCCCCTTCTCTCTCCTCCTCTCTGTCTCTCTCACCTACCACGCATCTCACCACCAGGAAGAAGTGCCAGGGCACTTCTCTGTTTTCTTTCTGAGGGAAAAGGACATCTGTGGCAGAACCAGTCTCTTTTGACAGCCTATTTCTTGCCTGCCGTCTGCTGGACCTTTGGGCCGGGGGCATAACCTTCCAAACGGGACTTGGCAGACTGCATTCTCCCCCTTGGCAGTTCCAAGTCTGAGACTTGAGGGTGATGTTAAGAGCCTCCAGTTTGCCCTCTGGGACCAACCACGTTCTCGAATCCAGCTTTTGCACACAGTGGTGAGCTTTGCAAGTCTGGGGCTCTCTAGTCCTCATATTCACCAAGTGTTTCTCTTACATGAGTTGTAAGATTTCAGGGAAATGTAAGTTTTCTTGAGCACTGGCTAATCACAAATACTCTTACAAGTGTCTCCACTCATTCATGAGTATCATCCATGTCCTTATTGCAGTCACATTTTACGAGTTGCCCTGATCTCATTGGCCAGTCTCTGCTCCATGGTGTCCAGGACCTCAGCTGGTGAGGCGCAAAGTGTCAGGTGAGGTGCAAAGGCTGAGGCCTGGAGTCCTCCAAGGCTGCCTTGCACTTGTGGCCCTTCATGCCGGTTATCAGCTGGGACTTCGGTTGAAGCAGTCTGCCAGCACACCCGCATGTGGCCTGAGTTTTCTCTCAGCACTGTAGCCCCAGGGTGGGAGTGGGTGTCAGATTTCTTTCTTTCTTTTTCTTTTTTTTTTTTTGAGATGGAGTCTTGCTCTGTCACCCAGGCTGGAGTGCAGTGGCGGAATCTTGGCTCACTGTAAACTCCACCTCACGCCGTTCTCCTGCCTCAGCCTCCTGAGTAGCTGGGACTACAGGCACCCGCCAACAGGTCTGGCTAATTTTGGTTTTGTATTTTTTAGTAGAGACGGGGTTTCACCATGTTAGCCAGGATGGTCTCGATCTCCTGACCTCATAATCTGCCCGCCTCGGCCTCCCAAAGTGCTAGGATGACAGGCCTGAAGCAC
>NW_012102188.1:778072-859495 GCF_000951045.1 Mandrillus leucophaeus
TTTTTGAGATGGAATCTCGCTCTGTTGTCCAGGCTGGAGTGCAGTGGCATGATCTCTGCTCAGTGCAACCTCTGCCTCCCGGGTTCAAGTGATTCTCCTGTCTCAGCCTCCCTAATAGCTGGGATTATAGGCGCCCACCACCACACCCAGCTAACTTTTTTGTATTTTTAGTAGAGACGGAGTTTCACCATGTTGGTCAGGCTGGTCTCAAACTCCTGACCTCAGGTGCTCCACCCACCTTGGCCTCCCAAAGTGCTGGGATTACAGGCGTGAGCCACTGCACCCAGCCTCTCTTCTTTAGTCCAGAAGATGGACTGTGTGAAGAAAGTCTCCATCTAGCCACTGCCCTGAGGGTTTATAAAAGTCCACCTCACCCTTACCAGCTCGAGTTCCCAAGAGGTAAGGAACTCTGTGGTAATAATTTGAACATTACAGTATCTATTCAAATAGGTAGAAAACTGCCTTATTCTATTTATTATTATTATTTTTTAGATGGAGTCTTGCTGTGTCACCCAGGCTGGAGTGCAGTGGCACTATCTCAGCTCACTGAGACCTCTGACTCCCGGGTTAAAGCCTCCCAAGTAGCTGGGTCTACAGGCACCATATTAGCCAGGATGGTCTTGATCTCCTGACCTCGTGATCCACCGCACCTGCCTCAGCCTCCCAAAGTGCTGGAATTACAGGTGTGAGCCACCTCACCCGGCCTAAACTGCCTTATTTTAAAGCTTTTAGATTGTTATGTGTTTTGGGCATCTAGTGCCTATTGAATGAATCTTATGTGTGGTGAACATAATTATGTCAAAACATCTGTGATCCAATAATTCTTTAATATTATCTCCTTGAACTTGCATGGTGGCTGTCTATCACTGTTCAGGTGGAAAAGAAAGTAAATTTCTTCTTTAAATAAGAAAGGATCACAGTAACGTTTGTTGTAGGGCTGTGTGTGTGTGTGTGTGTGTGTGTGTGTGTGTCTATCATGTTTTGATATTTAGATGCCTAGACTCAGAGCAGTAGCTCTGCTGGGGACGTAGTGAGTGACGGAATACCAGCAAATGGCCACACGTGGGTGTGCGTTCTCCACGTATGGATCAGAGACCCGGCGCACACGGAGGTTCTGCCAGCTCACACACCAGCATCCGGCAAGCAGATGGTCCTGGCAATATTCGCAGCCATTGAAAATCATGTTTTCCAAGAATATTTAATGACAGAGAGAAATATGATCTAATGTGAAGTGAATTGCATCAAGACTCTGAACTGTGTACCCAGGATGGCCTGATGACTCAGCTATAATAACCACAGGCAGGAAGTGGAGCCAACCAAACCCTGCTGACTTATTACCATGGAGGGGGAGAAGGGAGGGAAGCTCCTATAGAAGGTGCCGAGTCCTGGGAAGGTCAGTTAACGCCTGACTGACAGGGTCAGAGGAGGGGGAGGAGCCAGCCAGGCAAGCAAAGGGGCGAGGCTGCTGGGAACAGGACAGGGCAGCACCCGTGCAAAGGTCATCATGTGGACCATTTTCCCAGGAGCCAACTCCAAACTGTCCTACCCTTTTCACTAAAGAGTGTTGGCTGCCGAGCTCTTGTTTGGCAGTTCCTTGAGGGTCAGTCCCTTAAAGACACCTCTACGTGGTCTTTAAATTTTAATTTTACAGTACCATTTGAAAGGCAACTTGAATGTGGTCTAGTCCCATAACTAGAGGTTCGCTGAAATGAATCTATGTGGCTTCAAAAATAAATTGCAAATGCATCTTTCAGTTGTCAACCCTAATAGTTATCAATAACTTGCTTTGGGAAAGATCTTTCATCTCTGTGTACTTAATATGGTTAGACTCTATTAATACAGATCTATGTGGCCTTTGCAAAGAGTGGTGTTTATCTATTTGTAACTACTGGTTCAGATAGAACTGAAAAGGAGGGAAAGTGGTTTGTCTTAAGAGCGTGAGGAGATGGAAAAGAACAGCTTCTGGTTCTGAAGTGACTGTTTTCCATGTGCCATTTTCCCAGCCCCGCTGCCCCGTGACCTCTCCCAGGATCACCTAACGAAAGAAAGAGGAGCTCAGACTTCCCTTCAGGGGCCTGACACCCTGGGGGCGTGGCTGCCACAGGAGTTTCTTGGCATTCAGGCTGAGGACAACCTAATTCTTGCACCTCAGAGGCCCTGTCTCACTTCCTCCAACAGTTACTGATAGGCATCGCGGGGTTAAATTGGTGTGTGTCTAAGTTCCTTCCAAGGGAAAAGTTATATACATCCTTGTTAAGAGGAAAAGGGAAAAAAAAAGGCTTGTTTTTCTTCAGGAGGTATACATGTTTATTGTTGAAAATGTGTACATTGACTCTCTGCTGTGTATCTTCCTGTTTTTTAAAATTTTTATTTTGAAATAATTATAGACTCACATGAAGTTGTAAACATAGTAGAGACAGGTCCTGGGCACCCTCCACCCAGGTTCCCTCATTGGTTATATCTTACGTAATTATAGTACAGTACCCAAACCAGGAAGCTGGCATTGGTATATTGTGTGTATATAGTTTTATGACATTTTATTACACGTGGAGAGCCCCGAAACCACTACCGCAATCAGGACACAGAACTGTTTCGTCACCACAAAGGGACCCTGTGCTTCCCCTCTGCAGTCACACCCCCTCCGCCCCCATCATCCCCCACCCCCGGTAACCACTAATCTCTTCTCTATGTCTATATGTTATGTAAATGGAATCACACAATATATGACCTTTTGAGGCTGGATTTTATTTTATTTATTTATTTATTTGAGACAGAGTCTGGCTCTGTTGCCCAGGTTGGAGTGCAGTGGCGTGATCTCGGCTCACTGCAACCTCTGCCTCCTGGGTTAAAGCAATTCTCTTCCTCAGCCTCCCAAGTAGCTGGGATTACAGGCATGTGCCACCACTCCTGGCTAATTTTTGTATAGTTTTTTCAGTAGAGACGGGGTTTCACCATGTTGGCCAGGCTGATCTCAAACTCCTGGCCTCAAGTGATCTGCCTGCCTTGGCCTCCCAAAGTGCTTGAATTACAGGTGTGAGCCACCATGCCCAGCTGGAGACTGGGTTTTTTGGTTTTTTTTTTCACTCAGCAGGATTCCCTAGAGGCCCATCCAAGTTGTGGCATATATCAATAGTCCATTCTTTTTTTGTTACTGAGTAGTACTCCATGGTAGTCATTAATTTTATGTGCCAACTTGGCTGGGTCATGGTACCCGGTTATTTGGTCATGCATTATTCTGGATGTTTCTGTGAAATTTTTTTTTTTTTTTTGAGACAGTCTCGCTCTGTGGCCCAGGCTGGAGTGTAGTGGCACAATCTCGGCTCACTGCAAGCTCCGCCTCCCGGGTTCACGCCATTCTCCTGCCTCAGCCTCCCAAGGTAGCTGGGACTACAGGCTCCAACCACCACGTCTGGCTAATTTTTTGTGGTTTTAGTAGAGATGGGGTTTTACCCTGTGAGCCAGGATGGTCACGATCTCCTGACCTTGTGATCTGCCTGCCCTGGCTTCCCAAAGTGCTGGGATTACAGGTGTGAACCACCGTGCCCGTCCTCTGTGAAAGTATTTTTAAGATGAGATTAACATTTACATCGGTAGACTTTGAGTAAAGCAGATTATTCTCTATAATGTGGGTGGGCCTCATCCAAACATTTGAAGGCCTTAATAGAAAAAAAGACTGATGTTACCCAAGGAAGAGGGAATTCTGCCAACTGACTGCTTTGAGACTCGAGCTGCAACCTCAACTCATTCCCGCCTGGCAGCCTATCCTGCAGATTTTGGGTTTGCCAGCCTCCATAATCATGTGAGCCAATTCTTAAAATAAATCTCTCTCTCTCTTTACACACACACACACGCATGCACACACACGCACGCACACACATGCACGCACATGCACGCACATGCACACCCCATTGGTTCTGTTTCTCTGGAGAACCCTGACTAATATACATCTATGGCATGGATGTACTACAGTTTACTGAACTATTCACTCTCTGAAGGATACTTTGGTTGTCTCCAGTTTTTGGCTATTATAAACAAAGTAACAATGAATGTTTGTGTAAAGGTTTTTGTGCAGATGTAAGTTTTTATTTCTCTGGGATAAATACCCAGAATTGCAGTTACTGGGTTATAAGGTGAGGGTATGTTTAGCTTTTTCAGAAACTGCCAAACTATTCCCTAGAGTGGCTGTAGATTTTTACATTCCTACCAGCAATGTGGGAGACATCCAGTTTCTCCACATCTTTATCAGCATTTGCCATTGTTGCTACTTTTATTTTAAAGGTTCTAATAGGTGCATCATGATATGACATCATCATTGGTTTTAATGTGAATTTCCCTGATGGCTTGTGTGTTAGTTAGTTTGCATTGCTATATTTGTAAAGAAAAGAGGTTTATTTTGGCTCATGGTTCTCTGCAGGCTGTACAGGAAGTATGGTGCGGCATTTTCTTCTGGTGAGGCTTTAGGAAGCTTTTAGCCATGGCAGAAAGTGAAAAGGGAGTTAGCGGGTCACATGGCAAGAGAGGAAGCAAGAGAGATGCCAGCCTCTTTTAAACAACCAGCTCTTGTGTGAACTCACAAAACAAGAACTCACCCATCACCAGCCATTTATGAGGGATCCGCCCCCATGACCCAAACACCTCCCACCAGGCCCTACCTCCACGAGGAATTGCCTTTCAACATGAGATTTCGAGGGAACAAATATCTAAACCCTATCAGCATGTGATGTGGAACATGTTTTCACGTGCTTATTCAGAATGTGTAAATTGTCCTGCAGTAAAATTTCTCTTCAACTCTTTGCCTGTTTTCTAATTGAATTTTATCCTGTTTTTCAAGAGTTAAAACATGTATTTTAGATATAAGCTTTTTGTCACAAATATGGTTTGCAAATTATTTCTCCAAGTCTGTGATAGGAGGAAGTTTTAAATGTTCCCCAAGATTCTTATCCCCTATTCAGTCAAACACGAATCTACTGCTGTGAGGGATTTTCAGATGCAATTAAAGTTACTAAGCAGCTGACTTCAAAATAGGAAGATTTTCCTGAATTACCTGAATGAGGAAAACAGGAGAGATGAGGCAGAAGAGGAGGTCAGAGTGATTCCAAGTGTGAGAAAGGACTCAACCCACCACTGATGACTTCAAGATGGAGGAAGTGAGGCAGGAACCAAGGAATGCAGGAAGAGCCTAGAAGCTCAGAATAAACCTGGGCTGCCAGCCAGTAGGAAAATGGGAACCTCAATCCTATAACTGCATGGAACTGAACTCTGCCAACAACCAGAATGAGCCTGAAAGCGTATTAATCACCAGAGCCTCCAGAAAGGCACACAACCTTCCTGCTATGGGAGATTAGGAACAAAGAAACCAGTTGAGCCTGCCAGATTTCTGACCTACAGAAATGTGAGATAATAAATGGGTGTTTCAAGCTGCCAAACTTGTGGCAATTTGTTATGGAAGCAACAGAGCACTAATACATAGACTGGGGTTTGTCTTTTCATCTTTTTACCAAGGTCTTTGACAGAGCAATAGCTTTAACTTTGATAAAGTCTAATTTGTCATTTATTTACCTTTATGGGTTATGCTTTGGTGTCAAGTTTAAGGACTGTTTACCAAGCCCTGTGTTCTGAAGATCTCCCCCTAGGTATTCTTCTAAGGATTTCGTAATTTACATTTTATCTATTTATTTTATTATTTATGTATCTATTTTTTTGAGATGGAGTCTCACTCTGTTACCCAGGTTGGAGTGCAGTGGCATGATCTTGGCTCACTGCAACCTCTGGCTCTCGGGTTCAAGCAATTCTCCTGCCTCAGCCTCCTGAGTAGAGTAGCTGGGACTACAGGTGCCCACCATCACACCTGGCTAATTTTTGTATTTTTAGTAGAGATGGGGTGTTGCCATATTGGCCAGGCTGGTCTCGAACTCCTGACTTCAGGAGATCCACCTGCCTCAGCCTCCCAAAGTGCTGGGATTACAGGCATGATCCACCATGCCTGGCGCATAGTTTACATTTTATGTTCAAATATATGATCTCTTTTTGAGTTAATTTTTGTGTAAGAAGTGAGGTGTAAGTCAAAAATTTTCCTTCCTTCCTTCCTTCCTTCCTTCCTTCCTTCCTTCCTTCCTTCCTTCCTTCCTTCCTTCCTTCCTTCCTTCCTCCTTCTTCCTTCCTTCCTTTTGCCATTGAACATCTACTTACTCCAGCATCATTTGTTGAAAAGACTACTCTTCTTCCATAGAATTGCTTTTGAACCATTGTCAAAAATCAGTTGGCTTTCTCTTCTGTTTCATTAGTCTGTGCATTTATTTTCCTGCCAATGCCACACAGTCTTCATTACTGAACTATATAATAACTCTTAAAATTGGGCCAAGGGACTCCTCCCATTTTATTTTTTGAAATTGTTTTAGCTATTCTGGTTTATTTGATTTTCCATGTAAGTCTTAGAATAACTTTATTTATGTTTAAAAATATCTTTGTAGGATTTCAATAGAAATTATTTAAACCTATACATCTATCTGGGAGAACTGGCAACTTTACTATGTTGTTCATTACAATTCATGAACATAGTATATCTATTTGTTTAGTTCTTTGATTTCTTTCATCACCATTTTTTGGATCTAGGAGTTTTAATTTTTTCGTAGATTTCATAGAGTTTTCCATGGACATCATCATGTCATCTGCAAAGAGCAACACTTTACTTTTTTCCTTTCTGATCTGTACGCCTTTTCCTTTTATTTACCTTTTTTTGCCTTATGGTGCTACTAAAACTTCCAGTACTAAGTTGATAATAGCATGACAGCAGACATCCTTACCTTGTTCTTGATCTTAGATGGAAAATGTTCACTTTCATCAAGTTTGGTGTTAGCCATAGTTTTTGTAGATGTTGTTTATCAAGTTGAGGATATTCTCACCTATTCCTAGTTTTCTGAGAGATTTTGTCATGAATGGGTATTGAATTCTGTCAAATGTTTTCTCCAGATCAGTTGATATGATCACGTGATTTGTGTTCTTTCTCCTGTTGATGGTGGACTACATTGATTGACTTTCAAGTACTGCACCAACCTTGCATCCCTGAAATAAACCCCACTTGGTCATGTGGTATAATTCTTTTTATATATTACTAAATTTTATTTATTAATATTTTGTTAAAAATCTTAGCATCTATATTTATGAAAGATATTGGTTTCTAAGTTTTTCTTTGTACTGTCTTTGGTTTTCTATCAGGTGATACTAGATTAATAAAATAAATTGAGACGTATTCCGTTCTTTTATTTTCTGGAAGAAATTGCATAAAATTGGTGTTTTAAACATATTTGTTAGTATTTCCTTCTGTGAAACCATCGAGGCCTGGAGATTTTTTTTAGAGAGTTTTAAAATTCTTAGTTATTTATGAGTTTCAGGGCTATTGATAGTCTCTGTTTCATCTTGGTGAGTTGTGGTAGTTTCTACTTCTCAAGAAATTGGGTTATTTCACTGAAGTAGTCAAATTTATGCATGTGGTGTTGTTTGCAGTATTTCCTTATTATCTATGCAGTGTTTACAACAGCTATGGCTTTATCTCTGATTTCATTTGTGATGCTAGTAATTTGTGTTCTCCCTTTCTTTTTTCTTGCCAGGCTTGCTAGAGATTTGTCAATTTCATTGATCTTTTCAAAGAAGCAGCTTTTGGTTTCACTGATTTTCTATATTAATTTTTCTGTTTTCAGTCTTACTGATTTTTGCTTTGTTCTGATTTCTGGTGTTCTTCCTCCGCCCTCCAGCAGGAGAAGCTTGACCTGAGCTTAGGAGAAGTGAGTGGGGTGAGGAAGCTATCTCCACTGATGGGAGTGGATGAAAGTGGTGGCCAACAGCCTAAGTCGCTGAGAGGGGGCGCTAGAGTAGGTGTTGTTGATTCACTCTCTTTCTGACTCCAGGTTGCACTGCAGAAGGAGCTGAAGGCGATGAGGAGGCAGCCCCCACCAGCACTTCCTGACCTCTCTTTAAGGGGACTCTGGCTCTGGCAGAGCTTTGGGTGCTTGAAGGGTACTCTCTAGTTTAAACCTCATAAGCCCTGTCAGGAAGAAACGGATGAGGAAGCTGAGACTCCCTAAGCCTCTATGTGGGGAGTATGTCCATCCTTCCCTGCAGATCCTGAGAATTCTGAACTCTTCACTTGCACTTAAGGAAAGTGAATCCTTAAGCGCTTAAGGAAAGAACCCTCAGGAGGATTCTTTCTGAAAACGTTTGCACTGGGCATCCTAGTCTCCTCCCTGGGTCCAAGAGGACTTTCTTGGGTGTGGAGGTGAGGTGGACTGGGTGGTGTCCAGTCTGCCCTCCTGCCCTGAAATGGCCTGAGTTGTGTTTGTGCTTTAGTTACCCCAGGTTGTCATGGGGCAGCCAGGGGCAAGAAGAGTGAGTGGGGCCTGGTGGCACAGCAGGGCCTCCATTTAACAGGAGAACCCAGGCTGCTCTCCACATGTAAATATAGGAGGGGAAAGTTTCCCAGGCCTTTTGGAGTTTAGACAGCTCTTATAAAATGGCATTTTGATGAGCTGAGCATAAATGAATTGGAAACATTCAGATAACATTTCCCTGGGGTGTATAAACCGAGGACAAAAGTGCTTGGCAAAGAGTTTGAGGGACTGGGCCAAGAGTTTGAAAAATGATTTGAGATGTTGTGATGAACCCAAACTACCACCAGCTTCTCCTGGCTCAACTGCTTCAGAGAGCCTGGGAGAGGGGGCTCAGGCAGGAGAGGAGGGATGCTTTCTTTCCCTGGGAACAGAGAGAGCCGCTTTGAAACTATGCTCACCTACATGTAGCTTCCTACCTGGGCTGTGTTTGCTGCTAGCGACCATCCATCCATCTATCCATTCATTTGTCCATCTGTCCATCCATCCAACCATCCATCCATCCATCCATCCAGCCAGCCATCCATTCGTCCATCCATCTATCCAACTATTCACTGTTTGTCCATCCATCTACCATTTATCCGTCCCTTCATCTGTCTGTCCATTCAACCATCCCTTCATCCAACCAACACTTGTTAAACACCTACTGTGTGGATGACTCTGGGAAGACAGAAGGTAACAAGACTTAGCCCTTTTTTCTTGCAGAGCTCAGTGTCATGGTGGGAGAATCTTACAAATGAAGATTTGAGGACAGGCAAGTGCTGCAGAATCCCACGGAGGAGTCACATACCTGTGAAGCTATGAGGGTGACAAGCTTGCCAAATCTTCCAGTGTTACCCCGGCAGGGTGTTAGGATGCCTCTAAGTTGGGCCAGGGACCCTCAAGATGAGATGTTATTTGGGATGGAAGGTAAAGGAAGGGGTTCACCTTGCCCCTGAGCTCAGAGCTGCACCAAACCAACTGTAAGACAGTGGAATTTAGACATCACAGCAATGGGATGGTCATCATTGGTAAGGGAGAGACCTCTTTCTCTTAACATTGACCCCAGGACCACTGCTTTACCCCATGCAGCTCCTAACCCAATCCTATGGGGAAGATACTGCTCTTCTCTCAGGAAGTGAAAGCTAAGGGTGAGGACTCAGTTCGGGATAACCTGGCTGGCAAGTGGAGAACGGAGACTTGAATCTGGGCCCATTGACTCCTGTACTGGGCAATGGGGCTTCTCCTCAGCAGGTGAGAGAAGAACTAGGGGTATACTGGTTGCTGCCAAATCCAGGCTCTGTCATTGGGCTATGGGTGTAGTGTTTGACCTTAGCCAGGTAGGGAAGTTGCTGAGAATGGCAAGGCTGTAAGCTGCAAGGATATGCAGGCCCAGGGAGGTCTCTTGTTGAGCCTAGGTTTTTCTTGGTGCAGGAGACAGAATCTTGGAATAGATTTGGAGGTCATATGACCTGATTGCTGATTACACAAATCATTCTGTCCCAAAAGGCGACTTTTATATCATGGGCTTTTTTTTGCTCTTAGATACAATTATGCTCTGTGTCAGTGGTATACATTTAAGTGTTGGAGCACCTAGGATGAATATTTCAGTCTTCTTTTCCTCACTTAGATCTCTAAGTCGCTACCCCAAGAAGCCCCTTGACAATGTGCCCTGCTGGTGAGAGGATTCTCTGAACGATGTCTGCACACTGACTTGCTCCTAAACATGGAATCACTGTCACTGACAAATGCAGGCTGTAGCTGGGGTGTGGTGCTGGCAACCGAAATACCTGGAAAGCAATGCTGTTTGTAATCAGATTGTCCAGTCTGGAAAACGGCTCTTAGAAAAGTTCCAAACAAATCGAAATACAGACTTCTCTTGATGGGTACAATGGTTGCATTCCTGGGAAATTCAGTGCATTTTAAGCCATGTAAAAAACACCCCATACAATATTTATATATAAAATGGAATTAGGTTCCAGGCTTGGGTAATTAATAGATTTTTACCCAAGTGGATGTCAACAAGGATGTTTGAAAATCATCTGGGATGTGGGATGATTCTTTGTTGTGAGGGATTGTTCTGGAGTTCTTACTGCATCTGCCAAATTCTGTCAGTGTCCCTTCCCTGGCATGGTGATGACAGAAAAGACCCTACTGATTTTCCAAGTTTCTCTGAGGGGGCCTCTCCGACCCCTTCCCCGAGAAAGCCCACTTGCATGAATGAAACATTTTGTAGAGCATCAGAAAGCAGACTGTAACTGCCATGGTCTCTGTTTGCTAAAGAGGTGTTTCTCTCTTTCCCACTGAGAACACCTGACCATTGTAGAAGTCCAGAAACTTCTGAGGGTCATCCAAAATTAGCCCTCTGAAACACAACATGTTACAATGGTTTTTCTGGACAGGTGATTTTTTCCCCTATGTGGCTTGAAATGACCAAAACAACCACCATTAAAAATATTCTCTAAAAAATTAATGGGTTCTTTAGAAGGCCCTCTGGTCTTAACCATAGCAACGGCACTGGGAGCATCATTTGCATACACATTGCCAATTACTAAATATGGGGGTGTGAAGTATCACATGCTTTACAAGGAGCCCCAATTACCATGGGGACTAAAGGCAAAATTCTGTCTTCCACACCCTTTGTCCACTGTCTCTGGTCATCAAGCTCCTGGGCACAGCTTCTGGTGGGACATGCCCCCACTGGATTGCCAGGGGCTTGAGCCACGGCGTGGGAAATCACTCAGGCTCCTTTGCTGGGTGGCAGAACTTGGAGGCTCTTGGATCCATAGCTGGGACCTGAGTGTGATGTGGTCAGGAGGGCCTGTCCTCAGCCAGGCTGGGATGTCCAGCTGTTGCTGGTGTCCCCAGCTGGGGCTTGGAGTGAAGCTGGGAGGCATACAGCCCTTACTGTCCCAAACTCAGTTCCATCCATGATAGGAGCCCCAGTGAAGAATCCAAACCGGCCCATGTCAGGAAGTTTGTTCATAAAATGAAAGTTCAGAGCTGCTCCTTATGCACACAGCATGGTGATAGGAACCCTGGAGAATAAGAAAGAACTTGAAAGCTTGTTCCTCATGTTGGGAGGGGGGAACAAAACAAAACAAAAAACAAGCAAACAAAAAACAAACCTTAAAGTAACCAACAGTTTCTTGTTGTGACTCCATCAGCGGCGACCGTGCTTTGGAAGTTCGCTCACTAGTTAGTAGCAGCTGCATACGCTCGGGGCCAGGCAGGGTTCAGAGCACGTCACAGACACAGGCAGCACACAGTGCAGGCCTGCTCCATTTCCCATGCAGAACAGGACGTGAGCGTTTGGACAGGGAAGAATACCGGCTCCCCCCGAAAAACTGCATCCCGATCTATCATTCCCCGAGATGTGACAGCCAGAGTTCTTATGATGAGAGTTTCCGTGGCAAAGGTGGTGCCTTGAGTCCCCCAACTGTTCAGTTTTCTAATTCTTTCAATCCTCTGATGCTTTGAACACTCCCCACTGCCCTATGAGGGAGATGCTGTTAAGGCCCTTTCATGAAACTGAGGACCAATACGTGACCCTTTTGGTCACTTTAAGGTCGTGTAACTTGCT
This sequence comes from Mandrillus leucophaeus, assembly GCF_000951045.1. Lineage (NCBI taxonomy): Eukaryota > Metazoa > Chordata > Mammalia > Primates > Cercopithecidae > Mandrillus > Mandrillus leucophaeus. Next base: position 790,016 of record NW_012102188.1, read on the forward strand.
CACAGTCACACGACTGTGAGTAAAAGGGACTAGAAGGCAGGCTGCCCAGCCTCAAAGCCTGCAGCAGAACTGGTGTTCTGACAGATGACAAACTGAGCAGCCAGGCTCTGGGACTTCTTGGCCCAGGGAGGCCCCTCACCAGCATGACAGGTTTGGGTTCTGTTAGGGAAGCCCCATCTCCTTGCGGGGTGAGAGAATAGGAAACCGGAGGGCCGACACAGGCCCCGCAGCGCCGCGGGTGTGGGGGCGAGCCAGGAGACTTCGAGATCGGTCTGTGCTCACCCTGAGAACTGAGTCCACACACACCCCTGCCCCCTGATTATCTGTCAGAAAATGTGCTGTTAGAGAGAGGGCTCCAGGGCGCCTCAGATCGTGTCCTGCCGTCTCAGAATGCTTTGAGAACATGGGAGGCCAAAAGGGGGGTTTTGGAGGCCTTGAGGCCACCCTCACATTCTCCATCAATGATGGGCCGTGCTCCCTGGACAGTCTGCACTTCCTAGAGTGGCAGCTGGCACCTCCCGCTCCTCGTGGCTGGCTGGAGAGTGTGACCAGTCCTGGCCAATTCGCTGTGAGCTGAAGTGACACCGTTGAGTGCTGATCTGAGACCCCGGAGAGTGTTCCTCTATCAGTCAGTGTCCCTGAGTGACCCCAGTGAGCACCGGAAGTTGGGGCTACAGTTGAAAACCAAGGCCCTCCTAGCCCTGGGCAGTGGTGGCCACCTGGCAGAGAAAGCCAAACCAAGAAAATTAGGTGCCCAAGGAAAATATCCGTCAGAGAGCTTTAGCACTATGCCAAAACTGTCACATGGCTGGAAAGTGGGGAGGCAGGATTTGAACCCAGGACTGCTTCCAGAGTGCAGGCATCCTGCCTCCCAATAATGGACCTGTGGTTCCTGATGCAGACAGCTGTGGAGTAATGATGACAGGCCCAAGGGGTCAGTGACAGAGGCTGCTTCCCAGAGTACCCAGTTCTTTGGACATATGGTGGGTCCTAGAATTCACTGGGGGCGGAAGATGTCCTGGAAAGAGGAGCTGAATACCAGCCTCAGATGACTTGGAAAGCTGGCAAGGTGGCCTTACCATACTCTCCTTTCTCTGCCCTGCACTGGGCACTGATTCCATGCCAGCTGCCTCACCTATGACCCTGTGAGGGCAGTGCTTATTATGCTGGGTCACAGAGAAGGTCCCTAAACAGCCCACTGGCCACTGGGTCAGCTCTGTACTCGCTTCACCTCAGTCACCAGCTTCAGGCTTGCAACACAGGACATGGGAACGATTTTAGGGAACTATCGCCTAAGTTAAGGGAGTCCTCTAGCTTGGCTAGATGTTTTAGTTTAGGCCACAGAAATACCACAGACTGTGTAAGTTACAGGTAATAGAAGTTTACTTCTCACAGTCCTGGAGACTGGAAAGTCCAAGATCAAGGTGTCAGCAGGTTCAGTGCTGGTGAAAGCCTCTTCCTCAGAGATGGCGGCATCTTGGTGTCCTTACAGGGTAGAGGGGCGGAAGAGGGGTGACAGCTGTCTGAGGCCTCGTTTAGAAGGGCATAATCCCATTCATTAGAGTGGAGCCCTCCTGGCCTAATCATCTCCCAAAGACCCCACTTCTTAATACCATCACCTTGCGGATCAGGTTCCAACATATGAATTGTGAAGGGACACATGCATTTAAACCATAACACTAGATATAGAATGGACCTAATCCATTACCAAGGCTTGGCCTGGGCAGGGGTGAATGTGAGTTGTGTGGAGGAGGGGGTGACATGCTGTTTAATCTCACCGCATCTTCAGTGCATTTTCCAGAGAAAAATGACTTATTTCTGGTCCTTGGGCATGTGGTTGATGCCAATGCTCCTCAAACCTGAAAGTGCACAGGCATGCATGTTTATAGCGCCACAATTTGCGGTTGCAAAAACGTGGAACCAACCCAAGTGCCCATCAATCAATGAGTGGATAGAGAAACTGGTATGTGTGTGAATATATATATATATACACACACACACACACACACACACATATATATATGTGTATATATATATACAGTGGAATACTACTCAGCCATAAAATGAATGAATTAATGGCATTTGCAACAACCTGGATGACATTGGAGACTATTATTCCAAGCAAAGTAATTCAGGTATGGAAAACCAAACATCATATGTTCTCACTCATAAGTGGGAGCTAAACTGTGAGGACGCAAAGGCATAAGAATGACACAATGGACTTTAGGGACTCGGGGGAAAGGTTGGGAAGGGAGTGAGGGATAAAAGACTACAAATTGGGTGCAGTGTACACTGCTTGGGTGATGGGTGCACTAAAATCTCACAAATCACCGCTAATGAACTTACTCATGTAACCAAACACCACCTGTTCCCCAATAACCTATGGAAATAAAAATTAAGAAACCCCCCAAAACCCTTGAAAGTGCGTATGAATGATCAGGAAATTTGTTGACAGGCAGATTCTGGAACAGCAGGTCTGGAATGGGGCCTGAATTCTCTGGAGGTGCCCTGCTATTCTGATGATAGCAATAACTGATAAGATACTTTAATATCAGGCCCTGTGCAAACAGGTTTCAGAGTAGGCTAGGTCTTATTTGGTCTCTGAAATTTTGCCAATTTGGCCACAGAACAGATTGTCAGCTCCAAAATAAGTTTCACTTTCTAGCATATTGAAATAATTAGAAGAAAGGGAACCTTTCCTGCTCTTTTGGAATAAAGAAGACAATGAGACCCGTGAACCAAGGCTAAACCACTGTGGTAGGTGGAATACTAAGATGGTGCCCAAGATGCCTGCCACCCTGGCTTCGACACAGCTTCTCCCAGCTGTTCAGTCAAACATGGATTGAGATGCTGCCACGAAGGGATTTTGCAGATGTAGTTAAGGTCCCAAATAAGTTGACCGTAAGGAAAAGAGACTATCCTGGGTGAGCCTGACCTAATTGGGTGAGCCCTTAGAAAGGCCTGGGCTCTTGTTGGTGCAAGATATTTGGACCATAAGAGGGGTGGATGTGAGGGAGATTCTCAATTGCTGGGGCAGAAGAAATGGCAGGGAATATGGATGGCTGCCAACAAGGAGCGTTCCGTTTCCTTGTGGTCCTGTAGGGACTTCCGTCCTACAATTCATTCATCCAACAACTTAAATGAGTTTGGAAGAATCTTCCCTTGAGCCTCTAGAAAAAACAACACTGCTCATCTGATGCTTTGCGTTCAGTCTCATGAGACCCTGAAGGGAGAATTCAGGCACACCACACCCAGACTTCTGGCCTAATAAACTGTACGTAACAAACGGGTGATGTGTGAAGTTAAGTTTGTGATAATTTGATAGGCACCAACATAAAACGAATACAGTCACAAGAGAGGAACTCTGCAGCCTTAGCAGCACTTGTGGAGGTGCAGCCCTGTGCACGTGGGTTAGCAGGATTCATCTTTTATATTGACATGGTGGGTCAGAATTGTCACAGATAGGGTACTTGGAACCTGAAAGGCATAGGTTTTGTATCTAAAATTCGGTTTCTTCCATTTTTCTTGTAGAAGAAAAGACTGTGTGTTAAGGGAAGAACTATTATTTCCTTAAAACAATTGTGCCTGGTAAAGACAATGGTAGTGTTTTAAGTATGATATTTATGTTTTTCTGGCCAGCTCAGTAGGAAAATTATGGTTTGAAAATATTTGGCTAAACACTTAAGCTCACCAAGGGAGGTGAGGGTGGGGAGTGGGGTAGGAGCTTGGAAGCGGGGTCTGAATGGTGTCATACGTTGCATGTTGGGAGTGGGGTAGGAGCACTGAAGCGGCGTCTGAATGGTGTCATATGTTGCATGTTTACTTTCCTTTTGGTTACATGTTATTTCTGTTGCTAAAGATCTCAGTTGCTTAGCTAAGAGGTGTATGATATTCAGCTTTATTGCCTAGACAGGTTGGAGGTAGCCCTTCTTAGAAGAGTTCTGAAGAAAGACTCCTCAGGGGCACATTCCATTCCTCTGTGCTCCCCAACTCTAGCCACTAGGGGACTCCCACCTGGATGAGATCGGCCTTTATTTTATTTATTTATTTAGTTTTTGAGACGGAGTCTCACTCTGCTGCCCAGGCAGGAGTGCAATGGCATGATCTTGGCTCACTGCAACCTCCGTCTCCCAGGTTCAAGTAATTCTCATGCCTCAGCCTCCCAAATAGCTTGGACTACAGACGCGCACCATCACACCCAGCTAATCTTTGTATTTTCAGTAGAGGCAGGGTTTCTCCTTGTTGGCCAGGCTGGTCTCGAACTCATGACCTCAAGTGATCTGCCCACCTCGGCCTCCCAAAGTGCTGGGATTACAGGCATGAGCCACTGCACCCAGCTGAGAACGGACTTTAAAGACTCTGAAGAGATCTCAGTGATGGTACTTTCCATGGATGATCTTGTAAACCTGCAAGGCTTAACCTCATTTTCAAATAACCCAACATCATTCATTATTATTATTATGCCACAATTATTATGACGAACTTAGTATTTTAACAGGGGAACAGATCTCTGACTTCTGCGAGAATTCATGTCTTATTCTCCAATCTTGAGTTGAAGCTTTTCAACAGAACTAGCTAAATTTGGAGGCACAGTTCACCTCAAGTTGTTTGTAACTTCATCTTTCCTCGCTCTTGCCTATTAGATGGGTTAATGCCTGGACCTAACTTTAGAGTGGATTTAATGGGGCAATTTAAGTGACCCAAGTCACGTTCTTGGCTTGTATGTCCTTGAGGGGTCTAGACTTTAACACATTGGTAGGTTAGGGGGTAGTTGGGGTGAGCAGACATGTCTAAGCTGGAGCATATATTCCCGTTGGAGGTGTAGCACACACGGTCTGTGGGGGCGTGCAAGAAGCATTGCCAAGTGAGAGACCAGACAGCAGGGACCATGTGGAGGTGATTGCTAAGGCCCATATCAGAGAAGGGAACCTGGAGGCAGAGGTGAGGACTGGGTGATGGGTGTGATGTGGGAGGTGTGAGAGAAAGAGGAGGTGAGCTTGACTGTAAGGCTTCCAGCCTGGACATGTGAGCAGATGGAGAAACAGGAAGGAGGGCTCACAGAGACCGTGGTTGGAAGAGGCATGAGAAGGGTTCTAAACTTGATGTATTTGACATGCTTGAAGACAATTGGTTGGGGAGACTTACAGTCTGTTGGAAAAATGTCCAGTGCTAAGGAGAGATGCGGGGATAGTCTGGGAAGAGCCATTGATAGCTATGCTTTCTTCCATACTCATTTTTACTAACTTTGCCTTCTGAACCTCCCCTACTGTATGAGGATTTGTAACCAAGCAGCCCTAGGAAGCACACTGGGTGGCTTATACCAACAGGCATTTATTCTTACACAGTTCTGGAGGCCAGAAATCTGAAATCAAGGTCTTGGCAGAGCTATGCTCCCTCTGAAGGCTGTAAGGGAGGATCCTTCCTTGCCTCTTTTAGCTGCTGCTGGCAATTCTTGGTGTTCCTTGGCTTGTAGCTGCATCACTCCGATCTCTCTGCCTTGGTCTTCACAAAGTCGTCTTCTCTGTGTGTCGCTCCACTTCTTATAAAGACACCAGTGATATTGCATTTTAGAGCTCACCCTATTCCAGTATGATCTCATCTGAATGAATTATATCTGTAAAGACCCTATTTCCAAATGAGGACACATTCTGAGGTTCCAGATAGACCTGAATTTTTGGAGGAACACCTGTGAACTCAGTACACCTTTCTTACAATGTATATTTCAAACTCCAGATGTGCAAAATGTGGATACTAATTTCAGGACCACAATTGCAAGATACATGATAGTATTGAAATTTGCATGCATAGCATCAGGCTATCTTGAAGTTGGGGTTGTCCATTCATGTAATGTAAGTTTGATGCAGGCTAGCTCCAGTATTAGTAGTTTTCTTCATGTAAGAGCTAAGACAGAACTCAGTGCCTTTCTAGCTATCCCCCATAAAACATCACTGAGAGTTTTCTAGGGAGGATGTAAAGGAAGTTGCCCTCATATCATCACAGCCTCTGGCTGACACATCCTCGCTGGACTCTGGAGGGCTCTCTTTCTGACGCCTTCCTAGCCCAGCCTAGCCTCAGTGGCTCCTCTCATCCTCCAGGGCTTCCTTCATCCCCACCAGAGGAGGCTGTTGCTCCTCTCCTGTTGTATGGAGTTGTGATGGTTGCAGCTCCCTCGGCAAGGGTCATGTCCCCAGTCTCCCTTCCCTCTAGATGGGGCCCCTTGACCAGTTCCCCCCAGTGAGATGGAATTGGATGTGATGTGGGTTGCCTTACTTAAGTGGTTGTCTACCAGCCAGAGGCCACCACGAGTTGGAAGGATCCTGGATCCCTGAAACACTGTGTGGAAGGCTGCCTGCTGAACACTCACCTTGGACTACCTGTGAGCAAGAAAGAACTTTCATCGGGAGAAGTCTCTGAGCGTGGAGGTTTATCAGTCACAGCACTCATGTCCCTGCCCAGACCACCCTCAGCACAACTGGGAAGTCTCCATCCTTGACTACCAGATGCCGTTCAGCCCTGCCCCTGCTCCTATTCCCACCTCACATCCCAGGCCTGCCGTGGGGCTCAGTGGAACCCACTGCTGTCCAGGGTGCAGGGCCCTCTTCATAGAGAGTAGTAGGGATGACAAACAACTCAGAATTGTTCAGGTGGGGTGAGGGGTGAGGTATGGGGCTCACACCTATAATCCCAACACTTTGGGAGGTCAAGGCAGGAGATTCGCTTGAGAATAGGAGTTCAAGACCAGCCTGGGAAACATAGTGAGACCCCATCTCTACAAAAATAAAAATAAAAAAATAGCTAGACATGGTAGCAGGTGCCTTTGGTCCCAGCTACTTGGGAGGCTGAGGTGGGAGGATTGTTTGAGCCCAGGAGTCTGAGGCTGCAGTGAGCTATGATCATGCCACGCACTCCAGTCTGGGTGACAGAGTGAGACCCTGTCTCTAAAAAATGAAAAAAGAATCCTCTGGTGCAGGTTAAACTTAAGCAAATACAGTGCTTGCTGCGGTATCTTTTTGTGGGGGGAGAATTTAATTTTTTTCATCTGCTCACCTGAAAAATTCAGTTCTTGGTGCAAGACTAGAACAGCATTGGTGTGACCGATGCATTCTACACCACTGCCATCTCATCTGATACAGGATATATGTCCCGGTGGTTACTGTCACCAAGAAGCCTCTCGTCGGCATTGAATCGTCACAAATGCACATGGCAGCACTCATTTCAACAGATATCTGTGATTTTTAAAACGATGATGCAAGTCTGTAGCTTTTGAGCTTTGTGTCCTTTTCATTTAATGTCTTCTTGAGTGTGATGCTTTCCTTTTGAGGCCTGGGGACCCAGGAGTAAATGAAACAGACAAAGCTCGCTACTCTCATGAACTGATAGTTAACTGTAAGCCCAAAATTTGGTTTTTGTTCTGCAATCAGTTTTATGCTATTTTTTTTTTTTCTTATCTTAATGTTAACATTCTGCAGCTGCATATAGAGCTGTGACAAGGGGATTGCTTTGGAACCTGGCAGACGTGGGCTGGAATGGTCCCTCTGCCCCCACCCTGGGTTTTCCTGGGGGTGTCATGGGGCTGCTGCTGCCTGCTGGCTGAGCTACTCTAAGGAATCAAGGTGTCCTTGTAAGCTTGGTGCCTGATCCTGGGGAACCAGTTGGTGGATTACTCATTTTGCATGAATAATGCATGGCTTTTGCATTTCACAAATCATCAAATGTAGTGCACATAGATCACATTGTTTCTGGTTTATCAAAGACCTAGAAAATCACTCCATTTCCCAAGGCAACCTTGCCCTGGTCCTTCCACCCCTGATGGTGCTTCCTCCTTCTATTCCTCATCTGCTTACTCCCCTGACTCAGCATCATTAGATCAAAGGAAAACACAGGCTTCCTCCAGGCACTTGAAAATGAGCCGTGACTGCTTAGGAGAAGAGAAGCAAAGGACTAGATTCAGGGAGGAGGTGGGGGAGGCAGGGCAGTTCTGGCTGTTAAGCTCCCACCCAGGAGAATCTTCTGTTTGTCTCCATTTCAGCACAGAACTACAATCAGGACTTTTCTTGAGGCCCATCCTGACTGTTACCAAGCTGTGGCGTGGACAGGCTGGTGTTTTACGTTTGCATCTGCTGATTTAAAACAGGAAAAGGTGCGTCTTTTTAAAGCAATCAGAATGTGACTCTTCTAGCTGTGATTGCTATGCACAGCTGAAAACACTTCTTCCCGCGTGGTTCAGGTTCTGTCACGGGGTGCCCCGGTCTGTGGAACGCTTTCTGTAACCTTGAACTGGCCTGGTTTAATTTGCTGCACATAATGATATCCCCCAAGTGCAGTTTTGGAGGCACCTGGTTCTATGCGGTTAATGACAGTTCCAATCCCTATTCTGTGTCAAACTGTTGTGAATGAAAAACAGGTGAAATCTGATCACCACAATTCACTTTGAATGGATAGGCTTTTAAAACCTATATTTTCTAAAGATAAAGGTAATATAAGCTCACATTTGAAAAAAAATGAAAATCAGCAAAGTCCCAAGAAGGAGGTGTACATATATATATGTAAAATCCTACTCAGGATATACATTCTTGCTGGTTTTATTTTGGGTTTCCTTAATTTGCTTGTCATTTTCTACCGTCTCCCTCTATCACTTTAAATCAATGATTCTCCGTGGTCTTCTTTCTTTGAAATTTTCCTGAATACATCTGTGATCTCTCTTAGGATGTTTTTGTTGTTGAAACTCAGATGGAAGTGAGCCCTGGACTTTCCCTTAGAGGTGAGCTTGGGGCCGAGGCTGCTACGTGGAAGCGACTCCAAACCCCCAGGGAAGGCAGACCTTGTTAAAAAGGGGCATTCAGGGTAGCTCCCAAGGACAGGACAAGGACAAGGACAAGGACAAGGACAAGGTCCGTGGGGACAGGCCCATAGTAGTCGTCGGAGGCTTCTGTGAGGCAAGCACTGGTCTAAGGGCTTGAAGATAATTAGCTGGCTCTCCCTCCGCAGGTGCTCTGATCACCCCATTTGCAGATAACAGGGGGAGGGGTAGGGATGGGTGGGCACCCAGGTGGGGCTCCTGTTGCAGGCTTTGGCTGGCTAGGATGATGCCCAGCTGTGTAGCTTGGTATCCGCCACTCTTGTATGGGAGCTGAATACCTGGTAAGGAGCAGGCACTTGCTAAATAGTTATTGAATGGCTAAATGTATGGAGCTTTTATTTTATTTTATTTTTTTTTGAGACGGAGTCTTGCTCTGTCCCCCAGGCTGGAGTGCAGTGGCTGGATCTCTGCTCACTGCAAGCTCTGCCTCCTGGGTTCACGCCATTCTCCTGCCTCAGCCTCCCGAGTAGCTGGGACTACAGGCGCTCGCCACCTCGCCCGGCTACTTTTTTGTATTTTTTAGTAGAGACGGGGTTTCACCAGGTTAGCCAGGATGGTCTCGATCTCCTGACCTCGTGATCCGCCCGCCTCGGCCTCCCAAAGTGCTGGGATTACAGGCTTGAGCCACCGCGCCCGGCTATATGGAGCTTTTAAATAACAACCAATAATCAATGATATTGAAGGAAATGAGCCTATTCCTAAAGAAGAAAGTCCCCATACCAGCCCAGCTTTAGACACTTGACTACGAAACCCGTTGTTCAGTTCTGTGGAGGTTGACCAGCAGTCCGGGTTTCTCTCCATTTGTCAAACGTGGCCATATATATTCGTATGTGGTTTGGTGTCCCCAGAGTGCTCCCAAGGCCGTGGTACTCCAACAGTTAGTGTGGCCAAAGCCGCAGTCGCCTGTGTGACCAAATGCTGAGTTTCTGGGCCTTCCTGGCAAGCAGCTCCATGAGCCAAGCGGGTCCCACATCCTCGGCTCCAGGGGCTCTATCTTCCCATGGGTTGCATAAGCTCTTGTTTCATCTTCCTGGTGCCTTCTGTTTTGAAGTTATTTTATCGTGAAAAACTAAAGTAATACACAGAAGCACAGAGAACACACCAGTCCCTGTGCTCGTACCGCAGGGATTCGGTCATCAGTACTGTCTCGTCATTTTTGCCTTGGGTCTTTGTTTTCATGCTATATTAAGGCATTGTATAGAGGTGGGAGTCTCGTTGGCTGTCCCCACTCCCCGGGCTCCTGCCCCAGAGGCAGCCTACTCACTACAGGTGTGTGCTCCTCCAGTCCATTTCTTACACTTGTCCACACGGTTCACACACACAGCCAAAGCAGAGTAGTTTATGCCTACCACTCAGCATCTGTGGTTCTTAGGATGTTATCACATTTGCTTACTTTCCTCCTATCCTCTTTGCTGAAGTGTTTTATCACAGATCCTAGTCATCTTGTCATTTCATCCTAACAGCTGTGTGCAATGCTACAATGTTTACTTTTTTTTTTTTTTTTTTTACATAGCCACAAAGCTACTATCAAAAACAGTGAGAATTTCTTACCATCTGTAGTCAGATTTCCCTGTCTTAAAAATATCTTTTTTGGTTGGTCTGTGTGAATTGGAGTCCAAATGCTGTGTGTGGAGCATCCTTCCCTCCCCTGTTTTATTTTTATTCCATGAAAGCAAAGGAACCAATCACCTGCCTGGAAAACAGCCCCCATTCAGGGGTCTCCTTTTGCTCTTGGAGTGTCGTAGAGCCCTGATCCTGCATTTCTTTAACTCCAAGAAATGGATATTTATCTAAAGCCTGGACTAGAAGCTGGTTCAACTTGTGGGACAGGACTTCTTTGCAGGTGCAGAAGTTTTTCTTATTTGTGTATTTTAGCTCATCACTGTCATCTGTATCTTCCTGGAGTTTGAACTAGCTTGTTCCCTTTAACTGCTGACCAAGGCGTATTCTACTTCTCCATTCTGCCTGTCTCAATCCATTTGGGTTTCTGTAACAGAATGCCACCTGGGGTGGCTTATAAACAACAGAAATTTATTCTTCACAGTTCCGGAGGTTGGGAAGTCCAAGATCAAGGTGCCGGCAGATTTGGCGACTGGTGAGGGCTTGCTTCCTGGTTCACAGTTGACGCCTTCTTGCTGTGTGCTCACGTGGTAGAAGGAGTGAGCGAGCTCTCTGGGGCCTCTTTTATAAAGGCACTAATCCCTTGTATGAGGATCTTAGTCTCACGACCTGATCCCCTCCAAAAGGCCCCACCTCCTAAATACCATCATATTGGGGATTGGGTTTCAACACATGGATTCTTGGGGGACACATGCATTCAGCCTATTGCACTGCTGTCAGTGGATATTCAGTTGTCTCCACCGTTCTGCTGTCCATGTGGAGCTGCAGGGCACACCCTGCCTCAGGGACCATGTGCAAGACGATCTCTAGGGGTTTAGTCCAGGTATGTAGTTACTATGCATAACCTTTTTTGGAGGGAAATAGAAATACTTCACTGCTGATGGTAAATATCTGAGCCCACAGCACTGAGTTCAAACATTGATATTTATATAATTTATGGTTTAGGCTTGCATTTAAACTGGTTTCAGTTTATCTCTTGTTTTTCAGACAATGGATTTTTTTTGTGTGTGTGTATTTTTGCCTTTGGATTTTTTTTTTTATTACTCAAAAAAGTTTTATTTATTTATTCATTATTTATTTTAAATTTAGCTCTCTGGTTCTGTATTTGGGCCTTTGGGATGTTCCCAGCGATTTTCGGCTCCTCAGTAAGGAAAGCACACTTGGTACGGTCACAGACACATCCAGCACTCACGGTATCACGATAGGCCTTGCTGACATGGTTTTTTTTTTTTTTTTTTCATTCTAGACAATCTCCTAAGAACTTTGGTTTCACAGCATGAATCCATTTGCCTGGCCACAGGTCACATGCAGATATGAGTGTCTTCCCAGCCTTCTTGGTATAAAGGTAAGCAGTTCTATTATCAGGAGTTCGGGGAAGTCTAGTTTTGTTAGAGGCTGTAGGAAAGCGTATGCCCAATGCAGGACCATTCTGAGGGCTTCCAGACACCATCCCTGGAAGAGCACAGTGGAGAAGTTTTATGTTTCACTTTCAAATAAAATACACTAGTTACAAAAATAATGAGTCAATCACTTAACTTGTAAAGTAAAAATCACCCTATAACCTACTCTTTCCATAAGCATGGTTCATAATTTGTTGACTGTCCTTCCAGATTTTTTTACATTTGTACACAAACATGCAAATATTCGAGCATTCCGTTTAACACAACAGGGGCCCCCATAGGCATATTCTTCTGTGGCTAGTTTAACAAAAACATTCCATGGACATCTTTTCATGTCAATATGCTCAGATCTGAGCCTTTTTTTTTTTTTTTTTTTGACATGGAGTCTCACTCTGTCACTCAGGCTGGAGCGCAGTGGCAAGATCTTGGCTCACTGCAACCTTCACCTCCCAGGATCAAGTGATTCTCCTCCCTCAGCCTCCTGAGTAGCTGGGCCTACAGACATGCACCACCATGCCTGGCTAATTTTTTGTATTTTTAGTAGAGACGGGGTTTCACCATGTTGGCCAGGCTGGTCTTGAACTCCCGCCCACCCTCGGCCTCCCAAAGTGTTGAGATTACAGGCGTGAGCCACTGTGCCTGGCACAAGTCATTTCATTTAATGGCTGGGTAGCATTTGATGGCCCAGGGATAGCAGGATTTATTTAAACATCCTTTTATTGAAGGGCGTTTAAATTGTTTTTTTTTTTTTTCCAATTTTTTATTTCAAAAAACAAACCTGTGGACCATTCTGCGTGTCTATATCTTTGTACCCTTGAGGAAGTGTGTCTTTAGCATAGATTTCCAGGAGTGAGATGGCCAGATAGAAAAATATTTCAGATTTTGATAAATACTGCCAAACTGTCCTCCCCCAAAAAGTGATGCCAACGTATGGCTCTGTCAGACGTGTACCAGAGCCAAGCCTGACTCTTAGAAAAACAAAATTATCTGACCTCAACTGGAAATACCACAGAGGTTTAGAATACAGGGTGCAAACGGGGAAAGAGAGGAGCTGCTGGACAAATCTGCCTCTAGATGTGTTCTATTTGGCCAGCAGTGTTTAAATGCTGGAAAAAGTTAGTTGTTAATACTTCAAAGCAGGAGATTTAAAGTCTGGATCTCCTGCCTCTCTTGGAAATTTGCAAGTGGACGAGAGGTGAGTGGTGGCTGCCCCTGGCACATGGGGCAGGGGTCTCTGGGACTGCTGGGCCTCTGTATTTGTCCCTTGAACCACCAGCCCCTGCCTGCGTTTGGGTTTGTGACCTCCAGCAGAGCATACCTAGAATGTTTGCAGGGCTGGGGGTGGAATGGCATAATTTGCTTAGACATGGTAACAGTAGGTTTCTATTTTTATCTTGATCTTTTTTATCTTGCAGTTTTTAAACTGTTGCAGAATGAAATAGAACCACCAGATTTTTCATAATTTACAGCTTCCTTTCATGTGTGTCTGAGTTGTTTTTATGTTTCTCACTTTTACAAAAGTTTTTTTCCCTTCTGGGAAGTTGGGGCTATCCCACTCCGCAAAGGCCTCCCACAAAGGACAGGTCCCCAAGAGAGAAGAGGGTCGCCATCCAGGTACCAAGTCTGATTCCTGTGCCTCCTCACCTAGGACCATGCCGATTCCTCCAGGCGGAGGTGCCAGTTGGTCAGAGGAGGTGGGGAGGGCTTGATGCCAAAGAGTTTCCTGGGTAAACTGAGGCTCACTGCCATTTTTTTTTTTTTGGTGGGGGCGGGGACTTGCCTGCCAGGGCAGAAGCCTTCTAGTGGCCCTGAACTGAGAGTGGAGGCAGCTGGGTCTCTCCTTTCTTGCCCTGTCACCCCTCCCTCCAGCCTGTGTTGCAATCGTGTGAGGGACAGGTTGGCGAGGGGATGGTGAAGGTTTGATGTCACCAGCCCAGGGAGCATTTGACCGTTACCATGGGAAGGTCAGGCCAGGGCCAGCTCTTCTCGTATTGACTTTGGTTTCCTTCCTCTTGGGTGTCTTTCACTGATCATCCCACTCTTGTTATTCGGGGCTGTCCTCAAGTTGTAATTTACTTACGCTCAAATATCTCAGCTCTGTATTCTTATTGGAATAAGAGACACTCTTGGGCCCCCACCCTTCACTTCTCCATGGCATGTCTAGGTCTTGGAACATTTTGAAACATGATGGTTATTCCATGAATTAAAAAAAGAGGAAGGAATAGCTGCCACATGTTAAACTCTGCTTCACAAATGAGTCCGTGGAGAAGAGAATGGTATCTTCAAGCCCAGGCAGAGTAATTCTCATCCTACAGCTGACACCAGGCCAGCACTGAAGGTCAGCAAGGTGAGCCACTCTGACTGGCAGGCAGGTGGCCCCTTCCCTCCGTCCATAGCAGGCCTGAGAGTCACACTGTGGAGGAGAGGGGTAACCTGCCTGCCCTCGTCATCGCCAGTATCACCACTGCTTCTCTCTTTAGCCAAGTTTCTCCCCGTGCCCTGCCTTGTGGAGATCTTCCAATGTGTCCTAAGTCTCTTCCCCAAGAAGACGATGTTGGCTGTTAGCTGCCAAGAGATGGGGGCTGGGAGCTGGGGGCTGGGGTTAGTATCTGTGCATAAGGCCACAGCTGCATTGTGCAGGTGGCTGGGACCTCCAGTTTAAAGAGTTTATTTATAGATCACTGTGTCGAGTTCAGACTCATCTATAAATGTGAAACGCTCATTCCATGCCCAGGCCCGTGCCTGGTTTAGAGCAATTGAAATGAAAAACAAATTTAAAAAATTAATTTAAAAATGTCAGCTTTACTTAAAATTATTGACACGCACAATTTTTAAAAAATAGAGGTACTCTGGGCATGCTGTCCCAGTTAGCTGTTGAGTTAAGTTGTGCTAATACATAGGTGTTTACCTTTTGGGGTGTGAAAAGGTGGATTAGAGAAGCTGCCCCCATAGGTCTGCTAGCCACCTTTGCTCCTGTTAAATTAGATCTCTTCGAAAAATGTTTAGTTCTCAGCACAGGGCCTGGCCTGCAATGTCAGCCCAGGGCACAGTGTCTGCTTTATCATATACTATTATTAATGCCACACAGGCAGGCCCGCCTCTCTGAAGCTGTGTTGCTGAGGATGAAATGTCAGAATTGAGGCTGCACTCAAGCCAGAGCATATTTCCTGGGTGCTCCGTGTTCACAAATATCAGTGTCCGTCAAGTCACAGAGCACTTCCTGACGGTCACCTCAATGGCATTCTGTGCCGGAGGTGGACATGACCTGAAGGCCCTGCTGCAGCCTCATATGGGCTGTCCCTCCCAGGGAGGACCCGCACCCCAAGACCCCTCCTCTGGCCACAGCCTTTGAGCTGAAGGAGAGTGGTGATGCAGCAGGAGGCATTTTTGTGGGGCTCGTGGTGGTTTTTCAGTGGCTTGATCTGTTGACCAAAACTCTGGAGACATCTTAGATCCCCTTCTGTTACCACAAGAGGATGTTTTAAAACTACCTTGCAAGTTCTCATAACTAAATACACTTAAATCTCCATTTGCTCTAAAACCAAGGCAGCATGTCACATGCAGAGTGGGCACGGTGCATTTGAAAGGTTGACCTGACAGAGGGTGACCAGCAGCTGCGCACGCAGGACATTTGCCCTCTGTGTGTTCTTGGCTCCCCGACTCAGCCCTCTCGTGGTTTATGGTGAGTGTTTAATGCCCACCTTCACCTCTAGATGTACGGGTGGGACTTCTCTCTCTTGTTTACCTCTGTGTCCCCAGCCGGTGCCTGACAACTAGTAAGTGCCCAACACAAAGTTGTAACAGACTAAATGGATGGGTGCTATTTTATATTTAATGGTTTAGAAATGCTTGTGAATGGAGTTTAAATAAAAAATCAAAATTGATTTAGAGAAGTTGAGCTTGATTATGGAAAAAAAAAAAGTAACCCTCCTCATACCCCTCATCAAGCCCACACATCCTCAAAAAGGGCGGGAATGCCAAGATGTTAACTGGGCTTGTTTACTGATGGTCAGATTAGGAATGACTTTTTTCCATGTGTTTTGAAAATAATTTTTAATTTTTCCAAACTGTCATCAATATGTATGTGTTGCCTTTATTCCATGGCAAATAAATGCAAAGTAAACAGAAAAATAAAATACTTCGCTTTTGCTTTTCCGAATCACAAAAATCCAGTAAGTCGGGTGGGAGAGTAGGGCCCTCAATGGCGGGGAGCACCTGTCCTAGGTTACCTGTGTTATGTGACTTAGTGGCTGGAGGTGACTTAGGGGATGAATAAATGTATTTTGTTGTGTTTGTTTTGGTCATGCTCTGTAATCAAGTGTGCAGCTTGGAGCAGGCCAGTAAGAAACTCAGCAATGTCAAAAGCGGGCACAGGGACTCCACCAGTGCTGCCTGGCCATGCGCTTGGTCTACTCCATTCATGCAAGTTTGGTTCTTTGTTGTCACGATGGTTAGTTTTACATGGTTGTGTGGGTCACGGGACACTCCTGGATGTGTCTGTGGGATGTTTCAGGATGAGGTTGGTATTTGAATCAGTGATTATCTCAGGGAGACCTCCCTCCCCAGTGTGGGTGGTGTCATTCAATCCACTGTGGGCCTGAACAGAACACAAGGCAGAGGAAGGAGGAACTTGCCTCTTCCTACCTCACCACTTTAACTGGGGCATCTCAACTCATTTTCTCCACCCCTTGGTCTGGGATGTATATCATTAGCTCTTTGGGTTCATTATCCCCTTGGTCTGGGATGTATATCATTAGCTCTTTGTATATCATTATCCCCTTGGTCTGGGATGTATATCATTTGCCTTGGGACTCAGTCTGATTTATACCACTGGCTTCTCTGGGTCTCCAGCTTGTTGATGGCAGATTATGGAGTTTCTCAGGTTCCATAATGTGTGAGCCAATACCTCAGAATAAATCACACATACAAATACACGCACATGCGTACACGCACATGTACACATATTCACTGTTTCTTTGCGTAGCCTCAGATTTGCAATAGAACATAATGAAACACTTGGTGTCTTAGCCACAATCCATTTGGAGTGAAAACCTAAGGCAGATGCAGGGCAGACAAGGCTCCAAGTTGGGGCTTAGCCCAGGAGGGTTCTTGGTGTCACCCAGGAAAGAATTCATGTGTGAGCTGGAGGTGTTAGATAGCAACTTTTATTGAAGCGGTAGTACACAACAGCAGCAGAGGGACTGCTCCTCGCAGAGCACGGCTACCCATAGGCAGTGTGCCTGGAGTAGCAGCTCAGGGGCAGTTCAGCAGTCAGATTTAGATCCACTTTTAATTATATGCAAATTAAGGGGAGGATTATGCAGAAATGTCTAGAAAAAGGGTGGCAACTTCCAGGTTATTGCCCTGGAAAGGGATGATAACTTCCAGGTGTTGCCATGGCAATGGTAAACTGACATGGCAGCGGTGGGCGTGTCTTGTGGAGAGGTGTTTAGTCTCTTCCCTGTCTCAGCCAGTGTTTAATCTGGTCTGGAGTCCAAGCCCTGCCTTCAGAGTCAAGTCCCACTGCCTACCTCAAAACTGGACGATGAAGTTTCAAAAATCTGAAGAGAAACAACCCCTGTCAGGCATATTTCATGAATGCCATCAACAGGACCACATTGGATACTACAGCTAAAGTCTTATGGCTAAAGTCCTCAGAGCTTCATGTGCTTCCAAAAGGGCTGTTCCATGGAATTCCTTGGTTCCTCAGGCTGATGGTCTAGAGCTGGTAGTGGAGACAGCTGGGCAGGCTAGCACCCCGTGGGCCTGGGGCTGTGACTTCTGCAGCGCCTTGGCCTCTGCCTATGTGAGCCTTCCTTCTCCTCTGTGGAATGCGGGTCGCAGAACCTGCCCTGCAAGACTGTTAAGAGTCAGCAAGGGGCTCCGCACTCCATGTTTTTCTTACTTCCTTTTCCTTCCTGGATATGGCGGTATCCACCTCCCTGATTTTAAGAGGTTTCCTTGTCCCCTCTCCTCCGCTCTCTTTTCCTTTCATTTTGAAGTACCTTTATACCTTTTCAGCAAGTTTTCTTATCACCTCCTAATTTTATCCTTTTGGGCTTAGGGATATCTTAACAGAATTTCCTGGATCAGCTGTTTCTTTTAAGACATAAAAAATGGCAAATTAAATTACATTTATTTAGTACCTACTGTGTGCCTTTGCCTGTAATATGTATACCAGTGAGAAATAGAAAAGAATTAGAAGCTGATGCTGATATGGTTTGGCTCTCTGTCCCCACCCAGATCTTATCTTGCAGCTCCCATAAATCCCACGTGTGTGGGAGGGACCCGGTGGTAGATGATTGAATCACGAGCCTGGGTCTTTCCTGTGCTGTTCTCGTGAGAGTGAATGGGTCTCACGAGATCTGATGGTTTTAAAAACAGGAGTTTCCCTGCACAGTTTCTCCATTTGCCTGCTGCCATTCATGTAAGACGTGACTTGCTCCTCCTTGCCTTCCGCCATGATTGTGAGGCTTCCCCTGCCATGTGGAACCCATAAGTCCAATTAAATCTCTTTCTTTTGTAAATTGCCCAGTCTTGGGTATGTCTTTATCAGCAGTGTGAAAATGGACCAGTACAGATGCTTTTCAAAAAAAGGGTTTACTTTTTTATTTTCTTTACCATAGTACCTGAAATTAATAACATTTTAATAAATCTTTGTTTCAATAGAATCTTGTCTATACCTAATACTGTTACCATTATAACCACCACCACCACCACCATCACCACCACCATCAGCTCCACCATCATCACCACTGGTACTGCTAAAGCTGCTGTCACCACCACTGCTGCCACTATCACCAGTACTGCCAGCACTACCACTAACACCACCATCACTACCACCGTCACTACCACCATGACTACTAATATCACCATTACTGCCGTCACTACCAATGGCACCACCATCACCACTACCATGAATACTGACAACACCATCATGGCCACTGCTACCAGTACTAGCACCATCACCATCACCACCATCATTACAATTATATCACCATCAATGGTCATCACCACTACTATTACCATTATCAGCACCATCACCTATGTCAACATTACCATCACCTCCATCACCACCACCAACACCATCAGTGTAACTTTACTACTATCACTACCACCACCACCAAGATCACTGCCATCACCATCACTACCAGCACTAACACTATCACCACTATCACCACCACCACTACCACTAACACCACTGTCACCACTGTCACTGTTACCCCAGTCCCAACCTCACCGTCACCATCATCATCTCTGCTACAATCACTCACCACCACCACAATGATCATCACCACCTCTGTTGCCATCACAACCACTACCATCTCCTCTATCATAATCTCCATCACCACCAGCAGCAGCATCCTCACCACCCTCATCCCACATGTGGACCACACTCAGAGCAGAGGTTTTCAGATTACACTTGTGAAACCCTCTTCAGTCTGGGGCATGCCTCATGATTTGTTTCTCATATTGCAGTTTCTCATAAAATTCCACCTGAAGAAAGAGTTCCAGACCTTAAAGACTCCTTTAAAACCCTGCCCACACAGTGCTTCATCACACTTTCTCCCACTTGTACATGGGGAGCATTTGTGAAGATGTAAATGTGCTGTCTGAGGAGGGTGCACAGTGAAGGGGGAAGCACCGCAGATTTGTTTCATTAGACGGCAGGGTCACCTTGGGTGCCATGGGGAGAGGCCGGGCTCCACACTCCTGGGCTGGCTTCACAGAAGGAAGCTGGAAGGAAGTAAAAGGGGGAGAGCAACTGGAAGGCAGCAGAGTCAAATATTGTTTTTATTTCCAAGGCACATTAAGGATGAGATGGGTTAGTCTAAGTTTAGGAAGAGCAGTAGAGGAGGCTGTGAGATTTTTGCAGGGCTCAGTGTGAGGACAGGCATTCCCCACCAGCCTGCAGCCCCCTGCCGGGTGGCTCCACCTGATGCCAGGGCCAGGTGGGCTCTCCTGGGAGACTTCTTTTTCCACACTTATTTCTGGCCCATCTCATCTTTGCAGGCAATGGCATGAGTTTTGTCTTTTTTGGATCAGAAGTGTCAGAGAGCATTATTGGATAATTCTGTCCCTTTAGATTTTACCCTCTGGGGAAGAAGACATATTAATACTTTCACTAGATACATATCATGCTTTGTTAAATCCAGCACTGAAACAGGCCTGAGATGTACAAACAGGTCCAGTACTAATGACACTTCCTTCGTTTATTTACTCAACAATGATTTCTTTGCCCGACTCTGTCAGATGTGGAGACACTGTGAGGCCAGCTTGGCTTTTCCAGTGTTCCAGAAGCTAGCTGAAGTTTGCTTCTCTTTCCTGCTCTGAGGGGCAACTAGATGGGAGTAGGGGTAGGAATGGGGAACCTGAGGCAGGAGAGGGGTGTATTATGAGAGAACCAGGCTCCAAGGAAGACTTCTGGGGCGCGAGCTGACATGCCTGCCGGTGGGCAGGTGGTGCTGGGCACAGAGGGCCAGCTGTGAGGCAGAGGGGAGTGGGGGCTGCAGGGAATGTGGATAATGCCCATCTCAATGGAACAAAGCACTGAGGTCCAGCCAAGTTTTGCCATGAGAAAAGTTGGGCCTATTGTTGCCAGATTTTCTGATCTTCTTTTTTCCAAGAGAAGCTGGAATCTAAACTTTATAAATGCAAAAATGCCTCATTTTAAAATGTCGATAACTCCTTGCATTAATAAAAATTACAATGCCATGAGGTCAAACAAACACATCTGGGAACAGTATCTGGTCTCCAGATAGCCAGTTTGCCTTCTCTGTTCTATCCGGTAAAGGATTTCCAGTCTCCAAGTGAACATACAGAAAAAAATATTGGAGTATCTATGGCTAAAGAAGACTTATTTAGCAAAGAACCGTTTTCCCTCCATTGGCATAGTTTTGAGAATCTGTTGGGGAAGAGCCGTGGTTTGAGATGGTTCTGGTGGGCTGGGATGTTCAAGGCCCCTTTCCTGGGGCCAGGAAGCAGTTTGTGGTCAGATCACTGGTGGTGGGGTGACGGGACCTGGATTTTAAGCATGACCAATGCTAATCAACCATTCCTTCCCCAGCCACCCGTTTATTACCTGTGAAATGAGAGAAATGAATTGGGCTTGGAATTTCAAAATGAGTATGTGTGTGTGTGTTTTTAATATTCTTCCTCAAAACTACTCAAAGCTCAAAAAAAAAAAAAAAGAAAAAAAAAAGAAAATGCAGCGAAAGAAGCAGATGAGAGAAGATCATCTGCAGTTTAGGGGAAGGGAGGGTCTGCAGCCTCGTGCCTCCACCTCCCCAGGCCCTGGAAGAGTGTGCCAACCCTTGGCCTGTCTTTTCCAGATCCTTTGTGTTGAATCTATTTTTCTTCATGCTCGTCTCAGAGCCAAACTTTTGGGGACATAAATTTGGTCAGATGCCTTTAAGGAGGAGAACTTGGCCAGAGCAGATTCTTACTCTAAAAAAGTATAGTGGAAAATCCAGACCTCAAGGCATTTTATGCGCCAAAACATAAAGCGTATTTTTCTGGTGAGTTGGAACTCCCACTTCTACTAAGAAAAGAAATATAGCCTAAAGGAATCTTCAGAAATAGGACATACTGTCTTGAAGTAAGCATGGGTCCAGGTACTGCTTGGCTACCGTTAGTTAGTGAAAGATCACAATTTCAGTCCTTAGGACGCTGATGGAAAAATCGAGATGCATTACGTCCTGCCCAGCGCATGGGACCCTAGGGAGTGATGGATGTCATCTGTCTAGTTCCTCCTGCTGTGTGTTTGGCCTTCATAAGAGCCGCGACCACCAACAATGATGTGGAGTGCGGAGACTACACTTTGGAAGGATGGAAAGAGCCAGCAGAGGGAGATGGCATTTGGAATGACTTAATGCCGTGTTCTGAGGCAGCATTCTCACAAGGGTGCTGTCTGTCACTCGGTAAACGTGCACGTTTGTGGAACTAAAATCCAAGCAAAGAACCTCTGAACAGTTGTAATGGAGATGATAACAGCTCTCTTGAGCTGCAGATATATTATCTCATTGAGTCTTCGTAACGACCCTTTGAACAAATAATTTGACAGATGTCACAGATGAGACTCCAGGATCACAGAGCAGCAGAAGTGGCGGGGTTGGAGCCCTTCACCCCTGTCTGTTTTCCAGACCATGCTTAGCCCCATTGATGTTCGAAAGAAGCCAGTTCCTGCCTGTCCCACTGATGTATAGGATTTGCGAAGGGCCCTGGGCATCCTTGTCCTTAGTGCTGCCTACAGAAGCCTTGCTTCCTTGGGGATGAATGTGGAGTCAAAGCATAGCTGAGCTGGCCTCCAAGGTGGCTGCCCTGCCCTTGCTGCTGGTTCTAGGAGAGTCTGTGGTTTGCTCCGTTCCTGGCTGAGATTCATAGAGGTTCCTGGTTTGGCCTCTCGGTTTCACCTTCTCTGGCAGGTTCTGGGTTGACTCAGAAGCTGAGTGTCAGGCTGTGAGCAATGGTCTAACTGCCCGGGTGCTGTTCTGCAGGAGAAAAATGCAAAAATGCAAAACAGAGTCCACCCTTTGCTTCCTAAGGGTCCTCTGGGACCTGGCATGTCTTGGAGCTGCAGGAGGTAGCCATATGAGCGACATGGGCTCTCTAGGTGCCAGAGCCGGGAGGAAGGAGAGCCAGGCACTGGTGGGGAGAGGGCCTGGGTCCTACTGGGGGCTCCTGGCACCCACAGTCTGACTGGGATGTGAGGAAAGGAAGAAGCTCTGGACAGGGCAAGAAGGGGTTTCCTGGGGCAAGAGGAACCCAAGAAAGGAAGCCAGAGGGCAGGAGGGTCGGTGGCTTGGGGCCTCATCACAGCCTGGATTTGGGGGATGGGTGCACAGCACAAGTCCCATCCAGCAGCTTGTGTCTGCAATTCAAAGCTGGTCTGGGTTTAAGCCTCAGATGTTGCTCTCAGGCCAAAAAATCATAATGATTTTCACAAATGAAATAAAGCGAGGCTTAGGCATTATTATCTTTGAAAAGAGATGTTTTTCTCTCCCTCTTCATCCCTTCTTCAGGCACCCTTCCCAAATTACAGTGAAAATCATCTCTGTCCAGGGCTTTGCACAGAGGTTACATGCATTGCCAGGAAGTGCAGTGTGAATCACATCTACTGGCAAAATCTGAGTCTCCGGCCCTGTGATTTTTTTTTTTTTTTGTAGAATGCATGCCACTAACAGAACTCTAGAGAGGACTGCAGGGTTTCTGAGTTGAGATAGGCCTTGGAGATCACCACCTCAATTCCCTTATTTTATAGAAGAGCCCTGGGAGACTGGCAGGGTGGGGACAATGGCTATGGCCGCTTAGTCAGCTACTGGTGCAGACCAGGCAAGGTCTGCGATTGGAGTCATGGCTGTGCTATTTACTAGTTATGTCATCTTGGGAAACCCACCTGACCGCTCTAAAACTCGTCTCTCTCAAGTGCAAAATGAGAACAAGAATGTCATCTACTGTAGCATTTTGGTGAGAATTCAGTGAGTAGAAGCAAGTTCAATCTGTCTGACTCCTCTATCATTAGTGGTTTCCATGCCTTACTCATTTAAACCATTAGTTACTTCTATTTCTAGGTTTATGATTCAATTAAACGAATGTTTATTTCACCCATACTATGCTTCCAGTAATTAGGCAAACATATGACAAATTGAAGGCCTTAGCTCCACCCTCTGGAAACCTCCATATGGAGGGAACGGTTGAAGGGATGGCAGGGGTGTGGCACTGAGTGTTGAGGGTTGGAGAATGACTGCACCTCAGGGAACAGGAGATGCCAGGGAAGGAGGCTGGGAAGGAATCATCCTCGCGGCGGGAGACCCAGGAGAAGGGGGTGGGCATGAAAGCAGGAGAGAGATCTGAGATGCAGGAGGTGCCAGGGGTCTGAGGAGTGAGTAGATGTGTGGGTTTTCTGTCCACTGACCTTGACTCCATCAACTTCATAAGCGAGAATATTAGTAGGAAGGGACTGGGGGAGGAAGAAGCTGAAAGAGACAGGGCACATGTGCCCTCATGCCACTGGGTCAAGATCTATTGGATTATCCCAGGGGAACGAGGCCCGGTGGGACTAGCCTGGAAGCTTACACCCTAGACAGGCACCCGGTGGTAAGAAGACCCAGGCAGGGAACCCACAGAGGTGGCCTTGTATACTCAGAAGTAAGAAGCTGGCTCTGCCACTCACTCTCTGTATGGCCCTAAGTAATCTCTTTGCCTTCTTTGAGTCCAGTTTCCTCCTCTGTAAACTGGGCCACTAATAGCACTGGTGTCATAGGGTGCTGAAAGGATCAATGGGGAAATATATGGAACTGACTTAGGCCCATGCAGAAGAAATGTTGAATACATGCTTGCCATTAGTTTTGAGGTTTTGGTCTTCTCATATTTAAAAAGGAAGATGGCAATAGCTTTTCTGCTCTGGAAAAAAAATGAGACAGGGTAATGTGTGTGAAAGTAATTTGGAAATGAAAATGTGTAATGTAGTATTATTGTTGGAGGAGCCTTCAGTTCACTTTCGTTGAGGAGGTCGAGGGAACATTAGGGACATGGGGAATTTTATGTATTGAGTTAGGAGAACAAGCTAGAGAATCACATGCTGGGTTTCAAAAGGAAAAATGGTCTTAAATAAAACTGTGTGTTTTCCCAGTGAATTTGTGGAAAGAACATAAAATCCCCCATTACTGGTCTCTGTTTTAATGCAAGAAAGGGAAACTTTATTGAAAGGGCCCGTCGACCATATCAACAATGTGTGGGTAACATCGGTGAGTGCAGGAAGGAATAATCTAGGGCAAACTTAACTTTCAAAATGGGCCTAGTGTGGTGGCTCACGACTGTAATCCCAGTGCTTTGGGAGGCTGAGGTGGGAGGATCGCTTGAGCCCAAGAGTTTGAGGCTGCAGTGAGGCATGGTTGTGCCACTGCAGTCCAGCCTGGGTGACAGAGCAAGACTCTCGAGAAAAAAAATAAATAAATAAATAAATAAAAAGGAGAGTAGGCCCTTTGAGTCCCAAATCAATTGCCTAAGTATGCTACCTTATAAGGTGGTCTATTAAACCTTTGTGAAACGATCATGCTAGCACTGTTGGTCCGGCACACACTGCTAAGGGGGTTCCCACGTGTTCTGCCCCATATGTTATTGATGATGGGCTTTTCAGAATTGTGTTTCAAAATATTTCCATTTGAGCATGATGCCTTATGCTGGCTGTGTGAACCCTTTATTTAGGGGAGGGAGAGAGAAGTGCATTTTGAGTTTCTCATCATGTATTTTCAACTCGCTGCAGGCTAGATTATCTGCCCCTCAGTATTAAAATTACGAGGTTTCAACCCCTCTTGATGATCTATTAACTATCCGGTACCATGTGAAACACAATCAGGAAGCCTCTGAGCTGGAGAAAGTGTGTGGTTATTGTTACTGATTGCATCAAAAGACGGGCATGTGCTCAGGGAGAAGCTGGTGAGGAGGAAAGGCGAGGCTCCTTCCAGGGCCTGGGAGGGGTGAAGGGCATGTCCGTCCAGCACGGATTCTCTGGCATCAACTGGGTGTCCCATACCTCAGTTCAATTCTGATGTTAATTACCCAGAGTTGGCGCAGACCCGACAGGTGAAGGGGCTTGGCAAGACTGCCCTCACTTCAGGCACCAGTTGTAAGTCCCGGGTCTCCAGGCTACTCACACTTCTGTCCCACTTGGCTACAAATTTGAGGGTTCCCATGACCTCCATTCTGGTTGGATGATTTGCCTGAATGACTCACAGAGCTCAGGAATGTGCTACAGGTTACAATTACAGTTTTAATATAATGGATACAAATGAGCAGCCAGGTGGAGAGATGCAGGACAGCCAGGTCTGGGGCAGGGGTGGGGGCAGGGACAGTGGCAGGTGCAGGAGCTTCTGCCCCGCTGGAGTCAGGGTACTGCATCTTCCCAGAGCATCAATTATGTTCACCAGCCAGGAAGCCCCCAAGCCTCACTGTTGCAGTGTTTGTCTGGGGTTTCGCTAAGTAGGCATGCATGATGAAATCTTTGGCATGTGATTGAACTCAATTTTCAGCTCCCTCTGCTCCCTGGAGATCAGGGCGTGGGGCTGAAATCTCCAACTCTCTAATCACATGCTTGACCTTTCTGACATGGCCAGCCTCTCCCTTGAAACTATGCGAGGGCCACCTCCTTTGTGCAAACTCAGGTAGGAGTTATATAAGGGGCTGTTTCTGAATAACAAAGCACACTGGAAACACTCAGGAAATGCGAAGGGTTTGTGAAACTCTGTGCCAGAAACCAGGGGCAAAGACAAACAGGTATTTTGATGAGATCACAGCACAACTTTGCTCATCTCAGAGTCCTGGCTTCAGATCCTGGCTTCTCCTTGCTGAGAGAGGCTCTGCCCTCTCAGAACCTGATATGCTTCCTGAGTAAGGTGAGGGGACTGACAGGACCTGCCTCTCAGGGTTGTTGTCCAAATTCAGTGGATAAGGCTGAGAAAGGCTTGATGGGAGATCAAGAAATGGCAGGATTCAGGATGGCAGTAATGCTGCGGTGAGGGGTACACACAAACGCCACACTGTGGATACAGACCCCAGACAGTCCTTAAAGTTCTCAACACGTAAGGCTAGGACAGATAACTTGGTCAACATTTGGAATTTACTGTTGTTTTTGTTGTTTTGTTTTGTTTTTGAATCAGAGTCTTGCTCTGTTGCCCAGGCTGGAGTGCAGTGGCACAATCTCGGCTCACTGCAGCCTCTACCTCCTGGGCTCAAGAGATTCTCCTGCCTCAGCTTCCTGAGTAGCTGGGATTACAGGTGCATGCCACCATGCTCCACTAATTTTTGTATTTTTAGTAGAGACAGGGTTTCACCATGTTGGCCAGGCTGGTCTTGAACTCCTGACCTCATGTGGTCTAACGGCCTCAGCCTCCCAAAGTGCTGGGATTACAGGCATGAGCCACTGCGCCCGGCCTTGGAATTTACTGTTTTGAGAGAAGGTCTTGCTTGAAGATCCAAATAGTTTGAAAATTGATGAGAAGGATAGTTGCTGATGCTAAGACTGAGCCCTAATTAGCTATGGAGGAAACATGGGCATTTTAGGGACCACTCTCTTGAAGGTTAGTGGTCAGAACCACCAATCTTTCGGTTCTGAGAGGAAACGCCTCTCCAAACACCTCATGTCCAGGACTGTGAGTGATACATCCTAGTCTGAACAGCCCATGGGTTTGACCTGATGGCCTTTCCTTTTTTTTATTTTTTATTTTTTGAAACAGGGTCCTGCTCTGTTGCCCAGGCTGGAGTGCAGTGGTGCAATCATGGCTTGCTTCAGCTTCAACTTCCTGGGCTCAGATTACCCTCCCACCCCAACCTCCTGAGTAGCTGGGATTACAGGCATGCACCACCATGCCTGGTTAATTTTTGTATTTTTTTTTGTAGGGATAGAGTTTCATCATGTCACCCAGGATGGTCTCGAACTCCTGAACCTGAGCCATCCGCCCACCTCGGCCTCCCAAACTTGATGGCTTTTCTTGAGCCATCAACTTGATTTTAATTGTCTTTATTATACTCATTGTTTCTCAGGAAAAGAAATGAGCTGTGAAAACACTTTTGCAGTCTTGGAAGCTTGGTTGGTAATTGTGATCAGAAGTATCTCTTGGATATAAAGTACATGCCGAGTTGAACCAGGTTTCCTTCCGCTTCACTATCTGGAGTGTTCCAGAAGCAGGCTGACAGATGGGGGTGCCCGTGAGTATTCCTGGGCAGTCTCACTGCTGAGACCCTCGGCACGAGACCTCCAGCTGTTGAAAGTGAAGCACAGTGATAGGCCTCAGGCAGCCTGGTCACAGGGAGAGCATGGGGCATGAGGAGGTACGACTTCCAATCCCAGCTGTGCCTACGCGTGTCTGAGCACCCTTGGGGAACTCATTTCCAATTCTTGGGCCTTGGTTTCCTCATTATAAAGTGAAAAGATTCGACCAGATTCCATGCATCTTTTTGCCCCCAGCTGTCACTGTGCATAGCATCGATGGTCCTAGCACAGCCAGCACTTCCGGAGCTGTTACCGAGCATTGACTACGTGGCAGGCCCTGTGCTAACACTTTCCACACTGTGTCTCACTGCCCCCTCCCAGGAAGTAGGACCTGTGTCATCCTTATTTGTCGGGTGGGGAAATCGAGGCTCAGAGGTTGAGTGACTTGTTTTAGGGTCTCAGCTGGTCACTCGGGAGCTGGGTTAGAATCCAGTTGTGCCTGAGTCCACTGAATGAAAGCGTTATTGGGAAGTGGCTTTATTAACACTGAGCCCCAGCGGAAAGGTCAGAGTGGATACGGTGTAAGACATCTGGAAAGCTTAAGGAGCGAGAGCTAGAGAGACAGAGAGAGAAACTGGACACACACACACACACAAAAAGAGAGAGAGAGAGAGAGAGAAATCTCCGATTTCCTCCGTAACAGTCCCACACCCTTCTCTGCCCTGGCTCAGGGCTAGCCATGGCTGTTGTGGCAGCTTTCTGGCCAGCAGAAATGGATAAACTTGTCACCCGGGAGCGGCAGTGGCTGACGGCACTCCATGAAGAAAGCTTTGCCCTCTGGCTGGTAATAAAATAAGGAGAGCTTCAAGTAAGGTGACACAGAACAGAAGTAAGAATCACGGCAAGGTTATCCTGAGAAAGGCAGAGCAGGTCTGTGTGTCAGCTGTGGGAGGACGGAGTCCTGGCACTTGCTAACCTGCCCGGCTTGTCCGCCTGGAGTTATCATGAAGGCAGGAGGGAGGATGTTGAGCGGGAGGGGAATTGAAACCATTTGGTCTTGGGGCTGAGATTGTGTTTTACGTATTTGGCAAAGACATTTTCAGTCATTACCTGGATTAACCCTTGCGGGGAGCACAAAGAACAAACCCACGCACGTGGTCCGTTGCTGTGGAAAGATGAGGCACTCAAGGAGCAGGCACACTCCCTTTGCACGCCGACCCCAGCAGAGGAGTGGAGACCCTACTTGAGGCCCAGGGCCTCACAGAGCTCCGTTAAGGACACCCAGACATCGTCTTGCCTTTTCAACAGATGACGGTACTGTGTCCCCGCAGCTGGAAGGTGGGCTGCAAGTGTGATGGTTGCAGAAGAGGCTGCTCTCCTGTTTGCCTCTCTGGCTGGCTTTCTGCCTTGTCTTGTGTTTCCCCAAAACAGAACCCCCTTTCTGCCCCCACACATATTCTACCTCCTCACCAACAATAAAAACAAACCCAACTGGGAATGGTTGTACTTTGAGGCTCTGTAGGAAGGTTTGGGTCAGAACTGCCTACTCCATGCGGAACTCTGAGTGCCGTCATGGAGGTGGCAGGCCCAGGGTGTCCTCGCTGTGGCAGGGCTGAGAATATCAAGCCCATTGCGGGGGCACTAGTAATGCCAGCAGCACACACCGTAGCAATTGACAGTGACTTAAAAAGTGAAAAATGGAAATAATACGTTCCCAGAGCAAGACTCTTGGGAGAGTGATTTATCCATAGCATTGTCAATAAGCATCAATAGAAGAAAGGGAAAATTTTGGGTAGAGATTTTTTTTTTAATTTTAATTTTAATTATTTTCTATTTTTAATTTTTTTTTAAAGAAATCTGATCTTTAATACAATCTGTAAAACTCTTCAACTGAAGACCCTCTGGGACTGAGGGGCTTGCAAAACTCTGTTAAGAGTCTCCCCAGTTACATTCTCGGATTTTCTTTTTTCTTTTCTCTCTTTTGGAACAAAGCCTTTAAAGTTTTTATGATTTGTAACATATATTGATCAGATGTGGGTAAAAATCTCAAAACCGTTCCCTCGGGTTAACTGTCTTGCTTATCTTTCCTTTCTGAAAAATGAAACTTGTGCATACCAAAAGGTTGGGGCAAAATAAATAAGAGTGATATTTCAGAGAAAAACCCAATGACGAATGAAAAACCCAAGGCTGACAGCCAGTGTCTGCAGAGGAGGAAACAGAGCAGATACCGACCATGAAGTAGCATCTGTGGCCTGTGGGCTGCTCTAGAAATTGAGTGGAGTGGTCTGAGGCCGGTCACCAAGGGTGCTGCGGCTGGATTAGCAGAGAGCACATCTGTGTGTGTTCTGGGCATTATTTTCTTTTAATTAAGCTGAGGAATTACCTGCATCTTTGTTGACAGAGAAACACTGAAACATTATTGTCGAACAGAAATAAATACCAGAGCTCTGGTCTCTTTCTTTGGAGGTGGTGGGGTTGGTGGGTGAGAGGCAGCTGAGGGTGGGCTGTGCAGGCTTGTTAATAGGGAGAAGCATCACCCGGTAGGGGCCTTCTTCCCACAGCACAGCCATCTGATGCCATTTCTTGGCTACACACTAAAATGTATGACTGGTGCTCTGCGCTAGTCACTGAGCTAGGCTTGGTGTGTGAATTTATTTAAACCTCACAACAGCCCTGTAAATAGATCTAACTATCCTGGCGCTACAGGTGAGAAAAATGAAGTTCAGAAATGCTGAGCAGCCTCTTTGAGGCCCTGCAGCCTGTGATCAGTGAAGGTGGGATGAGGCTCAGGTGGGCTCTCTATTCCCCTGCTGGGGTTGGCCTGCACAGAGCTCCCCTATCCACAACCTCTCTGTTTTTAAGGCAGGGTCTTCGAAGCCAAACTGAGCGCAGGCAGCCAAGCAGCTGTTCAGCCCTTAGGCTGTGATTCTGCAGTTGTCTCAAGAACTTGATGTGTGCCTGGGTCACCAATACCAGAACAGAGGATGTGGGCAGAAGGCCCAAGGGTGAGAATGCAACTTGCCTTCCTTTTCTTTTTTTAGGATTCAAGGGGGTGGGGGGCTAGAGTTTTTCCAGTGTGGGAGGAAGGTGTTGGGCTCTAAACTAGATTGTGAACATGGAAACTCTGTAGGAGTATGAATATCAGAATGAAATATCATGATTAATAGAACTATTAGAAACCGGAACAGTTATTTTGTCCTTGGCTTGCATTTTTTGGACAACATTTTCCATTTACACAAAAGTTTGTATTGCAATGGATGAGACCTGAAATTTTGTAGAATGATCTGGAAAGAAGTATGCAGAGCCGTATTCCCTTCCCTGGAAGGCGATCCTTGAGGCAACAGCATCCTTCCACTTAGGCACGGCACCAACAGGCCCACACACTTAGCAACCACATTATCCGTTTGTTATTTCTTTTTAGTCTCAGCGGTACTGGTATAGTGGTTTTTGAAGGAGTTGACTCCATCGGTTGTAAACAGAGAGGGAACTGTGGATGACTTGAGAGGGGCATGAATAGATTGTGTGCTAGAAAATAATGGGCTTGTTAACCGTGACCCAGCTGATCTATAACACATTCCAAATTGTGCATTCACTTCTTTGCCAAGATTGGAAGCTGATATTTACAAATCCCCATAAATGATAAAGATGTGGTTCAAAAGAAGCAGCCATGCTATACCTCAATGCAGACCTTCCCAGTGTGGACCGGTTCAGGGTCCAGTGCGTTAGGATGGGATCACTGGGCCAGTGTACATCTGTGCTCCCACATTCCAGCCCTCAGACGCAGCAAGGAATACTCACGGGAACCCCCATCTGTCAGCCTGCTTCTGGAACACTCCAGATAGTGAGGAGGGAGGACAGAGGGAAGGATCTCAGCAGTGCCAGCTCAGGGTACAGCTCTCCTGAAGTGCTGATGTGCTGCTTCTGAAGGCGAGTGCCAAGTGACTTCCAGGGGCTGTGGCATCATTGGGAGGCCACCATCCTACAGGCACTGCCTGGAGTAATGGCCAGAAACCCAATACAAATGGTTTTCTTGACTGACAAGTGTGCCCTTGAGACATTGTCACTAAAGGGAAAACCTTTTTGCTAGGGCCCATTGTCATTCAGTTTTATAGAATAAAGAGCAGGACTTGAGCCTGGGATTGAATCAGACTTTCCATAGCATGTGTGGACCTCTTGAAAAGAACATCATTTATAGTTGAAATTTTGTGTTTGTTGTCATTTCTGTAAAAATTTGAGGTTAGTCTTTTTATTAGCCGTGTGATATCTCTGGGGTGGAATCAAACAGCGTCCCAGCGTTTTCCTCTGGAAGGCACATTTTACCTTCTAGGTGCATGGATTTTGTGCATTGGATTTGAATTCCCTAAGCATATTTCTCCAGAAATGAACCCAGTCTTGCAGAAGCTGCCTTCGGTAATACGCAGAGGCAATCTGGGTCTGTGTTAGTAGGAGGTGGTATCTTGCAGAGGTGGAGAGCGCAGGCCAAATGCCAGCTCCGCTATTAACCGGCAGCGGGAGCTTGTCAAGGTGTCTACAGTTTTGTACTTTAATATCCTCATCTGTCAAATGGAATGATGATACTAAACTACGCTTCATAGGCTTGTTGTGAGGATTAAACAAGTTAATACATATCAAGGGCGTAGAGCACATCCTGACACGTGGCATGCACTCAACTGTGCTTGTTAGCAGTGCTGCTGAAGGAGCTATGAGTTCTGACATACAGGAGAATTGTGTGCTGGACTTCCAGTACTGCACACTTGCCTTCTGAAATCTGCCTAATATTGTTCCCTGGTCATCTTCAGAGACACTTTTTTTTTTCCCAGTCAGCTCTGTGCAAGCACATTTCTTCCTTTTGTGCTATCAGGAAGGAATTGAAGATGGTTCAAAACTATGAGAGGAGGCAAGTGTGATAAAGTTTTCCATGAGGACCAAGTCAGCCTTTCTAAATGTCTCTCTCTCATACTCAGAATAGCAGCTGCTCCATTTCAGCAAGATGAAGCACTTGATTCCTGGAAAATGTGATAAGAGAGTAATCCGGTCTTGCTTTTTGACTTTGCTTGCAGATTCTGCTCAGACTCACTCTCACCTGGACTGCTTTTTATGTACACTTCTTCTGGCAGTTTCTGGATGACCTCTCTTGCCTTGCCTTCCAAACGCCTTCTTTGGTAAAACTTTTGACATACACAATGAACAGTGCACACACCATGATGAATTATTACATAATCAACATGCTTGTCTATATCCACCTAAATACAGATATTGAACATTGTAAGCACTCAATACGCTTCCTCATGCCTCCTCATAAGCATTACTTCCTTCAACATTAGCCAGTATCCTGACTTGTCTCACAGTAGAATAATTTTTGGGTGTTTTAAAACTATGTATAAATGTAACTGCATGGTTTCATTCTTTTGAGCTTGGCTTCTTTTGCTTAATATTCTGCCTGTGAGATTCCTCCACATTGTTGACAGTAGTAGCGCTTTCTTTTCCATTGTTGTATAGGGCTCCATTGTATAAATTTTATCCATACATTTGATTTATTCATCCACTCTTTTTTAATGGACATTTGGGTTGTTTTCAGTTTTTGACTACCATGAATAACGCTACTATGAACATGCCTTTTGGTGACCACATGTAGGCATTTCTGTTGAGTCTGTGCCTAGGAGTGGAACTGATGAGTCATAAGGCATGCAACTGTTCAGCTTCAGTAAATGCTGTCTAATAGTTGTCAAAAGTGCTTGAACCAACTTATATTCTACTAGCAGTATGTGAGTATTCCTTTGCTGAACATCCTCACCAACACTTGGTATTATTAGTTTATTTTCTGGAGTGTGTGTAGTAGTATCTCATTGTGGCCTCAATTGTATTTCTTTGATGATTAATAATGTCCTGTACGTTTTCATATTTTTTTTTGCCATTTGGATATCTCCTTTTTTGAAGGGCCTATTTACATTATTTGCTCAATTTTTAAATTGGGTTATCAGACCTTGTCTGATTTATAGATGTTCTTTATATATCCTGTATAGGAATCCCTTGTTGGATACCTATGCTATGGTTACTTTGTCCTACTAGATTATTTGCTTTTTTGCTTTCTGAATAGTGTCTTTTTTCCTCCCCCAACCTCATCAATAACCTCTAATTTATCTTCTGTCTCTATAAATGTAACTATTATTTGTTCTTTTGTTCCGGTTTTTTTTTTTTTTTTTTTCTGAGATGGAGTTTTGCTCTTGTTGCCCAGGCTGGAGTGCAATGGCACAATCTCAGCTCACCACAACCTCCACCTCCCAGGTTCAAGCAATTCTCCTGCCTCAGCCTCCCAAATAGCTGGGATAATAGAGATGCACCACCACGCCCGGCTAATTCTGTATTTTTAGTAGAGATGGGGTTTCTCCATGTTGGTCAGGCTGGTCTCAAATTCCAGACCTCAGGTGATCCGCCTGCCTCGGACTCCCAAAGTGCTGGGTTTACAGATGTGAGCCACCACACCCGGCCTTGTTTCTGTTTTTTAAACTTAGTATCATGTCTTCAAGGTTTACCCATGTTGTAGCATGTATTAAAACTTCATTCTTTTTTGTGGCTGAATAATATTCCATTGTATGTGTACAACTTATTTTATTCACTCATTTGTCTGTTGATGAGCAATTAAGTTGTTTGTAACTTTTGGCTATTGTGAATAATGCTGCAATGAACATTGACATAAAAATATCTGTTCAAGTTTCTGTTTTTAATTCCTTTTGATTTATACCTAGGATTGAATTGCTGGATCATATGGTAATTTAATGTTTAGCTTTTTGAGAAACTGCCAAACTGCTTTTATAGTAGCTGGAGCTCTTTACATTCCCACCAGAAATGTATGAGAGTTCCAACTCTCCACAGCTTCACCAATGATTATCTTCCTTAGCATTTTTTTTTAAATAAAAACTATCTTAAAGGTTGTAAAGTGGTATCTCATTGTGGTTTTGATATGCATATCTCTGAGGATGTTCAACATTTTTTCATGTGCTTAGTGGCATTTATGTATCTTCCTCGGAAAAATTTTTATTCAAATCATTTTTTTCACTTTAAAATTGTGTGACTTGTCTTTTTAGCTATGTAAGTGTTATTTATATATTCTAAATAATAGACTCTTATTAGATATGTAATTTTTTCCTACTATGTGCATTGTTTTTCATTTTCTTGATAGTGTACTTTGACACACAAAATTTTTAATTTTAATAAATTCTGATTAATTTATTTTTTCTTCAGTTGCTTGCGTTTTCAATGTCATAGTCAATAAGCCATTGCTTAATCCAATATTATGAAGACTTGCACCTATGTTTTTGTCTAGTTTTATCGTTCATTTCTTATATTCAAGTTGATACATTTTGAATTAATTTTTTTATATTGAGTGAGGAAAGGGTCCAACTTTATTCTTTTTCATGTGTATATCTTGCTATCCCAATACCATTTGATGAAGGGAGTATTCTTTTTTTTTTTTTTTTTAATTGAGATGGAGTCTTGCTCTGTTGTCCAGGCTGGAATGCAATGGCATGATCTCAGCTCACTGCAACCTCTGCTTCCTGGGTCTAAGCAATTCTCCTACCTCAGTCCCTCCCAGGGATTACAGGCACCTGCCACCATGCCTGGCTAATGTTTGTATTTTTAGTAGAGATCAGGTTTCACCATGTTGGTCAGACTGGTCTCAAACTCCTGACCTCAGGTGATCCACCTGCTTTGGCCTCCCAAAGTGCTGGGATTATAAGCGTAAGCCACCGCACCCAGCCAAAGGGAGTATTCTTTAGTTATTGAATGCATGGAGTGCTTTATAGACATAAGACTAGTTTGCTTATACCGTTGTTAATGTCTTATATTTCTTTGAAGATCTTCTGTCTGGTTTTCTACACATTATTGAAACTGGATTTTTAAAAAAATTCAGGTTGAAATATATATAGATTCAGGTTGCAATATACATAGTTCTACCTTATTGTAAGCTATTGTTGGATCTTGAATCTTACTGTGATTGGAAAAAAAAAAGAAAGTGGAGTATTGAACTTTCTATTATTATGGAATTGTCTATTTTTCCCTTCAATTCAGTCATTTCTTGCTTCATGTATTTTATGGGTATATTGTTAGATGCATATACATATAAAATTGTTGTATCTTCTTGGTTGATTGACACTTTTATCTTTCTAAATGTTCTATCACTACAGTAACAACAATTTTTTTCTTAAAGATTATTTAAAAAATATTAGTATAGCCACTCAGCTTTCTTTTGGTTACTGTTTGCATGGTGTATCTTTTTCCATTCTTTTATTTTCAACCTATTTGTGTCTTTAACTCTAAAGAATGGATCTCATATTCAACATATATTTGGTTCATTGAAAAAACAGTTCTGCCAATCTCAACCTAATAGGAGAGATTAACCCATTTATATTTAATATAATTGCTAATGAGATAGTATTTAGGTTTGCCATTTTTGCTATTTGCTTTCTATATGTCTTATGTATTTTTACCCCTCAGTTTCTCCATTGCTGCATTCCCTTCTTGTTACATAAATATTTTCTAGAGTACCAATTTAACACACTTGTTATTTCTTTTAATATGTGTGTGTGTTTCTAGTGAACATATATACATATGTATTTACAAATGCATAGTGGGAGTCCCACAAATATAAATAAATACATATTTATTTATATATAAAATGTTTGTGTATATATACACATATATAATTATATTTATAAATATATAATATACAGACTTATTTATAAATATATATAATTTTATATATATACACACATATATATATCTGTATAATTTTCTTAGTGGTTGTCCTGGGGATTAACATTAACATCTTAATTTATAACAATCTAATTTATAAAAATTAGATTAATAACTACTCAATTTCAGTGGTATGCAATACCTTTGCTCCTATATAGTTTCATTTGCTTCTTTGTGCTCTTATTGCCACAAATTACATCTTTATACATTGTATGTCCATCAACTTAGATTTATAATTATTGCATTAGGCAGTTGTTTCTCAAATCAGATAGAAAAAAGGAATTATCCGCAAACATTCAATTATACTCTCTTTTACATTTATCTGTGTATTTACCTTTGCCAGTGCTCTTTATTTCTGCCTGTGGACTCAAGCTACCTTAATTTCATTTCAGCCTGTAGAACTCCATTTAATATTTCTTATAGACCAGGCGCTCTGGGCACAAGCCCTGTCAGTTTTGGTTTATGTTGGATATCTTAATTTCTTCTTTTTTAAAGGATAGTTTTGCTAGATATAGAATTCTTGGTTGCCAATTTTTTTCTTTCAGCTCTTTGAACATGTAATCTCACTGCCTTTTGGCCTCCATGGTTTCTGATGAGAAATTAGCTATTATTCTTACTGGCAAATCTTTGTATATGATAAGTCACTTCTCTCTTGCTGCTTTTAAGATTTCTATCTGTCTTGAGCTTTCAACCATGTCTTGGTTGGGGTATAGTTGAGTTTATCTTTTTTGTAGTTCTTGTAGCTTCTCATATGTGTAGATTAAAATTTTTAATAAAATTTGGGAGGCCTTTGGCCTGTTTGTTTAAATATTGTTTTTACACGTTCTCTTTATCCTGTCCTTCTGGGGCACCCACTGTACATTTGATAGTATGCTTGATGGTGTCCCAGAAGTCACTGCACTCTGTTCATTTTTCTTTATTCTTTTCTCCTTCTGTTCCTCATATTGGATTATCTCAATTGACATATCTTCAAATTTGCAGATTCTTTTTTTCTGCCTGCTCACTTTGCTCTTTATTTCTTGTAATCATTTTTCATTTCAGTTATTGTACTTTTCAACTCCAGTGTTTCTATTTAATTTCTTTTAATAATTAATAATAAAATAATCTCTTTATTGATATTATCTATTTGTTAAAGCATTGTTTTTATACTTTCTTTAGTTATTTAACCATAACTATTTTGATTTTTAAGAGAGGATAGCTGA
This sequence comes from Mandrillus leucophaeus, assembly GCF_000951045.1. NCBI lineage: Eukaryota > Metazoa > Chordata > Mammalia > Primates > Cercopithecidae > Mandrillus > Mandrillus leucophaeus. The sequence goes on from NW_012102188.1 coordinate 827,561, forward strand.
TTTAAAATAGCTGATTGTCTAGTAATTCCAATGCCCGGGTTTCCACGTGGACAGTTTGTATTAATTTCTATTTTTTCTGCATACCAGTTATTCTTTTTTGTGTGTTTTTGAATGGCTCTCCCCCCTCCTTTTTTTGTTTTGAAAATTGGACATTTCAAATGATACAGTGTGGCAACTCTGGAAATAATATTTTCTTTTGTTTTGTTGTTGTTGCTTCTTGTCTTAGTAGTTGTTGTTTGTTTAGTGATTTTTATGAACCGATTAGTTAAAGTCTGTGCTTTGTAGTATGTGGCCACTGAAGTCTCTACTTGCTTTACATGGTGGCTGGCTAATAACTTGACAAAGATTTCTTTAAATGATTAACCAGTAAGTCTCCCAATCTTTGTGTTTCTGCCGAGCATTTCTCTGTGGGTGCTGGGATGCTGCTTAACGATCAGCCAGCTAGTTGACCACTATGCCTTAGCTTTCACTTCTTGCTTGGAGAGTCTTAAGGTCAGTTAGAGGTAAGAGACTGGAGCTTTCTCAGGTATTTTCCTGAGCACACTCACACTCCTTGTAGATTCCCAGGACTGTGCGGGAGCTCTTCAAAGCCCATGTAGATATCTCGCTTCTCAGCTTTTCCTTTTAAGTGTTTTGGTTAGCCTATTGTTTGGCCCAACTATTATCTATTACCTCAGGTAGCTGTAATTAAAAGATATTCAACAAAGGCCTCTGAAGAGAAGAAAGTTAGAGTGACACCTTTCCAGTATCTGCCAGGGAAACACCAAATAGGCCAAATAATAACTTTTTGTTGGGATTAAGGCTTTTAAAAGTACTCTAGACCCATAATACTCTGTCAGGCACTGGGAATGTGGCTGTTAATCTTCCCAGCCACAGAGCTGGGAAGTCAAGGATGAGACTAGAGTATGTTCAGTTGCCACAAAGCTGGCTTTTGGCTTTTCTTTATGAGATTCAGCAATGTTTCTTGATTAAATTCTCCCTGGGTTGCTGGGAGCTTTTGATTAATTTTCAGACTTCTGGAAAAAGTTGATTTTGAGAATTTTTACCCATTTTTTATTGCTTTTATGGAGGGGAAGTTTTTAGAATTCATTACTCTTCTGTTTTTGCTGATGTCTTCTCAGCATTTTAATTGATTTATTTATCTCCTATATAATTATGCCTATTCTAATATATATATATATATATATGTATTTTTTTTTTTAGATGGAGTCTCTCACTCTGTCACCCAGGCTGGAGTACAGTGGCGTGATCTTGGCTCACTGTAACCTCCGCCTCCTGGGTTCAAGTGATGCTCCTGCCTCAGCCTCCCAAGTAGCTGGGACTACAGGTGCATGCCACCATGCCTGGCTAATTTTTATATTTTTAATAGAGATGGGGTTTTGCCATCTTGGCCAGGCTGGTCTTGAACTCCTGATCTCAGATGATCCACCCACCTTGGCTGCCCAAAGTGCTGGGATTATAGGCATGAGCCACCGCCTAGAATAGATAAATTCTGTTATATTTTTATCTCTATAACAAAAGGACCTAGGATTCATATGGAAATGAGCTTCATTACTGCTATTTCAAATGTACAAGTCATCAAAAGTGTTGCAATGTTTTTGTCACGTGGTATTTCCCTGCTTTGATCTCAAAATAACTACCTACTGTCAAAAGGATCCAAGAGAATACACGTGAAACACAGACACATGTCTTATTTTCCTATGCATATAATCTGTTTTACCTTTCTTTTTCTCTCTCTTCCTGCCTCTTTTTGTATTAATAAAGTGTTTTTATCATTTGATTTCCACTTTGCATTAAGTCATTAGTTTTTTAAACCTTGGCCAATTACATCCAAATACAAATGAATATTTTTACCATTTCTCAGTCAATGTTATAACCTTAGAACACTTTAACTCTATTTACCCCTCTCATGCCTTTGTGCTCTTACAGTAATCATAAATTTTAATTCTACATATATTTTAGTTTCTGTAAGCCATCATCATTATCGTTTTGTACAACCAATATTTGTCTACATTTACCCAATATACAATGTTTTCCTATGTTGTGAGCTGTTTTCTTTCAGCCTTAAAGAAAAACCATTCCACTGTTCCTACTGGAAAGTTAACCATAAGACTCACTGTTGCTCCTTTGAAGATAATATCGTTTCCTCCCTCTAGGTACTTTTAATATTTTCTTTTGTCTTTAGTTTTCTCTGATTTTATTATAGTACACTGCAGAAGGTGCTGTCTGTGTTCCACGTGCATTCCCTTGGATCCTTTTGACAATAGGTAGTTGTATTGAGATCAAAGCAGGGAAATACCAAGTGACAAAAAATTGCAACACTTTTGATGTTTTATAAATTTGAAATAGCAGTAATGAAGTTCATTACCATATGAACTTCAGGTCTTTTTGTTATACAGATAAAAATACAAAACAAGCCTAATTCTCAGCATATCATGTGTACTCTGTAAATGTTACAAATAAATATTTCAGTAATCTTTTCAATGAGGGAATAAATGAATGAATCAGCCCAAATTAATGACCAGGCCAAATTAAAGTTTTGATCTGGCACTCATTTCATTTTGTTGAACACATCCCTGAAACTCTCTTGGGGCCACTTTCTTCAGTTTATTTATTCATCTCTAACAGGAGGGTACTGGTGTGGAACATCTTTAGGTTATCTTTTAGCTCTACTAGTCTGTGCAATATCTGAAACAAAGTATCTCTATGCGCTGCAGCCAACCCCCCTTGGTGGCTTCTCAGTCTGTCCCAGGGCTTCCACACAAAATGGACTTGCCTAACTCATACATTTTTCTCTGTGGGTGCCTCACTTCAGTGCAGGAATAAGAAGATGATGAGGGTTGCTCTGTTCTACCCCAGATCAGACATTTCCTGTGCTCCCTCTAGCTCTGTGTCACCACCTTTGCTTTGCTTCGTGCCTGCACATCCATCTTTATGTCTGCTGCCTTCTTCCTGTCTATGTGTCTACCCAGTGCCTGGTGTAACATCTGACCCATGGCAGGCTCTCACTGAATCACGAAGGGGGTTCCTCTGCTTCTAATGGCACAGTCTTCTTCCTGTCAAGTGGAAACATTTTTTTCCTCCGCCGGATGAAGTTTATATTTAATGGTGGGAAAGAGATTGTTTTAAAAAAAGTGTGAACCAGAACTGCTCAGAAGCTTTTCCTTCAGTGCAAGTTACTCACCTGTGGGAAGAGCAAATTAGGAGAAGGAGGGAAGGTGCTTGACTCAGCTTCCCTCTTCTGGCTGTGCTTCCCCTTTCCCCTGCTCACCCTTCATTGCCCACTAACAGAGGCACCTTGGGACAGAAACCTGTCTTGGTCTCTGCTTCTCCTTCTGCATATTAGGCGCTTATGACATCTCTGTGAGAAATATCAGATGAGATGATGCTTGTAATAGCCATAGCAGAGTTTCTAACTGAATATGTGTTCATGATTGTTTCTTCCACAGCCTCTGAGACATGGTAGATAGTCAAGATCAATTTCCTCCTTTCTTCTTGGCTCAGCGGTGTTTGAGCACCAAGTCAAATCCTGACTTCTCTCTCTACTTCAGGAATCATAGGAAGACTGTAAAGTGGGAATGTTGCCTCTTCTGATGCTTTAGGGTTCCCAGCTGAGGTTGCAGGTGTGGGCTTCCTGGAAAACACTGTTGTACTCTTGAAGGAACTCTTTCCCAGTTAGTTGTTTGCTGAACTGAATGGTCCCTCATTCATGGGCTTGCCTACATTTCACAAAATTGCAGATTTACTTCTTTTAAATAAAAAGAGGAATTTCCTGTGGAGACGTCAGCAAAGCCCTGTGAGAAGGCATAAATCTGCCAGGGATGACACATGGGTGCCCACCCTGGGTCACGGTTGCTCTGTCATAACTGCCCTTTGCAAATAGAGGCAATAACATCAGATACGAAAGAAAGAAAAGTCATTGAGGGGTTAACATTGGGTGAAACCCCTCTAGTAATTCAATAAGTCACAGTCCACAAAACCACAGTTTATTGTGATGATTGTTGTTCCATGTTAGAATTCTGAGAATTAGTGACAGAGAAATGTCAGATATTGTGCCTCCTTAGTGTGAATTCACTATTTTTATAACATTCATCATCTTGATCTTCATCAGATAGTAAAAGAAACCACATCATCTGTTGAGGATTCGTTTTTTTCTCCCTTTATTAACCAAAGTCTTTTATTCTAGATTTATATCTGGTTTCCTTGACTTTTAACAAAAGGATTCTTAAGATGATTAATTTTGTTGAAGCCTCTGGGTTTGATTTTCTATGGTAGGGAGTGGCAGGGGTGTGGACTTTGGTTCTCACCCTTTCTTAAGCAGCACACCAACCTTCCACATGATGTTTTTTCCTGTTGGAGTAGCTGCTGAACTTGGAAACTCTCTTTTCTAGTTTATGTCAAGTGTTATAAGAACCTAGACAACAAAAAGTTCTGAGTGATTTTATAATCAAACAACACAAGCAGACATTCCTGTGAAAAGGCACCTGGATCAGCACGGCAATGGAGTAGGAAAAGATGGCCGGGATGTTACTACTGTGCGTGTATGCATGCATGCCCGTGTGTGCTTCAGGGGACTAGGAGTTATTCAGGGGCTCTGTACTGGGACCTGGCACCTGGGGAGGCATCATTGCATAGTGGCTAATGGACAACCTCTGGGGTCCAACCAATTTGGGATCCCATCCCTACTTTCCATTTAGGGGCTGTGGCTGTATGACCTTGCAAAAGGGACACAGCTTCTCTATGACGCTGTATCCCTGTTATGGGCTGAATTGTATCCTCCCAAATCTATATGTTGAAGTCCTAACCTCCAGTACCTCAGAATGTAGCTGTACTTGGAGACAAGGTCTGCAGTCGTTTGCTATGACAGCCCTAGCAAATGAATACACTCCCATTCCATATAATGGAGATGATAACACTAATAGTTACCTAACAGGACTGTAGAGAAGACTGAACAAGACCAGGCATGTAAAGCTCTCAGCAGAGGCCTGATGCAATGCATGCATTATGACCGTATGTATTACTTTCTATTGTTGCAGTAACAAATCATCACAAACTCTGTAACATAAAACAACACAAATCTACCATCTTACCATTCTGGAGGTCAGAAGTACAACATGGATCTCACTATGAAAATCAAGGTGTTGACAGACTTGTGTTTCTTTCTGGAGACTCTAAGGGAGAATCTCTTTCCTTGTTTATCTGGGTTATTTGCAGAACTCAGTTCCAAGTGGTTGTGGGACTGAATTCTCCATTTTCTTGCTGGCTGTAGACTAAGGACCATTCCTAGCTTCTGGAGGCCATCACATTTCTTGGTTTGTGGCTTCCTTCCCCCATCTTCAAAGCCAACAATGGTGAGTTGAACCCTACTCATCACATCTCTGACTAACTCTTCGGCTGCTCTATCGTTTTTCTATTTTTTATTTTTTTCATAGAGATGGGGTCTTGCTATGGGGTTGCCTAGACTGGCCTTGAATTCCTGGCCTCAAGGAATTCTTCTGCCTTGGCCTCCCTTGGCCCTGGGATTACAGGCAGGAGCCAGCATGACTGACCCCTCTTTTGTTTTTAATAGCTCACGTGATTCAGTTGGGCCCACTAGATAATCCAGGATAATCACTTTAGCAGCTGTTTAACAACCTTAATTCCTTCTGCAACCTTAATTCCTTTTTGCTATATAACCAGTAATCTGTAATACTGGAACCTGTAACATCTTTATACTCAGGTTCCAGCAATTATTAGGCAGACATCTTTGTAGGGCAGCTATTCTTCCTACCATGCCATCACAATCATCATCCTCATTCAGAATGCACTGAACTTGGGTTTGAGAGCCCCCTTTCTTGAGGAAAGCCTTGCCCCAAAGGTGAACAGAAAGACAGGGGAGAGGCTGGCTGAAATTCTCCTCCTTCAGCACTAGCCAAGAGGGAGTTTCTGGATGTTTAGGTGGTAAGATGTAGAGAGATGTGGGTCCTCGAGGTGGCTGAAATTATGCTAATCTGTGCCCTCAGACAGACTGGTTCTGACAGCATGGCCCTGCATCTCAGCTCTGAGACAGCCTGTGGAAGGAAGAGAGAATGGATGCCTCAGCCAGCATCTCTGTGTGAAAGTGGCTCAGTGGCAACACACACATGTGTCCGTGTACACACACACACCCCTGGGGGCTTGATTAGAAAACTGAAAGAGTTCAAAGAACTTAGATTAAGTACAGAAGATTCATAACTTTTAAATCTATAAAACATGCTTCTTTCCGTGTGATACCAATATTGCACCCCTACTATGTGTCAGGCCCAGGGCCAGGTGCTGTCGGTGCATTAGCTCTCTTAGGATTGCCCAAAGCTCTGCGAGGATTTCCCCTTTTACTAATGACAGAACTAAGGTGTAGAAAGGTGGAGGGCAAAGGCTATTACTCAAGGCCCTCAACTGGTAAGTGGTGGAGCCAGGCAGCGCCTTCAGTGGACACAAGGAATAGACGGCCTTACGACACAACACAGAGGACTTAGGTTAGACATGAGACTAACTTGGGGAAAACAAAGCTTACTGCAAGGCTTTGCAATGAATTACTAGGAGCCTGAGGAATCTTCTGAATGCCATGGGAAATAGGATGGTTTCTTAATAGCCAGAAAGGTGGAAGCAACACAAGTGTCCATAGAAGGATAAATGGATAAACAATGTGGTATGTCCATAAAATGGAAAACAATTAAGCTTTAAAAAGAAAAGACCTTTTGGACATATGCAACAACATGGATGAACCTTGAGGATATTATGCTGAGTGAGATAAGCCAGTCACAAAAAGACAAATACTGTATGCTTCCACTTATTTGAGGTATCTAGAGTTGTCAAATTCATAGAGACAGAAAGTAGAATGGTGGTTGCCAGGGGCAGGCAGGGAGAGGGGAGCAGGGAGCCAATGTTTAATGGGTATGGAGTTTCAAACGAGATGATGAAACTCATCATAGATGGTGGTGATGGTTACACAATAATGTGAATGTACTTCATGCCATTGAACAGTACACTTATGGTGAATTTTAGGTTACGTGTATTTTACCACAATTAAAACAATAGGATGGTTAAATGTGGTAATTCATGAAGGTGAGTGCTCGTCTTTAAGACAGGCTGTCATGCCCTCGGGTGCCATGTGACTTGCTGTGAATACTGATATAACTATCGTGTCATCCCCCATCCTGGTCCATGTTCCCTGATGTTCTCTTGATTGTTAGCTGGTAATTCTGCCCCTTATGCTTAGCTTTTAATGCATCACATGGTTGAGAGCTCTCCACCAGGGCTCTACTGGCTTGGGCCCCCCGGGGTGGTGTTTTTGTGGGTAAACCTGGGTTTGTGGTTTCTAAGACATTGACTAGGTTTTATGTTGCATGCCTGGGAAGAAGACCTGGGTGCTTTTTGCAAGAAAAAAGCTTTGTGCCTGATTCACAGGTGGGTGAGTTTTGAAGAATATTAGGTATACTTAGGTATACTTAGGAATCTTAGGTAGATTGACTGCAGAATGTGTGATCCAAAAAGGAAAACAACGTGTGATCTTGTTTTTGGTGCAGATGGAAACATAAAAGAATTTGTGCTTCTCTCAAAGTTCCAGAAATTTTGAGGCACAACTTTTGGTAAATCAAAGAGGACCTTTAAGATTAGATTTTGGTGGTAGATATCTTTGGATAATGCCTCCTTTTAGCCCACTGAAGTTCTTTTCCTTCATCACTATTTTGCAGTTCTCCTAAAAGACTTCAAGTCCAAAACTTTGTGATTGCCTCTTCCTTCTTTCTTCGCCACAGCCAGTTGGAGGTGGTAGCTGTTAGTGCAGGGACTAGTAAGGTTGGGTATCCTTTTAGCTACTTTGTGCCTGTTTCTCTTTGTGTAAATTGCCTATCCACATCCTCCTATTTATAAAAAGGATTATTACTGTTTTCTTATGAAATTGCTTATAAATTCTGGACACTAATTCTTTTTTTTTTTGAGACAGAGTCTCGCTCTGTCGCCCAGGCTGGAGTGCAGTGGCCGGATCTCAGCTCACTGCAAGCTCCGCCTCCCGGGTTCACGCCATTCTCCTGCCTCAGCCTCCCGAGTAGCTGGGACTACAGGCGCCCGCCACCTCGCCCGGCTAGTTTTTTGTATTTTTTGGTAGAGACGAGGTTTCACCGTGTTAGCCAGGATGGTCTCGATCTCCTGACCTCGTGATCCGCCCGTCTCGGCCTCCCAAAGTGCTGGGATTACAGGTTTGAGCCACCGTGCCCGGCCTGGACACTAATTCTTTATTGGCACAGTGTGTTACCATTTTTTTCGTTCCAATCTGTTGTTTTCAAACTGTATTTTTACTGTTGTACATAATTGAGATATGTATGTGGTCCTTTTCTTTATAGCTGTTGCATTTCATTTCTACTCTACTCTAGATTTACCAAAATGTGATCTTACAGTTTTTTTTAATGCTTCTATAGTGTGTATTTTATGTTTGTTCTTTAATTCACTTGGAATTCATTTTTGTGTGTATAATGTGAGGTAAAAATCTAAACTTTATTTTGTCCCACAGAGATACTGGATTGAATCCCCAAATTTTATTTTTATTTTTTAATTTTAGAACGAGATGTTACTCTGTCACCAGGCTGAGGTTTAGCAGCATGATCATAGCTCACTGTAGCCTCGAACTACTGGGCTTAAGCTACCCTCCTGCCTCAGCCTCCCAAGTAGTTAGGACTACAGGTGTGCATCACCATGCCTGGTTACTTCTCATTTTTCTTATTTTTTTTTTTTTCCTTTTTCTTGGTAGAGATGGGGTCTTTCTATGTTGTCCAGGCTGGTCTCAAACCCCTGTGCTCAAACAATCCTACTGCCTCAGCCTCCCAAAGTGCTGGGATTACTGGCGTGGGCCACTGTGTCCCGCCAAAATTTAATTTCCCAGTGATCTGAGATCCTATCACTTTCATATTCAGTGGCCTACATACCCATATCTACACCCACACACTCTCCTAAATTATACATTATTGACTCCTCTTTTGTATTTAGAGTTATTTATCTAGTTTTTGATCTAGTTTTCAAGAAAAGCATTTTTTATTTTATTGAGCAACTCTACTGCTTTATTACCTCAACTTCATTTATGCTTTTTATATTTATTAATTCTACACTTCCTTGTTTTTCTTTTTGAGTTGAATGTTCTATGCATTTATTTTCACTTTCAGAATTATCTAATATTTGCATTAAAGACTATGTTTTTTTCAGAATATCTTTCTGACTGCAATTTATGGGTTTCGATATGCAGTACCCTGTGTTTGTTTTCAAATAGTTTATAATCCTCTTTGAGTTTTACTGTTTTTTAAAACGTTGTTTTAAAGTTCTCAAATGAATTGGATTTTTGTTTCTTCTTTTGCTATTAATTTATATTTTATGAAATTGTGTTTGGTGAAGGTGCCCTGTGAGGTTTCTGCTTTGAGAAACCTGCCGAGGTTTTCTTTGAAGCTGATAGTGATCAATTTTTGGACAGGATTTTTTGGTATTTGCAATGAATGTGTATTTTCTGCTTGTTGGATACAAAGTTCTCTATTAAATAATTTCTGTTGGTAATATTTTTAAAATCTTCTAAGTTATTACTTTTCTTGGGTCTATTCAATCTGTTGATTTTTGAAAGAAGTGGATTAAAATATCCATTGTGAGATGGACTCATCTATGTCTTGTCTTTCTATCAGTTTTTAAATTAAATATTTTGGGATTAGTTGTTAGCTGCATAAAGATAGATGATTTTTATATAGGTTCTACCTTTTTTAAAATTAGAAATATTTTTATTTGTCTCCTTTGATGCTTTTATCTTTGAACTCTGTTGTCTGAAATTAATATTATTGATCTGGCATCTATTTGTTAGTGTTTGTCTGCGATGCCTTTTGTTGTGTTTTGCTTTAGCCTTCTTGCATTATTTTATTTCAGGAGTGTCCCTTATTCTCAGAATTTCTGCCTTTACAGAGAAATTCAACCTTGAATTTGTACTGGTCACCGATCTGTTAGAATTTATTTTTGCCATGTTACTTTATCTCTAAAATGCTACTGGTTCTTCTCCTTTTTGATTAAAAAAAAACAAACAACTTCTTACCTTCTGTTGGATATTCTTCTTTTTGTTGCTTTCATTTTTATTCTAATGGTTTGAAAGCAATATACCTCAATTATACATTTTTGTCTAGTGATTATTCCTAAAACTGCAATTTATACATTGACACTTATTTTCCCATCAATGTCAATTTAATTTCATCTATATTCCTCATTGTTTACTGTATTATCTGAATAAAACAAGAAACTTAACTTTTATTTACCCTGCCATCACCACCTCTCATTTAAGATTATATGGAATGATCATCAAGAGTATTATCTTTTCTTGTGATTGATAGTTGTTTAGATGTAAGTATATATTGCTCTTTTCTTACCACCTAAAAAAAAATTCCCTGACAGTCTCTTGGATCATACCGCATTTTGCTGTAGGATATCCTTTAGTAATTCTTTCAGAGAAGGTGTCTGAATATTAAACTTCCTATTTCCTTATTAATCAGGTGTTGCTGCATTAATGCCATCTAATAATTAATACATGACTTGGTGACTTATAATGGCAAACATGTATTTTCCTTGTTGTGGATCTTTGGGTCAGCTGGAATTTGTCTGCTTCTGGTTGGGCTTGGCTGGACTTAGCTCCAGCTGTAAGCTGAATTTGAGTCTGTTCCATGTGTCTGGTTCTGGGAGCAGTGGCTCCCTGGGGCATATTCTTCTCATGGCAAATCGCAGGAGCTCAAGAGGCCAGGAAAACCATGCAGGCGCATCCCAATTTTTGCTCACATATCATTGGCCAAAGCAAATCATCTGGCCAAGCCCAAAATCAATGGGGTGGGGTGATAGGGTCCCATATTCGAGGGAGAAAGTGAGTAACTGGAAGCAATAATCCAATTTGCCATGACATAACTGGAAACAGTTTTCTTTTTCCTCACACTTGAATGATAGTTTGATTGAGTATAGGATTTTATGTTCCTTTCTTTTCTTTTTCTTTTTCTTAAAAAATTAATCCTGTCCTCTCTTATGCCTTGAAGATTTTACTTGTTCTCTTTTTAGTAGTTTTTACTTTAAAAATTTTTAATTTCTATTCTTAAAAGAGTGTATACCTATGATTGGTATCAAATTAATTATGTCTATTTAAAGATTATCTTCTGTTTCTTCCTAATTCTTTTTCTGGATAATTTATTTTTCTATTCGTGTGTTTGAAGCTTTTTTTTTTTTTTGATGGATGATAGTCTTCTTTAAATACTCATGCTTTTGTTGATGTCCTTTTCAGTTTGTATTGAAGGTTATCTGACTGATATTTTCCCTTTATTACAGTCTAATGACAGGGATGGTATGGGGCAGGCAAGGCTGTGCAGTGAGTAGGCCGTCTGTGTGTTATGGTTCGAATGTGTCCCCCGAAAGAGATGTGTTGGAAACATAATCCCCAATGCAACAGTGTTGAGAGAGAGAAACTTTAAGAAGTGATTATGGCATGAGGGGTCTACCCTCATGAATAGATTAATGTTGTTATTTGGGGAATGGGTTTATTATCTCAAGAGTGGGCCCTTATGAAGAGTGAGTTTGGCGCCTTCTCTCACACTCTCTCTCACTCATGTGATGGCTTCCATCTGGTTATGACACGGCAAGAAAGCCCTCACCAGATGCAGCTCCTTGATCTTGGACTTCCCAGCCTCCAGATCATCAGTGAAACAAACTTCTAGTGTTTATAAGGCAGCCAGTCTGTGGTATTTTGTTGCAGAAACACAGAATAGACAAAGACACTGTGGATGTGGGCTCAGTCACCGTCTGACCTCATCCCTCATGGTGTCTTATAAGTTTTGGATCCTTTAAGCCCCCTTTCTGGTTATCTGACCCAGGTCAGGATTGTTTTGTTTTTACTTTATTCTTGTCTCCGGAGATTTGGGATGAGAGGGAAGGAAGGTACGTGTGCTCTGGCTAGTGTCTGTTCTGATGCTTTTTTTGAGAACCCAAGAACTCAGGGGAGAGAGAATAGGAAAGGGAGTCTCTTCCTACAGCACAGGCCTTTCTCAGGCTCTGGGAAGCAGCACTGGGCAGGGGTGTAGATAAGGTTTACTCTTTACTTCCTCTTCCTTTGGCCTCTCCCTGTGTCCGGCACCCCTGTGCTCGGGCAGGCCAAAGGGAGAAGCTGGCTATGGCTCTGGCCCTTCTCCGCTGGTCTTTTCTGGCCCTAAGCACCCTCTGCCTGGTTGCCATCCACATGATGGGTCTCTTGGCAGGTACGTGTGTATTCTTTGGAGGACCCAGGAGGCTCCCACTGCACAGTTTCCTGATGTGGGAGATCTCCTTAGCCTCACACTTTTCTTTTTGATGTATCCTTTATTCAATTCAGATAACGGCCTGGAATTCTCTGCCAGCTGCAAGATGTGTTCATTCACTTGCCCAACATTTGTCAAGTGCTGTTATGGGCTAGGTACTTTGTAGGGGCTTTTTATCCAATAGAAACCTCTGTGTAGGATGATAGTGCTTACAGAATAGATGATGTGGCGTTGTTTCTGTGTGTGGAGGTGGGGAGATGGATGGACCGGTTGGAAAATGTTCTACAGAGGATATGAGTCCTAACTGAATCTTGAAAGGTGAGTGGGCAGCATAAAGGGAGAGGAGTGGGGAAAGTCAGGCTTCGAGGTAGACAGTGGGTCCACAGCCCAGTTCCAGGCAGGGAGGCAGTAAGTTCCCAAATGGTTCTGAACAGGGAGGGGAGATATGTCTCCCCTTGGTTTTGGGTTTCAGGAAGACCCAGATGGTAGGAGTAAGGAGGAGGGATTGGATGGGGCAGGTCGGATTGGATGGAGACACTGCTAAGAGGCTGTTGGGAGTTCTGAGAGCTGAAAAAAGTACCCATGAGGATGTTTATGTTTGGGAAACAGTGCATTTGTGTGCACACTTGCCACACACACACATACACAAACACCCTCATGCACAACCAGATGCAGAAGCTGCTGCTCCCAAATCATTGCTCAAACTGGTGCCAGGCTGCACTTGCCGTGGAAGGATAGAGTCCAAAGAAACAATAGCTCCTGGGGGCCAGTTTTCTTAAAAAGCTGCTTTTCTCTGAGCCCTGGGGTGAAAGCTGAGCCTGAGAAAGGAAGTAGGGCCCCAGGGTGATGTCATTGCCCACATCATTCAGTGCAAGGTGGGAAAGGGAAGCTTCAGCACAGCTCTACAGTCACCTGACAGCTCAGGGTATCTGGAGGGGGATGCCGCATCTCCAAATAACTCTTCTCACTGTACATCAGCGGGAGACAGAAGTGTGGAGAGAAAGGGTGGTTTGTCTGGTCCTTACATGTGCTGCTAATGAAGTTTCAGCAACTTTGGCAAAGGTTGTTAGGAAATCAGGCTATGTGATTATTTTAGGAACCTGTCTTGCCTCTAAATGAGTGAGATTAGAAATCTGTGACCATCTATTGTGTTTGTCTCCTGAAGTCACACAGGTCTGTGTACCAGCTGGGCCTGATTCCGGGACCTGTGCTGTGGACTTTCAGGGCTAATTCTCAATGATGGAAGGTCCCTGGCATTGAGACTCAGAATGAAAATCTGAGTCTAGGAGAGGAGGGTTCTACATTTTGGAAATGGCATTATCCAACACACATTTAATACTAATTATAATTGGATTTAATTTCCCACAAAGCTCAGCTGAAACCCCCCTTTGCCTCCATACTATTTTTCTTATAGAAAAGCTATAATTAAGTTACCCATGACATTGTCAGATTTCATTTTGGGATGAAATGTCTCATGCTTGATTTTGGCACAGAAACACTTTCTTTTGGAAAGTGTTGTAAAATACTCTTTCAATTGCTTTCTTGTAATAAAAAGTAGGAAAAAACCTATCTTTACTCTTGTGTATTCTTCCGAAAAAGGACTTGAGTCTGTGTCTTGAGCTTAGAACTGTTCAGTGTTGTTTTTTGGGGATGGAGCAGGGGTTGTGGGGAGAGGGTGTTTACAAAGTAAATGCAAAAATTCTCCAGTTATCTAGAGGCCACTATTCTAGCAGCCTTGATTGTTTGTAACACAGCCAAGAACACGAATGTAGTAAAAGCAGCTACTGAACTGCCAAAATATTATCAAAACTCCAAGAACCCAAGCCCTGGCTCACAATATATATGTCTCTTGGATGCGCCTTCCTAGTCAACTTACTCTTCATTTAGATTACAATAATATCATCCCGGTTATTTGATTTCCTTGACCCTCAGCAAGTTAGAAGTAAGGATGGAAATGAGAGCCTTCGAGAAGTAGGTACCCTGATGTCAGAGTGACAGTTGGCAGGCTGACAGCAAGGCTAGGGAGAGAAGAGGTATAAAAAAGGAAAGAAGAGAGATCCACTTATTGAGCTAGACCATGAGCAGGAGACAGAAACACAGCAAAGGATGGAGGATACCCAGAGGAGTTTAGATTTTGACCCATTTAGTGACTGTGCAATACATCGAGAAAACTTTTCATCCTGTGAAATTAAATAAAGCAACTTTGAAACTTTGGGTTAAAGGAACATTCATATTTGTGAAACTTCACCTTTCTCAAAGGCCTACCGCTGAGAAGCCAATAGCCTTACAGCAGAGGTGACCAAAGTCCCTGCGGGTCTGATGTTGGGTAGCTGTGGAAGCTGAGCGCAGTGCCTGGTACAAAGTGGCATCAAAAATAAATGCCAGCTCTTCCAGTTTCAGAATCAGATGGCATAGACTCAGTTTCCACTCTCCAAATATATCTAAATCCCCTGGAAATTATTCAACAGACAGTTATAAAAGGACCCTAAAAACTGAAAAGAAGGAGGATTTGGTATGGGCTTCAGGACTTGAGGAATGATGATGAGGTGAGTTCTTGGGTTTTCTTTATATCTCTCAGATTGGGTACAGGAGGGATCTGCAACCTGGGACCGACAACAGACATAGATTAAAAACAGACAGACAAAAGAAGCCTGATCTCCCTGGACAACGGACTGGAGAAAGGAAAGCCCACCAGAGACCTAGTGGGGACCTCCAGCCTCAGGTCTGTAACCAGGTTCCCTGGGGGTGGTCTGATCTGTTTGGAGGAGGAGAAATGAAGCCTTGATCAGTCCAGGCCCCACTCACAAGAAGCCAAGATCCGTTGGCGATCCCATCTGCACATAGTGGCAGCAGCCAGGCGACCTGTGTCGGTGTGAAACTAAAGAAAATATTAGAACTAATGGCTGAAAACTTCCCAAGTTTGGCAAAATATATAAATCTTCAGATTCCTGAAGCTAATAAAATCCCAAATAGGATAAACCAAAGAAATCTACACCCAGACACATCATAGCCAAACTTATGAAAACTAAAGACAAAGAAAAAATCTTCAAAATAGTCAGACAGAGGCTGGGCGTGGGGGCCCACGCCTGTAAGCCCAGCACTTTGGGAGGCTGAGGTGAGTGGATCACCTGAGGTCAGGAGTTTGAGACCAGCCTGGCCAACATGGTGAAACCGCATCCCTACTAAATAATAATAAAAAAATTAGCTAGGCATGGTGGCACGTGCCTGTAGTCCCAGCTACTTGGGAGGCTGAGACAGGAGAATCGCTAGAACCCAGGAGGCAGAGGTTACAGTGAGCTGAGATTGCGCCACTGTACTCCAGCCTGGGTGACAGAGCAAGACTCCATCTTAAAAGAAAAAAAATAGTCAGAGAGAAATGATACATTATCTAGATAAGAACACCAGTTTTACTGACAGTGGATTTCTCATTTGAAACCATGGCTATTTGAATGAAGTGGAACAATGTTTTTCAAGTGCTGAAAGAGAAGAACAGCCCCAATTCACATATCCAGTGAAACTATGCTTCAGGGTTGAAAGAGAAATAAACACCTTCACAGAGGAAGAAAAACTAAGATAATTTATTGCTAGCATAGCTACCCTTAAAGAATGTCTAAGGAAGCTCTCCACACAGAAAGAAAATGATAGAAGAAAAAGGCTAGAATCTTCTGAAAGGAAAAAACAAACAAACAACAACAACAACAACAAAACAATGGAATGGATAGAATTAGAAGTAAACAGACTGTCCTTCATCTCATGAATTTCTTTGATTATATTTTGTGGTTTTATGGTTGAAGCAAAAGCTGTAACACCATTTGATGTAGTGCTCAATGTCTGCAGAGAGAATACTTTTAAGGGGATTACATTTAATAAGCAGAGACAATAAAAGGATCTAAATGAAAGTAAGATTTCTACACTTCACTTGTGTTATTGATTTTCTGCATTGTTTTCATTTTAATGTCATTGATTTCTGTTCTTCTATTTACTATTTCTTTTTTTTTCTGTTTGTTTTGAGCATATTTATTTTATTTATTTTTTTGAGGTGAAGTCTTGCTCTTGTTACCCAGGCTGGAGTGCAGTGGTTTGATCTTGGCTCACTGCAACCTCTGCCTCCCGGTTTCAAGCCATTCTTCTGTCTCAGCATCCTGAGTAGCTGGGATTACAGGCATGCACCACCATGCCTGGCTAATTTTTATATTTTTGGTAGAGATGAGGTATCACCATGTTGGCCAGGCTGGTCTTGAACTCCTGACCTCACGTGATCTGCCCTCCTCGGCCTCCCAAAGTGCTGGGGTTACAGGCGTGAGCCACCATACCTGGACTGTTTTGAGTATATTTTGTTCTTTTTTTCCCTAGGTTCCTTAGGTAGAAGTTTAGGTTCACTTGAGACTTTCTTTCTTCCAATGTATGCATTTAATGCTATAAATATCCCCCTCAGTACAGCGTTAGCTATGTCTCACGACTTTTGATATGTTGTATTTTCATTATCATTCAGTTGAATGTATTTTTAAAAAAACTCTTGAGACTTCTTCTTTGACCTATGGATAATTTAGAAGTATATTGTTTAGTTTCCAAATGTTTTGAGATTTTTCTTATTGATGTCTAACTTTATTCCACTGTGGCTGGAGAACACACTGTATGATTTCAATTCTCTTGAATTTGTTGAAGTTTGTTTGGCTCAGGATAGTCTGTCTTGGTATATGCTCTGTAGGCAACTCTAAAGAATGTATATTCTGCTGTTGTTGGGTGGATTGTTCTATAAATGTTGATTAGATCCTGTTGGTCGATGGTATTGTTCCATTCTTCTATATCCTTGCCAATGTTCTGTCTGGTTATTCTATCAACTGTTGAGAGGGAGGTATTGAAGTCTCCAGCAGTAATTGTGGATTGATCTATTTCTCCTTTCAGTTCCATCGGTTTTTGTTTTGCCTATTTTGCAGCTCTGTTGTAGCATATACATTTATGATTGCTAAATCATTTGGTGGATTTTTTCTTTTATCATTATACCATGTCCCTCTGTCCCTCTGGGTCTCTGATAATTTTCTTTGCTCTGAAGTCTACTTTATCTGAGATATACAATGTATATATAATCTCAATTTGTTTACCTTCAACCTGCCTATATTATTATGTTTCAAATTGATTTTTATAGATATTATAAAGTTGGATCATGTTTTTTTAACCCACTCTGCTAATCTCTGTATTTTAATTGTCATATTGTAACCATTTACACTTAATGTAATTATTGATATGACTTAAATCTGACTTTTTTTCTCTCTTCTCTTTGTTTGCATTTTTCACTTTTTTCCTTTCTTTCCTGTGGGTTATTTAAACATTTTTTAAGAATGTAGTGTTGGTTTACCTATGGCATTTTTGAATGTCCCTGTATTAGTCTGTTCTCATGCTCCTAATAAAGACATACCTGAGACTGGGTAATTTATAAAGGAAAGGGGATTAATTGACTCACAGTTCCACATGGCTGGGGAGGCCTCATAATCATGGCATATGGTGAATGAGGAGCAAAGTCATGTCTTATATGGCAGCAGGCAAGAGATAACTTGTGTAGGGGAACTCCCCTTTATAAAACCGTAAGATTCATGAGACTTATTCACTATCATTAGAACAGCACAGGAAAGACCTGCCCCCATGATTCAATTAACTCCCACAACACGTGGGAATTATGGGAACTGCAATTCAAGATGAGATTTGGGTGGGCACACAGTCAAACCATATCAGTCCCTCTTTGCATGGCATTTTAGTTGCTGTAGGTATTACATTATATGTTCATAATTTATCACAGTCTACAGGTGTCGTTATTTTACCAATTTTAGTGAAGCATAGAAATCTTATTTGCCTTCATGACCCCTGACTATCCTCATTTATAATATAATTGTTTTAAATATTTCTACTACATAATTAGAGCTATATCAGAGGGTGCCATAATTTTTACTTCAAATGTCAAACATAATTTAGAAAACTTAAGAGTCTTAAGGAAAGTGATATGATTTGGCTATGTGTTCTCACCCAGATCTTATCTCAAATTGTAATCCCCATGTATTGAGGGAGGGACCTGGTGAGAGGTAATTGGATCATGGGGCAGTTTTCTCCAAGCTCTTCTCATGACAGTGAGTCCTCATGAGATCTGATGGTTTAAAAGTCTGTGGCTTTTTTGCATTCTCTCTTTTGATCCTGTTTTGCCGTGGTAAGACATGCTTGTTCCCCCTTTGCTTTCTGCCACGATTGAAAGTGTCCTGAGGCCTCCCCAGCCATGTGGAACTGTGAGTCAATTAAACCTCTTTTAATTATAAATTATCCAGTCTCAGGTATGACTTTAGAGCAGTGTGAAAACCGACTCATATATAAAGTGTATTGTACTTATCCACATTTGTGTTTGCTGTTTTCTTCCTTCCTTTCTGATTATCCAAGGTCTGATTTTCTTCTTTTGTCATTTCTTTTGTATTTATAGAACTTCTTTTAGACTTTCTTTTATTATAGGTCTATTTGCTACAAATTCTCTTAGTTTTCTTTCATTTGAGAATGTCTTAATTTCCCCTTAATTTCTGGTATTTCTGTTAGATATAGGATTCTGAGTGGACAGTTATTTTCTTTCAACACTTGAAAAATATGCCATTCCTTCTAGAGTTCATGGTTTCTGATGAGAAATATGCTGTTATCTGAATTGGTTTTTATCTGTAGGTAAGGTGTCCTTTCTCTCTTACTGTTTTAGGTTTTTTCCTTTGTTTTAATTTTCAGAAGTGTGATTATGATAGATTTTTGCATAGATTTATTTGGTTTGACCCTGTTTTTGGTTTTCTCAGCTTGCTGAATCTTTAGGTATTGCCAAATTTGGAAGGTTTTAGTCATTATTTCCTTTACCAGTTTGTCAGCCCTGTGCCCTTTCTCCTCTCCTTCAAGAACTCTGATAATACAAAAGACGTATCTTTTGTTACAGTCTCGCAAATCCCTATGGCTCTGTTTATCATTCTTTTTCAGTCTGCTTTCTCTCTGTTGGTCAGACTGAGTAATATCTATTGTTCTATGTTCCAGCTCACTGATTCTTCCCTGTTCCCTCCATTCTGCTGCTAAGCCACCCACTGAGCCTGTTATTTTAATTATTGTATTTTTCACTTCTAAAATTTCAATTTGGTTCTTTTCTTTGTATATCTTCTTTTTCTTTGCTGAGAGTTTCAGTTTATTTGCTGAGAGTTTCAATTTTTTTTATTGGTTTCTAGTGTGCTTATAATTGTTCATTGAAGCATTTTTATGACAGCTACTTTAGAATCTTTGTCAGATAATCTAACATCTCTGTTCTTTCAGGGTTGGTATCTACTGACACCTCCCTGGCTGAAAAAGATGTGAGTGACTCATTTCTGCTCTCCATGCAGCCTCAACTGACACCACTGATATGGGGTGTGGGCCTTCTTACACTGGGCTGTGGTGAAATCCTGGTTCTCCATTCTCCTTTGAGACTACACTAGCAGAGATAGGGAGGCCTTATAACTCTGAGTTAGGGGTGAAAATCCAGACTGACCAGGTGGTCCCTAAAGGCACCATGTAGTGATGGGAGATGCTTGTTACTGCTTGGTAGGAATAGAAGTCCTGGCTCCCTACTCAGCTTTCTCTGACACCACCTGACAGGTGATTGGGACACATTCCTGCAAGTTTAGGCTCCCACTTGACCTTGGCTGGTGTGAGTGGTGGCTGAGCCAGAGTTTTTCTTTGGTGTTTGGCTGGAGTAGGATGATTATTGTCTGAAAGTTTTCTGTCTTGCTAGGCTGGCTTTTGTTGTCCCTTTGACTGTGGGGAGCAGGCTTTTGTCAGGGCTATTTTTGTCTGTGACCACTGGTGTTTGCAGTTTGCTGGCTTGTTCAGCTCCAACTCTGGCATGTGTGAGACAAAACTTAACTTGGAACTCCTTATCATTTTGTGACTTGTGTATTGGGGTTCCTAGCCTTCTGTCTGCCTTCTCTCCACCTCTCAGAGTCTTCTTACCTAGTTATTGATTTTACATATAACGTGCAGGGATTTAGTTGTACTTTCCAGGAGGAATAGGGAAAAGTACATCTTCATCTTCTCATAAGCTCAAATTCTGGCATCACATTTTAAATTATAAGAGACATGCTCATTTTTACTAACTTGTCATAGATTCTGGCTTGATGGATTATAATGTTGAAAACATGAATAAGATCCAAAGACAACAAAAGCCTCATCAAAGGGACTGTGTTCTATATACCATGCACCAAGTGTGCTGATTTTTACAACTGTGACTCGCTTCTGTGAGCAAATCTTGTAATTGGAACCCTCACTGTAGCTTTCTTCTTAGAAATCCATGTTGAGAAATGCACTGATATGCTGGGCTTAAGTGAGATTAGCATCTGAACATGTTGCTTAACATAGCTAGTATTTCCACACAAACTCATAGCTACTATTTCCACACAAACTGTGATTTGTATCAGGAAATGGGCTCTTGACAGTTCTTAAAGAAACACAACCAGTTAATTCGTGGCACACACATATTTGGCAGACTTGGGTTATTGGAGCAGGAAAAATAATTTCTTAAAAACAGTAGTTGCCCCCATTAAAAAGTAGGCAAAGGACATGAACAGACACTTCTCAAAAGAAGACATTCATGCAGCCAACAAACATATGACGAAAAGCTCAACATCACTGATCATTAGAGAAATGCAAATCAAAACCACAGTGAGATACCATCTCACACCAGTGAGAATGGCGATTATTAAAAAGTCAAGAAACAACAGATGCTGGCAAGGCTGTGAAGAAAAAGGAATGCTTCCACACTGTTGGTGAGAGTATAAGTTAGTTCAACCATTGTTTAAGACAGTGTGACAATTCCTTGGAGATCTGGAAGCAGAAGTACCATTTGATCCAGCAACATCCAGCAATCCCATTATTGGGCATATACCCAAAGGAATATACATCATTCTATTATAAAGATTCTTGCACGTGTATGTTAATTGTGACACTGTTCACAATAGCAAAGTTATGGAATCAACCTAAATGCCCATCAACAGTAGACTGGATAAAGAAAAGTTGGTACATGTACGCCATGGAATACTGTGGCAGCCATAAAAAGGAATGAGATCATGTCCTTTGCAGGGACATGGATGGAACTGGGAGCCATTATCCTCAGCAAACTAAGGCAGGAACAGAAAACCAAACACTGCATGTTCTCACTTATAAGTGGGAGCTAAACAATGAGAACACATGGACACATGGTGGGAAGCAACACACATTGGGGCCTATCGGAAGGTGCATGGGAGGGAAAGCATCAGGAAGAACAGCTAATGGGTAATGGGTTTAATACCTACCCGATGGGTTGATCTATGCAGCAAACTACCATGGCACATGTATGTAGCAAATCTGTAAATCCCGCACATGAACCTGGAACTTAAAATAGAAGTTGATTAAAAAAAAACAGTAGGTGCGTGATTGTGCCTGCTGCAGTCCAGCCTACGCAACACAGGGAGACCTGTTTCTAAACATAAATAAATAAATAGTGGGTGTAACAGGTGTGAGAAGGCTGGAAGGTGCTGGAAGATGAGACACAATGCTTGGTTTCTGATCCAAGCATTCAGTGTCTGGTGGGAGAGAGAAATACAAAGAAATGATCCCGGGGCGGTGGTATAGTAGGGAAGAGACTCCTTGAGACACCACAGAGGGAGAAGCAAACTGCCGGGGAGGATAGTGAGGCACAGATAGACATGGTATGGCCTCATAGTGAAGTGAGAAGCAGCATCTGAGCTGAAATTGTGCGGGCGATGATGGGATGCAGGGAGCAGCATGCAGAGTCTTGGAGGAAGATCCATTACTGCTGAAGGAGAGAGTGGATGTGGGGCAGCATCAGAAGACAAGACTGGAAGAATAGGCAGAGACAGATTTCAAGAGATCTGGATGCCATGAACTGCAGAAAGTATTTTTTTTTTTTTTTGAAGAAAAAGTTGACTTTGAAGGGAAAAGGCTTTTTAGGCCTTGTTTTGGTACCTCTGCAATAGTTAAAAATGCAAAGGCAGACTAGAAAGATGAAGAAATGGGAAATTGTGACATGTGGGAGAAACAAGGGTGCTACCCTCCGAAGGCATGGCTGAGCCTAGGAAATGGGAGGGCAGGGCAGGTGGAAGGTGTTTGCACAGATGATGGGGAATGTTTCGTGGAAGAAGTGTCTTTCTGATGTCATTGGGTAATCCCGAGGCGTAGACCAGACCCACAGGGGAGCCATGGCCAGGCTGATTTGTCTTTGCCATAGGAATGTTTCCACGCAGCTATGCACGGATGCCATGGCTGCCTATGAAGGAGTGAGCTCCCTGTTCCTGGAACGTGTTGTCCAGTGTGTTGGACGTACTGGCCGGCCAACAACTGAGCTAGTGAAATTTGAGAATTTCAGCTTCCAGTGGGCCATTGGATGAGACAGTTTCCTGGGTCCCTTTTAGGTCTGAGGATCTGTGATTCATATTTACTAATAGACTGGGTGGAAATCATGTTGGGATCAAAGTGTGAAACATTCGATTCTAACACAATCCACTCAGAGAAATGGAAACTTTGCAGTTTTCATTATTTATGTGTTCTGTGAGGATCTTTCTCAGTGCAAGGCACTTCTATAAGCCTTTGTCAGAATTTTCAGCCCTTCCACAATTGGTATGATTCCTTCAGAGCTGAACTGTGAACCTGCTATGGGCTTAGCTGGGAAAATGTGTCCTCCATGTGAATCTAGATTGGACCATGTCCCCAGATGTGCCCCAGAATCAAACTTGCTCCAAGTTGGGGTCATTTGACCCAGGACCATTCTAAACCACTGCAGATTCAATATTTTCAGAGTTAAGAGGGAGCTCAGCCAGCCATGGGGAGAGAACAGAGCCATACACACATCGGGCAGGAATGGTGTTCTTGCTTTCACTGGCTGTATTCTCAAATATGCGTTCTTCTTCTCGTTCCCTTCTCCTACCCACCTGTGGAGCTGAGTAATAATAATAATAGCCAATATATTGGACATTTGTAGTATTAATGTGTGACACATATTTAATCTCCTCAACAACCCTAGAAGTGGAAGGTTTTTTTTTTTTTTTTTTTCTTGCCATGGAGTTTCACTCTTGTTGCCCAGGCTGGAGTGCAAATGTAATCTCAGTTTACCGCAACCTCTATCTCCTGGGTCAAGCAATTCTGCCTCAGCCTCCCAAATAACTGGGATTACAGGCATGCACCACCACACCCGGCTAATTTTGTGTTTTTAGTAGAGACGGGGTTTCTCCATGTTGGTCAGGCTGGTCTTGAACTCCTGACTTCAGGTGATCCACCCACCTCGGCCTCTGAAAGTGCTGGGATTACAGGCATGAGCCACCATGCCTGGCCAGAAGTAGAAGTTTTTATCTCCACTTAGGAAGAAACTGAAGGCCAGAGTGATTAGAACTTGCCCAAGTTTGCGGAGCTGGATGGAGCTGCTGACTCTGGCTCCTGATCCTGAAGTATTCAAGAGTCCCGTGTATGACCGCATTTGATCTCTTTTAAAGGTTCAGTCAGTGATCTTTTTTCTCATGAAAGGGAATAGAGGGTCCTCATTTTCCTCTCCACTACCAATATGCATAGAAATGTTATGAGACTGTGTCTATGAAAAACATTCCATCATAAATGTGAAGCACAAAGAAATAGAAATCATTCTATTATAAAGATACATGCATGTGTACGTTCATTGTAGCACTATTTTCACACACTGACCATGCCCATGAAACCACCACCAAGATCAAGACTCAGAGCACAACCAGCTCCCCGAATGCCCTGCCATACCCGTGGCTTCCATCACCATAGCTCAGCTTTGCTGTCCTTGACCTCCTCCTATGGGTCATGCCTCGTGTCCTCTTTTGTATCTGGCTGCTTTTGCTCAGCATTTGTAAAAGCCATCCAGTGGTGTTCTGGTCAATTGGTTCACAGAAGACAAAAAACAAAACCAACCAAAAAAAATCCAAAAACAAAACAAGACCTCATTTTTAGCATTTACCAATGTCCACACCTCCACCATGGCTGATGGCAAGCTACCAGTGATTTAAATTCCAGACTATTTCATGATCAAGTCTTGTGAGCTGATATGGGCCAGCCCTGCCATCTGCAGGACTCGTTCACCTGCTGACGTGTGGTTGCATGTCTTGCATTTTCAGTGTCCCAGGTGTACAGTTATGTGGGCTCTTTTTATTGTGGCCTTTGGGCAAGTCACTGGTTTCGAAAGCAGCCTCTTTGGGAAATTTCATTTCTGTAGCTCTGCGATGCTGTTGCAGAGATGCGAACACTGGCGCCAGAAACCTGCGGTCCTGGTCTTGTCTCTACCAGTAACCCTCTTGACTCCCATACTCAACCTCATCCATGCAGATGGGAAGCCGCATACCTCCTCACAGGCTTGTGAGGTCACTTACCACTCATTGAGTGCTTAATAAAGGTTTCCTCCCTCCCTTTCTCTCTCTTTTTCATCTCAGAGAAGGTGACTGTACCTTGAGTGAAGTTGTATGGAGATGTAGGAATCCATGTGCCTCCACTGATCTTTGGAGTGTTTTGCTCTGACACCCAGAGCCTCTGCAGGATCCTCTGAAGGGAAGGAAAGGAAGGAGGGAGGAAGGAGAGAAGGATAAAAGGATGAGTGGAAGGTGGGAAAGGAGAGAAGGAAGGAAGAGAAGGAAGCAAAGGAAGCGAAGGAAGAGAAGGAAGAGAGGGAGGGAAGGAAGGAAGGAAGGGAGGGAAGGAAGTTGAGCCTATCAGTTCTGTCCCTGTGAGCCTGGAAGAAGAGTTCCGTTGACAGATGGACCGTTTGAATTGGCTGCCTGTGATGGACCCAGAAGACCTACTCACACATGGAAATGATGTTCTTTTTGCACCAGAGTCTCCTTGTTCCTGAATACAGTCAGTCATGTGTCACTTAATAATGGGGATACATTCCGAGAAATGCATCGTTAGGTGATGTCCTTTTGTGAACATCACAGGGTGTACTTACACAAGCTTAGATGGCATAGCCTACTACACACCTAGGTGTATGGTGTAGCCAATTGTTCTTAGGTTAAAACCTGTACAGCATGTTACTCTACTGAATACTACAGGCAATTGTAACACAATGGCAAGAATTTGTGTATCTAAACCTTAGACACAGGAAAAACACAGTATGAAAGATTAAAAATGGCACACCTGTGTAGGGCACTTCCCATGAATGGAGCTTGCAGGATTGGAAGTTTCTCTGGGTGAGTCGGTGAGTGGGTGGTGAGAGAATGTGAAGGTTTAGGACATTGCTGTACACTGCTATAGACTTTGGAAACACTGTACTCTCAGGCTAAATTTATTTCAACATTTTTTTCTTTAATAATAAATTAACATTAGCTTAATGTAACTTTATAGATCTTTTCATTTTTAAAATTTTTTGCTCTTTTCTAATAACAACTTAAAACACAAACACATTTTACAGCTATACAAAAATATTTTCTTTCTGTATGTTCTTATTGAACAAGAGTTTTTTCTGTTGTAATTTTTTTTTTAACATTTTACACGTTTTTGTTCAAAACTAAGACACAAACACACACATTAGCCTGAGCCTCTGCAGGGTCAGGATCGTCACTATCACTGCCTTCTTGTCCACATCTTGTGCTGCTGGAGGGACATCGGGGCAATAAGACTCATGGAGCTGTCATCTCCTAGGATAACAGTGCCTTCTTCTGGATACCTCCTGAGGGACCTGCCTGAGGCTGTTTTACAGGTAACTATTTTTTCCTAAGTAGGAATACACTCTAAAATAACCACTAAAAATATAGTAGTAAATACATAAGCCAGCAATCTAATTGTTTATTATTATTATCAAATATTATGTATTGTATGAAATTGTGCTATTCTTTTACAGGCCTGGCAGTGCAGGAGGTATGTTGACATCAGCACCACCACAAACATGTGGGTAATGCGTTGTGCTATAATGTTATGTGCTATGGCTGGAAGAAGTCCCTGTGAGCTTGGAAGAAGAGTTCTGTCGACAGATGGACCACTTTGAATTGGCTGCCTGTGATGGACCCAGAAGACCTACTTACACAAGGAAATGACATTCTTTTTGCACCGGAGCCTCCTTGTTCCTGAATACAGTCAAGTGTCACTGTATTTGCGACATGTGGAAGAAACGAAGGTGCTACCCTTCAATGGCATGACTGAGCCTAGGAAATGGGAGGGTGGGGCAGGTGGAAGCTGTTTGCACCTTCTCCCAAACCCAATTACTTAACAACGGGGATGCGTTCTGAGAAATGCATCATTAGGTGATTTAGTCATTGTGTGAACATCATAGGATGTACTTACACAAGCTTAGATGGTATAAGCCCTGCCACTTGGTGATAGGAATTATTCGGCTCCTTTATAATCTGAGGGAGTCACTGTGGTGTATGTAATCTGTCATTGACCAAAATGTTGTTCTGACTGTAGATCCTCACAACCCAGGTGTCCTCTGGAGAGATGTCCCATCGTTGGGGGATTGTGAAAGGAAACTGGAGAAAGGCAGTCAAGAGACCAAAGAATGACAGTCTGTGAAGACATTTTTCAGGGTGAAGAGAAAGTAAAGACTTGGCTGCAGAGGGGGACCCAGGGCCTTTGCAGCCAGGAGCCTGAGGCCTCAGCAAGGCAGACAGTGCCTGCTGACCCTGCGTCGCCACCAGCTGTGGTCGTGCCTCCACCAGCAGGAGCTCCTCCTGGAAGCGGGGTGGGGAACATCTTCCATGGAGTTGGCCCAAGGGCACTTTCTCTCTGCCACAGGCTGGAGAGTCATCTCCTGCTCTCTCAACTGTGAAAACATGCTGATGTGGCCAAGGGAAACAAAATGCCCCTCCCTGCCTGCGAGTTCAATCCATGTCCCTTTAACAGCTGGCCGAGATGGAGAACAGCATCTCCTTCCAAACCAATGACTGTTTTTTTTGGATCCCCCTCCAGCACCCCAATCCCAGGACTCGGGGCTTCCTGGTGAAAGCTGCTGATTTTTGTGACCTCTTGGATGGATGCCTTGTGTCCCAAGGGCAAAGACCACGCTCAGATCCCTGGCTGGGGCCTCACTTCTTGGCCGCCTGTCTGCAGCTCATGCTGCTGCCGCCTCCCCCGGGCTTTTTGGAGGATAATCTAGAAAGACTCAGCCTGGTATGCATAGGGAACGGAAAAACGAATGATTCTGGAACTGGCTGGATCTAATTTAAAATCCTGGCTCTGCAACATGCTGGCTGGGTGACTGTGGGCAGAGGCTCGCTCCCATGTGTCGGGCACCCTATAACTTCTCCAAGAGCCCTGCAGATTCAGAATATCAACCCCACTGGGTTGGGGGAGGCGGAAGAGCTGCCCAGGCTACCCAGCCAAGGGAAGACCAAGCTAGATTTAAGCCCTTGCTGTTCTGACCACAAAGCCACCCTCTGTTGTCCACATGACACTCTAGTGCCACAGGCTGGGAGTGCCCCAGGAGCACTGGAGTTCCTGTAGGTCCCATAGCTCTTCCTGTGGGTGGGGGTGAGGGGTGCACAGGAAACTCTTCCTGCCTGGAGAAGGTGCATGCACACGTGCGTAAGGTATGCATTCTACTCATGGGTGGCACATTTATTTAACTATTCCTTTACAGTCAGACATGGCAATCACTTCCAGTTGTTTACTATTCATCAGCAAAGCTGTGTAAAATATTCAAAATCCCAAGTCTTTTCTCCATTCCTACTTCCTTATGAGACATACCTGGAAGCCGAATCACTGTGTCTCTGTATGAAAAATTCAGGCCTTAAATAAAATACCTGTTGTTAAATTGCCATCAATAAGGGCTCTGGTGGGACTTATACTCCCCCTACTCAGACACTTTTTCCCTGTAGCTGGAGGCTGTTTGTGAGTTACGGTCAAGGCTATGTTGTTTTGATCTTTGGTTAAGACTGACAAAATACCCAGTGTGTGTATGTGTGTGCGTATGGGGGGAGGGGAGGGCTGCAAAATCAATTTCTACTACAAAAGGGCACCCTCAGTGCCCTCTCCTCTGTTTTCCCAATCTATTGTTTAAATCCCATGGTGCATAGGCAAATGCACAGAGAATGTAAGGAAATGAAAAAAAACCAAACCAAAACAAAACAAAAAAAACAGAGAGGAAAAAGAAAAAAGAAGAATCTTGCCTGGGATAGTGAGTATATAAGAGGTTTTCTTTTTCTAGTCAAAATTTTTTTTAGTAAAAATGGGAGGGGAGGGAGAGGATATCCTTAGCCAGACTATGAACCCAACTCTCTTAGATGTTAGACACTTGGGAAGGGACAGGGCCTGTCAATTAATTTTTAAGGTAAAAAATACGCAAATCTTTTTGTTCTACCTGGTAACTGAAGTCCAAGTGTGGTCTGTCTATCCTCTGGCAAGGCAGGCTGCTGACTTTTCTCTCTGGCTGTGCACCTGTGTGCAGGTGCCTCTTAGGTGTCATGCATTGAAGTGAAGTTACTGTGACCCAGCCTCTGAAGAGGACAAAGTGGCTCTGATGCTGCTCCAGTGAACACTCCGTCGGCCGAAGCACGGATGCTCAGGCTCTGGCTGACCAGGGCAAGCGTGGGGTAAGAAAGAGCAGCCGTATCTGGATGTGCAGGCCAACGATGCCCAGTAAGGCTGCATTCCTCAAACCCCAGGGACAGGGAGCCATGAACTCCACCTGGTGACCTTCAGATTCTGCCCTGCACTTAGCACGGTACGCGGGGAGGGCAGATTTCATCTTCATTTTACTTCTGGCCTCCTCAATCACTGGGAATGGTGATGCCAGGACTTGACTGTAATTGGAGATAGGCCCTTTAAGGAAGTAATTAAGTTAAAATGAAGCTGGTAGGATGGACCCTGATCCAAACTGATGGGAGCTCTTATAAAAAGAGGAAATTTGGATGAAGAAGAAATACCAGGAGGTCTTGTTTATAGAGGGACAACCACGTGGAGAGACAGTGAGAGGGCGGTCGTCTGCAAACCAAGGCGAGAGGCCTCAGCAGAAACCAATCCCACTGACACTTTGATCGGGACTTTGAGCCTCTAGAATTGTGAGACATAAATTTCTGTTAAGCCACCCAATTCATGGTATTTTGTTTTGGCCATCCTAGCAAACTAATACAACCACCCTCTCTCATCTCACACACGATTTAATAAAATTGGAGTCATTCTGCATTCCAGTTCTGTATCATGCTTTATTCACTTTACCTCTGCATTGCCAGCCCTTTCCTGTGTTCATGGTTCCCTGCTGAACAGGAGGATAAGGTTTGAATGCCACAGCCCAGCACTCATGATCATCATGGACAGCCCTTCTCCTACCCAGCCATGCTGATTTGCTCTCTGTTTCCCAAATTCTCTGTCTTTTCTGCTCCTGCCAGCCCCTGGCATCCATTAAAAGTGATTTTCCCTACTGTCATTCGGGGTGTGGCTCATACTGAAACCTGTCTTGCCATGTATCCCTCGTCATGTCAGGGCATTTATAAATCAACCTGTGTCTCCAGCATTTACCATACTCGCTTGTAACACATGTTACGTCTTCACCCAGCCTTAGGAGACGGTGATTATTTTAAAAGGAGGATTGAGAATTGTTAGCCTGTTCTGGCATTGCTATAAATAAATACCTGAGACTGGGTAATTTATAAAGGAAAGAGTTTTAATTGGCTCATGGTTCTGCAGGCTGTACAGGAAGCACGATGCTGGTATCTACTCCACTTCTGGGGAGGCCTCAGGAAACTTACAGTCATGGTGGAAGGTGAGGGGGGAGCAGGGATCTTACATGGTAGGAGCAAGAGAGAGTGAGGGGGGCAGTGCTACACACTTTTGAAAAACCAGATCCCCCAATAACTCACTACCATAAGAATAGCACCAAGAAGATGGTGCTAAACCATTCATGAAGGACCACCCCCATGATCCAATCGCCTCCCACCAGGCCCCACTTCCAAAACTGGGGATTACAATTCAACATGAGATTTGGGTGGGGACAAAAATCCAAATCATATCGAGAATTACAGGCATAATTAAATTACTCCTTGGTCCCTGTCGCTGACTGCATTAACATTAGAGAAAGGGTAATACATCTTCATTAAGTTGGGTTTATCCCAGGAATGCAGCTTGGTTAAGCATTAGAAACCCAATCAATGTAATTTACTCTATTAACAGAACGAAGGATTAAAATAAAGATTTTAATCTTTTCAAGGAATGCAAAAAGCATTTATCAAAATTCAATATCCATTCATGATAAAAACTCTCAGCAAACTAGGAACAGTAGGAAACTTCCTTAAAATAATAAAGGCATTTACAAAATTCCTGCAGGTTGCATCATACTTAATGGTGAAAGCCTGAACTATCTCCTAAATCCATTTACTCCTCCTCAGGAAAGGCTTCCCTGACCCCATGTTTAAGTCAAACCCTCATTATACATTCCCTTAGGACCAGCCTCTCATCCAAAGAAGTGATCATAATTGCAATTTTAAAATGTATTTGTGGTCGGGTGCGGTGGCTCATGCCTGTAATCCCAGCACTTTGGGAGGCCGAGGCAGGTGGATCTCTTGAGGTCAGGAGTTGAAGACCAGCCTGGACAACATGGTGAAACCCCATTTTGACTAAAAATACAAAAATTAGTTAGGTATAGTGGTGCGTGCCTGTAATCTCAGCTACTTGGAAGGCCAAGGTGGAAGGATCACTTGAGTCTGGGAGGTGGAGGCTGTAGTGAGCCAAGATCATCCCACTTCTCTCCAGCCTGGGTGACATGGTGAGACTTGGTCTAAAAAAAACGTATTTCTGCCACTATTTGCTTAATGTTTGTTTTCTGGTGTAGGCATTCAGCTCTGTGAACAACAGCATTCTGCTGATTTCTGCTGCCCTGTATCCAGATGGCAGAAACGAGTGAGTGAATGACAGGCACCTGTTCTGCTTACAGTCAGTAAAGTAAACACAATGCTATACATATGAACTCCATGGAAAGATGAACACTTGTGGTATATTTGGGGCCACTGTCCCAGGGAGAGTAGAAGTACAGGGTTTTGTTCTTCTGACTTGAGAAATTTTTGTGCTAGAATGGCCACTGAGGGTCATCCAGGCCTATCGTTGCCCACTCCAAATTTATAGATGAGGTCACTAGCACCTGAGATCTGAAGCATGCGTGTCATCCCAAATGAACCACAAATCCTAGGCCAGAGTTAACAGTAGTAGTAACTGCACAGGATGAGTTGGTGCAGGGTGACAAGCTCATGCGTGGCAGCTATTTTGAATCAATACCCTGTAACTGACTTCTGCTGTTTGAAACACCTGGTAGACTGCTGCAACTCACCCTTGGGTAAAGCCCCACCCTCTGAGGCTGTGGTGGGGTTCAGGGAATACTACCCCAAAATTTGGCAGGTTGGCATTGGAGAAAACGGCAGAAGCAGGAAGGCCTCTCACCTTCTCCTCACCCTTCTTTTCCTGAAGCAGGCCATGACACCAAGGTGACCTTCCCCTGGAGCAAGTCATAAGGTCCTTGTGTGAGAGGTGCCTTGCTGAGTTCCCCCTTGTATTTAACTATTAGATCATACTCCCTTTGTCCAATCACACTTCTCCACTATGATCCACTTCTCCATCAAACTTACAATAAAAACACACAGATGTCCCTCCCTCCCTCCCTCCCTCTCTCTCTCTCTCT
>NW_012102188.1:859545-897308 GCF_000951045.1 Mandrillus leucophaeus
TCTTTCTTTCTTTCTTTCTTTCTTTCTTTCTTTCTTTCTTTCTTTCTTTCTTTCTTTCTTCTCTCTTTCTCTCTTTCCTCTTTCTCTTTCCCCTTCCTCCCTTCCTTCCTTCCTTCCTTCCTTCCTTCCTTCCTTCCTTCCTTCCTTCCTTCCTTCCTTTCTTCCTTTCTTCCTTTCTTCCTTTCTTCCTTTCTTTCTTTCTTTCTTTTTGATGGAGTCTAGCTCTGTCACCCAGGCTGGAGTTCAATGGTGTGATCTCAGCTCACTGCAACCTCCACCTTCTGGGTTTCAGCAATTCTCCCACCATAGTCTCCCCAGTAGCTGGGATTACAGGCACCCGCCATCGTGCCTGGCTAATTTTTTAATTTTTGTAGAGACTGGGTTTCACCATGTTGGCCAGGCTGGTCTCAAACTCCTGACCTTAGGTGATCCGCCTGCCTCAGTCTCCCAAAGTGCTGGGATTACAGGTGTGAGCCACTGCGCCCAGCCTCTTTGGGTCTTTTTTCCTGATGTCTCATATGTCACATAAAATTTAAATTAAATAAGTTTGATGTTTCTCTTGTTAATCTGTATTTTGCCATAGGTGCCTCAGCTATGGACCTAGTAATGGGTAAGAAAAAAAATTTTTTTTCTTTCCTGCATCTGCTTGGCCACCTGCCTTTTGCTTGGATTGGCAGAAATCTGGCTTAATCTGGCTTCTCTAGTCCTCTGTCACCTGGCCAGGAGGTAGCCCTTGGTCTAACCCCTTCTCATGTTTGGAAGCAAACTTTCACTTTCTTTCTAAGGACTGGTAGGCAGCTTCCCATGGATGGAGTGAGAGCTCCAGAATGTCTTCATGTGATGGCTGTTGGAGCGAGAAGTGGGCTGGTAGATTGTGCTGGCGTCGACCTTGTGTAGGGCTGAGAAGACAATACTGGTGTGAAGATCAGGCAGGAGTCAGGAAGACAGCTGAGAGTGGCCAAGGGGAGGCCAGAGCCTCTTCAAGTCATCTCTTGATGGGTGTGAAAGGGAGAGAAGAGGCCAAGAAACCATGAGATTAAAAGGTGGAGGTGAGAGCATAGAGATCCCAGCTGCTCTAGGGGAGCCTCCCAGGCATGTGCTGTGTGCATGTGCTTCTCCACTGTTCCTTTTGCAATGCGTTCCATCCAACTGCTAGATACGGTAAAGGGAATGAAAGGCAGGAAAGGCACAGGGTGTATTTAATCCACGCTTCAGCTGTGAATTCTCTAGAGGATAGGCTAGCCCTTGTGTTTGTTGATGCAGCTGCCTCTCTTCTGAGACCTGTAAAAGGACTTTTTTTTTTTTTAAGTAAAATCATAACTCTTACCCACATGTAGAATGAACACATGTCAAAGATTTTATTTAAGTCATTAATTAATGAGGGAACCAGTAAGATGCTCCAACCAGTCCAAAGGAGAATTAAAAATGCCACGCATAGCTGGGACAATAGGAATGCTGACATAGAATTTACAAATAGATGCAAAATTGATGATAGCCACTGAACCATCTGTCCACATGTCCATGGACAAGGATAGTTGGCCTTCCCTGGGTCTTTTACAACTTACAAACCGAGGAAAGTATAGGTCCTCCTCCTTCCTTGCTGACCATTCATGGGTCAGCCTCCGTCTGGACGTCAACACTCCAGAGACATGTGGCCACTGCAATAATTGACTGACATCGGTAAACACACAATTTCTTGCTATGTTTGCTGGTCTGTGTTCTTGTCTAGAGAGTAGCTTTCCTCTCCAAGTAAAAGTTGTTCAAGAGCTTAAAGGCAATGAAGGGCAGAGAGAGCCAGGATGTGAAGACTTTCCCATTTTACCGTCTTTCACAGATCCATGTTGCAGCTGGGAGCGAGGGGAAACCTGGACACTCGCTTCACCAAAATGAGACAACTGCAGCAGGAGGCAGGCTAAGGCGAGTGGGGAAAAATCAATGTGCTGGATGCCCCAGTGTACCTGTGAGGAAGAAGCAGGAGCTGGAAAGAGAGAGGAAAAGGAAATAGGTACGTGAATAAATAAATAAGAGTTCAGAAATCCTATCTCTACTGAAAATACAAAAAATGAGCCGGGCGTGGTGGCTGGCGCCTGTAGTCCCAGCTACTCAGGAGGCTGAGGCAGGAAAATGACGTGAACCCGGGAGGCGGAGCTTCCAGTGAGCTGAGATTGTGCCACTGAACTCCAGCCTGGGTGACACAGCAAACTCCATCTCAAAAAAAAAAAAAAAAAAAAAAAAAAAAAATTCAAAGGAAGCATAGAAGAGGTGAGGGAAGAACTCTATTTGCACATTCACTCTTCAGTTCATTTCCTCATTCATTTTCTGAACAATGAATCTGGCTCTGTGCTGGATCCTGGAGCATAAAGACTAAATCAGCTGAACAAAGACCCTGATCACTAACATCCTAGTGGGAAAGGCACATTGTGTATTAAGCTGAGTAATCACCACCTCCCCACCATGTCCACATCCTGTTCCCTGGAACATGTGAATATTATCGTGTATGGCAAAATGGACTTTGCAGATGTGATTGAGTTAAGGATCTTGAGCTGGACAGATTATTTTGCATTGGCCTAGTGTAATCACAGGGGTTTTTATAAGGAGGTGGCAGGTGATCAGCATAGGAGAAGGCGATGTGATGATGGAAGTAAATGTGGGAGTGATGCAGCTACAAACTGAGGAATGCTGGCAGCTCTGGAAACTGGAAGAGGCAAGTGACAGGTTCCCTGCTGGAGCCTTCCAAAGGAGCCAACCCTCTGACACCTTCCTTTCAGCCTTGAAAGACCCATTTTGGACTTCTGACCAGCAGGACTGTAAGAGAATAGATCTGTGTTGTTTGAAGCCACTGAGTTTGTGGTAATTTGCTACCAGAGTCATAGGAAACTAATATACACACTGAACAATTGCACGATCGCATGACTGCAATGTAGAGTGTTTTGATGAAGGAAATTAAGGCAGCTGGGGGGCGGATGACAGGTGTCCTGGAGGAAGAGGTTTCCTGCAGAAAGCTGAGGGCTTCAAAGGAGGCCGCCCACGGTGTGGTGGACTGGGGATGTGGTGGTTTCAAAGCATACACCATGTGAAGGAAGGACCCTGCAGAAGTCCCAAATCAATGCTTTCTTGCTTATCCTTGGTGGACAATGGAGGCTGGTGGCAGGGGCATTAATGTGTGGCCATGGTGGTCCACGTGATGCAGTAAAAATGCAAAGGAGATGAACTCCCAAGACTTTTGGGGGACATTTATAGGAAGATGGGTGCTAAATAAATCCAAGGCAGTCTTTTCAGACAGAGGGCTTTATGCCATTAATTAGGCAACTTGGATGAGGGGCACCATGGAACTGGCTGGTGGTTTCCTTGTGAAAATAGCCACAAACTCCCTTCTCTCCATGTCCTTAGAAGATGTGAATTTAGAGGTCTGCACATTGCCTGAGAAAGTCTGTTTTTAACAGGGTAAAATTTAAAAAATTACCATGGCATTGCTCCTGAACCTTGCCTAAAATTCCCTTTAAAGATCTACAAAAGGGTTTTGCTCATTTGTACAATCTCAAAGGTCACAAAATTAGAAGCTTAGCAGCCACACGCCAACTGCACATAGCATTTGAAATCTTTGACACAGATCATTCCAGAAGTCACAACTGGCCAAGCTGCGCTTCTCGTGACACTCAGTAGCCTTCACACCCATCTGCTGGCTTGTAAGCATGTGTCCTTTTGTCCAGCCAGCTAAGGTACTTGGTTCCTGATTGTTTTTTTGTTTGCTTTTTAATGCTCAGATATTCTCCTGTGGTGAATATTTGTGAGCCAAATTATTTGGCAGGAGCGTTTGATGCCATGGCCAAATGGGGAGCCCAGAGTCAGCATCTTTTTAAAGCTAACTCTTATTTGTCAGCTTCTCTTTCTGCCCACATACTTGCCTCTGTACCAGGCAGGCCCGGCGGTTGTTGCACAGACAAAAATCAAGCTGTCCTGCAAACCCCATTTGCTACCTTCTGGGCTTGATGCTGCCTAGGAGTGGGCTTCTCCCTGGGTGGTATGTAGGAGTTTTCCTTACGTTTTCATTTCTTATCAGCTTACCGTTTGCAACTGATGCAGGACAGACAAGACCCCACACTGGGGCTTAGCCCAGGAGGATTCTTGGCTTTGCCCAGGAGAGAGTTCAAGCACAAGTGGTGGTGTTAGACAGCAACGTTTATTGAAGCAGCAGCAGCAGTACTGCTCCCTGTGGAGCGGGGATACTCCACAGACAGTGCGCCCAGAGTAGCAGCTCAG
Source organism: Mandrillus leucophaeus (assembly GCF_000951045.1). Taxonomy (NCBI): domain Eukaryota; kingdom Metazoa; phylum Chordata; class Mammalia; order Primates; family Cercopithecidae; genus Mandrillus; species Mandrillus leucophaeus. The sequence continues at coordinate 863,806 of NW_012102188.1, forward strand.
GGGCAGTTCAGCAGTCATATCTGTACCCACTTTTAATTACATGCAAGTTAAAAGGCAGTTGATGCAGGCATTTCTAGGACAAAGGTGGTAACTTCCAGGTCACTGGGTCACTGCCATGGAAAGCGGTGGTAACTCTCAGGTGTTGCCACGGCGATGGTAAACTGACATGGCACACTGGTGGGCATGTCTTATGGAAAGCTGCTTCTGCCGTGGCCCTGTTTTAGCTAGCTCACCATTTGGTCCAGTGTCTGAGTCCTGCCTCTGGAGCTGAGTCCCGCCCTCTATCTCACTATCTTTATTCTATTTGGGGATGCCCTGAAAGGCTGTGTCCAGTCTCATAGTGAGTGAGGAATCTATGCTGAGGTTCCTTTGGAGGTGAATTTTGGATGACGTATAACCCAGTACAGTGGAAAAGTCCAGCACTGAGGGATGCAGGCTAATATTAAAGATGCAGCCCTCATAGTTTTGGGGGCTGTCTGTCCAGAGGCTCATGCATGGGTAGAAAGAGTTCACATGACCTGTGCTATGGGAAGTTTGCTATAAACATTCTGATAAACATTTAACTTTAGTCCCTTTTAGTACCAGTGCCATGCCCTGCAGTGTTTGCTAAGCGCCCACAGGCATCTGCGCTCTGTGACCTGCTCACATGACGAGCTAGAGTCGAGCATGCTTCATTCACAGCCAGGCCTCCTCCTTCCTTGTTGGCCTCAGTGTGTTGCTGACCATTCATGGGGCAGCCTTGACCTGGACGTCAACACTCCTGAGAAACGTGGCAACTGCAATAATTGACTCAAATCAGTAAACACACAATTTCTCTCCCTGTTTGCTGGTCCATATTCTTGTCTAGAGAGTTGTTTTCTTCGCCAAGAAGGTGGAATCGATTTTTCCACCTTTTGTTCCCCTCACCTCAATAATGATGAGACACCAGGAGGGAAATTTCTGACTTTCCGCAGGCATTTATGTTTTGCCTCACGTCATCATAGTATTTATTCCTTTCATGTAGGGGAACCTTAAATGAAGCTGGTTGGAAACAGGCCATCCTCCGTAACCAGGTTTTGTTGGAGCCCATGTATAGAAATGATTTCTTGAACTCTAATTCTCTTGAGCATGTGTGCTGTGGTTAAGGAGGCAGAAGGGCACAAGGATTTTAGCACCCCGAGGACTGAAAACCTTCGTAGAACCAGCATACATATTGTTTTATAAATAAGGAGTATTCTTGGGGTTTAGTTGTTTGCCAAAAAAGTGAGCTCCTTAAGATTTACGACCCAGCTCACAATAACCAGATGACCTGAATCGAGGGTGTATGTCAGGAAATAGGATCCCGGAGGGGTCAGCTGACAGTGTCAATCTGTGGCCTCAAAGAGCCCGTTCCAGACTCTCCTGCCTTTTGACAGAAGGTCTGTCTGGTTATGGCTTTAGGAAGCCAGATGACTTCCATATAGTCACAGGAAGGGCCCGTGTGCCTGGAGCTGTGGACTGGAAAGGAGGTGACAGACGCTGGCCTCTCCAAGGCCTCATCCACGTGCCCCACCTCCAGACAGGAGCAGCCAGGGCTCCATTAGGCTGCAAATAATTCAGGAAAACCTGAATAGCAGAGACTTAAAAAACATGGGGTTTGCTTGTCCCACCTGAAAGAAGTCTCAAAGTTGGAAGTCCAGGGCTGGGTTAGAGGTTCAGGGATGCTGGGGCTGAGGCCTAGATGGTTTTTTGGCCTTTTCCCCAGGGAAAAGCATAATCAATCAGAAGGTGGCTGACGTAGGTCGGGTGGGCTGGGGCTGGAGGGGATGGTAGGCTGTGAGTCTGGCGCTCCCTCTTGCTGGTGTGGGGATGGGTACTGGGAGGGCTTCTCTCCTTCACCTTGCTCTGTTGCTCTGTTGCTCAGGCACCCATTGCCAAGAAGTCAGACTGGAATTCCCAATGGGATGGGGCAGTCCCAAGGCACATGGAATCTTTGGTGGGACTCATACACCCTGGATTCCTGTGAACTCCTCAGTCACTCTGGTAAAAAACTCCAATATTGTTCCTTTTAACACAGTCATCACCCAGTACCCTGTTAAACACACAAATGCACCTGGGGCAGCCCTTGACCTTACGGAGCCCACTTTCTTTGCAAACAACACAAATGTTGAGATGGAGCAGGAAGGAACGGTTACACCGGAGCATCCAGAGTCCCCAACCCTGAGGAGTTTGACATGGGAAAAATGCCTCTGAGTAGGGCAGAGGAATGCTCAGAGGGCTGCAGGGTCCTGGGAAGTGTCTGTGCCTCAAAGTGTGCCCTGTATTCATACCCTGTCTTTCCCCACTGCTTTTATTTGCTTTGCTTTCGAATCTGTGATTCACCTTCTTTGCTCTCACCTCTTTCTTGGGCCCTTTGGTTAAGGGCAGGCTGAGTTACTGCATATGGCTGTGTCCCAGCCCTCTGCTTTACCTGGTGACTAAGGGGAAGCCTACACCAATTCAACAAGGCTCGCATTTTAGGAGCCGACAAAAATCTTAGACCCAGAAGCCAGGTGTGCAGAAAATGCATGTTGGCTTCCCTTTAGCACAATCTAATTTCCCAGGCTCCATTCTGTCTGGGTAAAGGAACATTATTCTTGGTTAGCTGAAGTCTCCTGCTTCTCCTGCAGATGTGTCTAATGCTGGGGGCTGACATTGCTTCCCTTGGGGGCTGGGAGATGCTTTCCTGTCTGGTCTTTGGTTGTCAGAGCCTGCTGTTCGCTGCTGTTGTCTCTTATTCTCACTCCACCCCAGCTCTGCTTCAATCCTACGCTCTCCAGGCCACAGCCACTCACTTGGACCTCCCATGAGGCTCTTGGGAGCTCCCACCCATCCTGGAGGCAACCCATGTGAAACCGGGCCTGGCTTGTTGATTCTGAATCACCAAATAGGCATCTGCGCAGCCTGCCTCTCCAAGGGAACCTCAGGGTTTTGCTCTCACTCCGGCATTTGTCTGAAGCTATCTTTCTGCACAAACCGCACAAAGTGGGGATGAAGCCCACTTCATGGGCACAGGCCCTTCCCAGGACACTACAGCCTCTGCATACCCCTCCACCCTACTCAGGAGGCCTCTGTGCTGCTGAGGCCAAAGATTTACTTTGAAAGACCAAATATTCTTCCTGAGCCCTGGTCTTAACCTGGGGCTGAAGCTTTGCTCTCAAAGGTAAAGGTGAAGGCCTCCATTTTCCTCTGCTCTCTGCAAATTGCCTTTGGCTGAAGCAGGGAACAGGAAATGAATGACCAAGTTATGTGGCCTGGGAGAGGGAGAAGAGCTCAGTCAACAGCTCAGGAAATCCCGCCATACCTACTTAAGGGGAAGAAGAGAGAAAGGAGAATAAAGAGAGATTGTTTTCCTTTTAATATAATGCAGATTAAATTTTAGATTAGTGTTTTTTTTTTTTTTCTACATTAGGTCCCTTACGTGGCAGAAAATTCCAAAATATATTAGTAAAAATGAACCCGTCTTACACACTCTTGGGGTTTCATTGAAATGTTGAGAAGTTAAGAAACTTTGTTAGATTTTTTTTAACTTAATTTTTAAAAAATAGCCTATCAAGGAGTTTTCAAAACTTTTTAGGTGTATAAACACCCTATTTCGGAAACCACCGTATTTTACACTTTCACTTCCCACCTACACCAGATCAGTGACAAGAAAGTGTCTGAAACAAGGTGCAAAATCAAGGTTCTCAGAAACACGCTTGGGACCTCTCGTTCCGCAGCATCTGCTTGGCTGCTCTTTCCGCCTGGAGTGTCCTTAGCCCGTGCCCCTTTCGAACTCCGGCCCTTTGTCTGTGGACTAGCTCTAGCGCAGTCTCCCAGTGTTACCTGGCAGCATCCTCCTTCCTGGAGCAGGAGAAGTGGCTCTCTCTTCTGTGTTTCATCATCCATTACGACTGCTCTCACACCGGATTAGAAAGATTTGGTCACCCGAGTGCCTCCCTCCTCTGTGCTGTTGGACTCCATGCTTTACATACTCCTAGATGCTGTTTTTCACATACTTCTAAATTTTCAACCTGAGAAATCTGAAGCCATCCCCTAACCTTACCTGGTTACCTGTTGGAAAATGTGTTATCCCAGTGATAGAGTCTTTGGATCCTAGGCATCTGGACTTGCAAGAGTCTCATGTCAGTTTCATGTGCTTACAAAAGTAATAACAGAGAGGGACACAGCTGTGAGTTTTTCCCAATGGCCAGCGAGTGCTTCGTTCCCCGTATCATGTTTTATTTATTTATCTGTCCCCAGGGCTAGTGCAGTTTGGACATAGGTTGCTATGGGTTGAATTGCACACCTGCCAAATCCATATGTTGAAATCTTAACCCCTAGTACCTCAGAATGTGACAGTATTTGGAGAGAGTATTTATAGAGGTAATCAAGGTAAAAGGAGGTCTTTAGAGTGAGTCCTAATTCAATATGACCAATGTCCTTATACAGAGGGAAAATCTGGACACAGAGCTGTATACATCCAGGGAGAACGTCATGTGGAGATGAAAGCAGAGATCAGAGTGATGCATCTCCAAGCCATGGAATGCTGAAGATGGTGAGCAACCCACCAGAAGTCAGGAGAGAGGTATACACGGTTTCTCCCTCACAGCCCTTAGAAGGCACCAACCCTGCTGAGGCCTTGATCTCTGATCCTCAAGGATGTGGAGTAACTGTGTGAGAAGCTGTCTGAGGGCTCTCTAGAAAGTTCATAGAAAATGCTTATTATGAAAAAAACTATGCTGGATTTCAATTTTTTTGGCACCAAAATTGATTTGTACTAACTTTTTATAACATGTTTGTACACAATCTAGTTTGAGGCACTAAGAAGGATAATATGTCAGTTTGAAAAGAGCCCCTATCACAGCAATGTCAATTTCTGCTAAATTTGAAGTAAGAACAAACATCAAATTTATAGTGAAGCTTGAGGGGAAGTATGGTGAACTCACTGATGCTTTGTGAAAAGCTTATCGGGATAATACCCCCTTCCCCCAAATCAGCAGTTTACGAATAGATAACTTCTTTAAGAAGGGAGAAGTTGAGGCTGGGCACAGTGGCTAATGCCTGTAATCCCAACACTTTGGGAGGCTGGAGGAGGTGAATCACTTGAGGTCGGGAATTCAAGACCAGCCTGGTCAATATGTGAAACCCCGTCTCTACTAAAAATACAAAAAAAAAAAAAAAAAAAAAAAAAAAAAAAAAAAAAAAAGCCAGGTGTGGCAGCTGCTTGGGAGGCTGAGGCAGAAGAACCACTTCTGGAACCTGGGAGGCAGAGGTTGCAGTTAGCCGAGATCATGCCGCTGTACTCCAGCCTGGGTGACAGAGCAAGACTCTGTCGAAGGAAGGAAGGAAGGAAGGAAGGGAGGGAGGGAGGGAGGGAGGGAGGGAGAAGTTGATGTTGAAGATGAAGCCTGTAGTGGCAGACCATTCATGTCAATTTGCAAGGAAAAAATTAACCATGCCCTAATTGAAGAGACCTGATAATTAACAGACGTTTCAATTGGTTCAACTTTTGCAATTCTGACTGTAAAATTAAAGTTAAGTAAGTTTTCCACTCAATGGGTGTCAAAACCATTGCACCCAGATCAGGTGCAGACAAGAACAGATCTTTCAATGAAAATTAAACAAGTAGGACGAAGATCTTGAAGGATTTATTCAAACAATTGTAATAGGAGATGAAACATGGCTTTACCAGTACAATCCTGAAGACAAAGCACAATCAAAGCAATGGCTACCAAGAGGTAGACATTTTCCAGTCAAAGCAGAAGTGGACCAGTCAAAGCAGAAGCAGACCAGTCAAGAGCACAGGTCATAGCAAGAGTTTTTTGGGATACTCCAGGAATTTGCTGTTGACTGTCTGTAGAGCCAAAGAATGATAACATCTGTTCATTATGAGAGTGTTTTGAGAAAGTTAGCCAAAGCTTTAGCAGACAAATGCCACTGAAAGCTTCAGCAGAGAGTCCTTCTCCACCCTGACAAGACTCTGCTCATTCCTCTCATTAAATAAGGTCAATTTTGTGAATTTCAATAGAAAATCATTGGGTATCCAACTTGCAGTTCTGATTTTGCTTCTTATGACTTCTTTTTGTTTCCTAATTAAAACCAAATACTTAAAAGGCACCCATCTTTTTCAGTCAATAATGTACAAAGACTTTGTTGATATGGTTAAATTCTCAGGACCCTCAATATTTTAAGAATGGACTAAATGGGTGGTATCATCACTTACAAAAGTGTTTCGAACTTGATGGAGCTTATATTGAGTAATACAGTTTATAAAGTTTATATTTTTCATTTTTATCTTTTGATTCCATTTTCCATGAACTTCCTAAAGTCCTCTTGTACTTCTAGGAGGGTCTTGGATTAAAAAAAATAGGAGGAAGGGGCCAGGTGCCATGGCTCATGCCTGTAAGTCCAGCACTTTGGGAGGCTGAGGCTGGTGGATCGTGAGGTCAGGAGATCGAGACCATCCTGGCTAACACGGTGAAACCCCATCTCTACTAAAAATACAAAAAATTAGCCAGGCATGGTGGCAGGCGCCTGTAGTCCCAGCTACGTGGGAGGCTGAGGCAGGAGAATGGCGTGAACCCAGGGAGGCAGAGCTTTCAGTGAGCCGAGATCATGCCACTGCCCTCCAGCCTGGGCAACAGAGCAAGTCTGCCTAAAAAAAAAAAAAAAAATAGGAGGAAGGAACAAATGAGAAATTATTCTCATAGTGGCATGTCTTAACATCAAGTTACTTTTAAGTCTTTTATTCTTTTGGGAAGATATTTTCTCTTTCAGGGAAAATTAACTAAGAAACATCAGGGTCTGAGTTATGTTGGAAAATCTCTCCCCTAGTCTGACTGTCTGGCTTTATTCTGAGCTTTATTCCCCAAGCTATAACAGTGGCACTTGGGTGGGATGAGAGTGGGGTGGAGCTCACATCTACATGGTGGAAGACCAAGGCAGACTCTCACACCCAAGTCTTGATTCTTTGTGCTGCTTAGCTGTTGCTCACACCATTTTTCCTGCTTGTGTCCAGATCTGAATGAAACTGATGACTGTTGGAGAAGCCCTTGTCATCTGACTCTCTCTGTTCCTCTGCCAAGTAATACCATCAATGATGCTATTCGTAGAAACATTTCATGTTTGAGAGCTGTTAGGAGTTGAATTGCCTTCCCCCAGAAGCTGTTGAATTCCTAACCCTTTATATCTGTGAATGCGACTTTATTTGGATATAGGTAGGGTCTTTGCAGATGATCAGATTAAGATGAGGCCAGTAGGGTGGGCCTTAATCCATATTACTACTGGTCCTTCTGAAAAGGGAAAATGCAGATACAGACAGATGCACTCAGAAGAATTCTGTGTGAAAATGAAGGTGGAGATCAGAGTGATGCATCTCCACACCAAGGAACTCTAAAGGTCACCAGCAAACCACCAGAAATGAGATGAGAGGCATCTAAAGGGTTTTCCTTGCAGCTTCGGAAGGAACCAACCCTGTTGACACTTTGTTCCTAGACTTCTAGCCTACAGGTGATTGTGTAAGCATTTCTGTGGTCGAAGCCACCCAGTTTGCAGTAGACTAACACAAGAGATCATTGAAAGTGCATATCCAGAACAGTGTGCCATTTGCGGGAGGGAAGTCCAGTTGGCCCTTTCACATACACGAATATCTCACATTTAAAGACACAATTCCAGGCTGTCTGTGGACACTCGCAAGTGCCCATGAAAGCCGCCTCAGCCGTAAGCTTCTTGGAATCACATTGTGAAGTATTTATTTTTAATTACAGATTTTTTTTGATGATCCTCTGCTCTTCTCTTTTTGTTTCCTTGGCATGTCACTCATCTGTTCTGGTGAGTAGACTGCCTGCTGTTTACGATGAGAAGTAGCCTGTGCTTTGGTCTGGGCTCCTGAGGCCCGGTTGCCGGCAGTCCTTGCTGTCTCTGGGTTGGAAGCCGTGATGCCTGCTCGTGGGCTTGCTCTCTCCTCAAGCATGAAAGTGGAGGCGTCCTTCTGGCTCTATTTTCAGCTTAGCTTGGTGAGGCCACAAGACTCTATTGACACGTGAAGGGGAAGCACAGAGCCAAAGAGGGTTTTACTTTTCCTCTTCAACAGGGCTAGCACTCAGGGATTGAGCGGAGAGAGTTGTGAATCCTGGGTTTTGAAACTGGCCACAAACGATTGGCTCCTGGAATCAGAGAAGGAACAACCAACTGTGCCTAAAATAAACAGTGTTTTCCAGCCTTGCTGGATGGCTTTAAAAACCCGAATACATATGCATTCTCATTAGCCCATAGCACTCAGCCATCTTCACCCCCATTAGAGAAAGCCAGTCTGCTGCTTGCCCTCCTCAAGTCGCTGCTGAGCTCATAGCACATGCGGGGGTTCTGGAACCTCGCAGATGTATTGCTGCAGACACCCTGTAGACGAGAGGTGTAGGTTAGGGGCACAGGCAAAGGAGCGGTCACTCCTAGACCCGAAGCATCTCTTCCATAGACGTCACAGGATATATCGTCCCAGCCAACTCCTCCCCAGCCTTTCAGGGAAGGTGAACACAATTCCACACTAGAGTGGCTTTTAAAGAAAAATGACATGTGTGAACTCTTCCCAGAATTCTATGAAGTGAATGAGTTTGCATTACTTTTTCTAGCTTATGACCTGAGTCTTTTATTTTTTCACATACATTTAATTGTGTCTTTCAAAACCTATTTTTGCAGAACCTACCCCTTGTTAGCACTGGGCTGGATCCCGGGAAGGATAATTATGGGTGGGACTTGGTAGCCGCCCTCAGGTGTACAATCCCATAAAGGAGAGATGCCATATGCAGAATGATGAAATGCAACATGAGGCTAAGTGTCCAGCATAGGTTATGGAGGGTAGATTAGGGAGCGATTGGTACCCAGAGGACAGCTGTGCTGCCTTGGGCCTGTATGTCTGCAGAGGTTCACAGGAGTGGGGCAGTCTTGTTCAGGGAGGGCTGAGGGGTTCTCCGAATCTTATCAGGTAGGACAGGGAGACTTTAGAAAGGATTGGGGCATTCTGTTTGTGGGGATGTTATAAGCAAAGTCTGGAGCAGCTGTGCGTTGGATTTCACTGGGCTGCATGGAGCAGATGTCTCTTGCTGGGGAATGATGGGATGTAAGACTAGAGACAGAACAGACAGAGGCGATGTCTGCCTTGAGGCAGACAGATTTCAACTTGGTCTTGTGGGCCTAGGCAGTGAGAAGCCTGGAAGGTGTCTGAGCTTGGAGGTGACCTTATAGAGCCAACTTTAAGGAAGCTTGGTTGGGTGGCAGAGTACACTGTATGAAGGCACAGGAGAGAGAAAGGACAAATGCACAAAGGAAGGATCCAGAACTCCGGGGCAGGCTGGACAAGTGGGCCTGAAGGAAGGGGAGGGGTGAAGGGAGACCTGACCATGGCTTCTGCCTGCTTGACCAAGTTTGGCGTGTACATTAGAATATAGGGAGTTTGAGGCCTGAGGACCCTTGTTCTTTTTCAATAAGTAATGATATTTTAAAAACCATCTCTGGGTTTTATCATGAACAGAGGCTGAATTCCATGCACAGTGAGGACTGTGTTATTTACTTATACTTGTTGAATAGTAAACAGCATTGAAGAATGTTTGTAAAGAAACCCAAATTTCCTTTTCCATTTCTCAGTATTAACTTTCTTTTTATCAACTAGAGACACAATTGAATACTATTTTCTTAAACCTCCCTGACAGAGCAGAGGTATACACTGGGGAGCGTGGGAGCCTCTATTTGGCAAAGGGAACTTCTCCTCTTATTCCTATATGAAAAGGGACATAAATTTGGGGAGAGCTTGCTCCTTGCCTACGTTTCTGTGATCCATGGTTAACAGTCTCCTCAAGTGAATTTCAAATTCTCTTTCCAATAAGCTGCAGAAGTACTTAAATCATTTATTCGTTCTGGTCCTGAAATGACAGTTACTCACTAAAGTCCCAAAGTGTCCCAAACCATGAGGTGTCCACAGTAAAATGACATGTTTAAAAGTTGCCATAAATGCTGGTAACTGCACATGATAATAAATCTGAGTCATTTCACATGGCCAGTTGGGTCGGTAATGCAAGACATGTACTTAAAATATATATCTTCTTGCCTTTCAGGCTATAAAGATTAATAAATTTTGTGAATTTTCAAGATAAAGTGTGAGACATTCTGAATTTTATGTGACTATCTTGCATGGTGACAGTAACCATGTTCTGGCCCTTGGAACAGGAGGTAATTTACTGTTGATGGTTTCTTGGCATAATATATATATACGTATTTGGGGGGTAATAATTTAAAATCACCCAGCACATGGTCTCTGATAAGGTGCATAACTCAGGTACTCAGAGTTGTTTTATAGGAAAAGAGATGCATGCACACCGTGCGATTGCAATCCGGGCACGTTCTCCTTCCTCAGGAATGACAAGGGATGGAAACCTGGCTCCCCACGGGGAACAATAAAGCATGCCTGTGAAAAATGAATCCTGGACCTGAGCTCAGGGCCAGAGTGCTCCAACATTCGGAGCTCTCCCAGGACTTAGTCCAGATTTGCTTCTGTCCAGGCCAGTGACCACTTGAAGCTGTAGAGGGAAGGGGAGGGAGGGTCCCCTTCCTGAAAGGGAAGTGCTGTGAGATGTGGCTGCACTGATACCAGTGGGCACCTCTGTGCCCCCAGCCTTTAATCATTCTTGAAGGTTTACTCTCTGAGCATGGCTTGAGAAGACAAGGGAAAGCAATGGAGATTAGCCATCACAGCCAAATTCTGCCTGATGTGGAGGCCTGAGTCCTTTTGTGCAGGTGACTCACTGCCCTGCTGAATGGGTGGAAGGAACAGTGATCAGACTCAAACACTCTGGTTTTCTTCCCACCTGTTTCTCAGAAGTAGTAAGTGCAGGGCTCAGTTCTGCCTGTGCGTGTGTGTGTGTGTGTGTGTCTTTCTCTCTGTGTGTCCTGTGTGTTTCTCTCTGTGTGTGTCCCTCTTTCTCTGTGTTTGCTGTGTCTGTGTGTGTGCACATGTGTGTATGTCTCTCTGTGTTTCTCTTTGTGTGCATGTGTGCCTCTCTGTGTGTTGGTCTCTGTGTGTGTCTCTCTGTGTGTGTGTCTTTGTGTGTGTGTCTTTGTGTGTGTGTCTCTGTGTGTGTGTGTGTGCACGCATGCATGCATGTATGTCTCTCTGTGTCTATGTATGTGCATGTGTGCCTCTGTGTGTTTCTGTGTGTGTGTGTGTGTTGTGGAGGGGCTGCTAATGTGTTCTCACAGTGATTGTGCTGCCCTGCCCCTCCTTGGAACAACCTTATTTTTGGGTGCAGTAGCTGGGCGAGCTGGAAGCTGCCAGATGCAGCACATGACGGAGGAGAGGGGCCTGGAAACTTTTGCAGTTGTTACTCAAAAACACTCATGCAGCTCCTCCTGTGTGCCAGGCCAGGTGCCAGGAGCTGGAAGGAATACAGAGAATGAGCCTGCCGCTTTGGAATCTCATCTCCTGGAGGAAGAATAAGTTATCTACTTAGGTATTCAATTTTAACTGGTATTTAATTACAGCCATACAAGTGGTTCCATTATTAGTCAGGATGAACTAAGTTTTGCTACAATAACAAATTTTCCCAGACTCTCAGTAGCTTAATGGAACAAAGGTTGGTGGCCTGTGAATACTGTCTGTCCAACAAGGTGGTGCTCTGCTCCATATAGTCACTCAGGATTCAAGGCTTAGGCAATGCATTCTGGAACATGAGGCTTCTTTAGCCTCTGTAGTGGGGAAGAGAGACAAGAGACTCACTCACAAGCTTCTCTATCATACTACCTTATAATGGAAGTGTTGTTATTAGCCTTTTTACATCTGAGGAAACTGAGGCACAGAGGAGTCAAGTAACATGTCCAAAGTTTCACAGCAAGTGAGTAGCAGAACCAGGATTATGAGCTCCAGCCATCTGGCTCCAGAACCCCTGTTCTTGTCATGCTCTGCCATCTAATTAAAGTGTTTCTTGGGAAGGGAATGAAGAGATGTCAGACAGGCCAGGGGCTCAAGGCACTAGAAAAAGAATTTATCAGAAGAAGGAAAGTATGTCAGGGAATGACAGGGAAGGATAAATGAGCAAGGCTAGAATCCCAGAAAAATAAAGAGACTTAATCTTGGCTGGCAGAATAGCTTTTGCAAATTCTGGATTAGAAGCCTGGTTTAATCAGTTTGGGATGAAAGCTATAGAAAATGCAGACACAGGGTGGATCTTATGGATTGTGAAGTCAGGGAGGTCTGAAATAAAATAGAAATGGCCCAAGGAAACCTTTCATATTCCTTTTTGTTTCCATATACATCTGGCCACGAAAGCTCTTTGGTGGTTTATCCCAGCTCACTGCTTCCTTAGGGCTCTTTCAAACTCCTCGTATCTGTGGAAGCATGGATAAAGAGTACGGCAGACATGGGACACACCCATGTTGCTTTCTGGGCATGCTGTAGGACGCCACTTTTTGGCTGTGCACCTGAAGCAGGAGGCAGCAGAGCAGCACCTAGCCCCCTGCAGGTGAAGCTGAAGACTGCAGCTGCAGCTCAGGAATTCCCCAGTAGGACAGGAAAGCAACCACAGGCAAGATAAAGTCAGAGAGAGCCAACTGTTTATAGCGTCCAAGCTCTTCCTGGGTTTGGTCCAGCCTATTAAAAGATAATAACCTCTTAAAGTATTTCAAAGGATGTGTTAGCAATGTTTAAGAGGAAACATAATTGTCACCACAGCCTGGGTAGTGTGCAATTGAGTAGGAGAACATCTTCAGGATAGGATGGGTTATGGGCAAGATTGTGCTGGGAGAGGAGCTGGTTTGAACTGCAGAATCCAGAAGCTACAGTGGCTGCCCAACCAGTGAAAACACCCACAGATGCTATAACTGCTGGGTATAGGTCACCTATGAAATAAACCACTCATGCTGGGGTCTCACTTTCTAAGCCATTACCAGCTGCAAGGGTTGGCTTTGTGAAGACAAAGGGAAGTTTACCTTGTAAGGATGTAGGCCATGTGGAGATATAGAATTATAGGAGCACAAAGTGCATTACTGACCTCACTGTTTTGCTGCCCGTAGAGTAGCTCATCCTGCTTTGTGAGGCGTTGCTGTGAGTTGCCTTGAGGCAGGTTGGGAGGAAGAGCTGCCTGAAACCCTTTCTTGAGTCTTCTTTAAGGATGCTGATCAGGACCCATCTACCATGGGAGGACAGTGGGGATTCCTCCATGAGTCAGTGCTGAGCTGATCTGGCTCATTAAGAGATGCTTCTTACCACTGGGTTCGGTGGCTCACGCCTGTTATCCCAGCACTTCGGGAGGCTGAGGCAGGCAGATCACCTGAGGTTGGGAGTTTGAGACCAGCCTGACCAACATGGAGAAACCCCGTCTCTAATGAAAAAATACAAAATTAGCTGGGCGTGGTGGCACATGCCTGTAATCCCAGCTACTCAGGAGGCTGAGGAAGGAGAATCACTTGAACCTGGGAGGCAGAGATTGCAGTGAGCCGAGATCGCGCCATTGCACCCTAGTCTGGGCAACAAGAGCAAAACTCCATCTCAAAAAAAAAAAAAAAAAAAAGATGCTTCTCAGAAAGAACTCTTTCTTTGCATCTCATGGATAATCTGAATCGTACAGCTGGTTGAACTACCTTCTTTGCCACGGCTGCTGGGGTGCCCAGAGCAAATGGCCATGGCATGCATGCTGTCACCCAAGTGGCTTCCTCTTATTTTTCTTATAATTTCCTCCTTTGTTACTTATTCTGTTGTATTGTTTATATTTTGATAAGCTCACTTAAATTCATTTTGGGAGAAGATGGGATCTAAACCAAGAAGTAGATAAATATGTGTGCTTCAGAGCGTAGTCATTGCAGAGTCTATCCTGGGAAGAGTGGCTCCTTTGTTTGGGATGCCTTTCTGGTATGAGGGATGGGTTCAATTCCTTCCATCCCTTGCTAGAAGTATGTAGTCTTTGACTGATGGATTGACTGAGTCACTGATTTGTTCTATGGACACTTATTATGTACCAGGCCGTGTGCTAGGCCTGAGGAGGGTGACGGTGACCTCAGAGCTATGTTCCAGTTGTGGGAGATAGGCAAAGACTATGTAAGTGGGCAGAGACACTAATTACACGTAAGAACCACTGCCTTGAAGGGAGAATGAGGATGAGGGTGTGTCTTTGGTGGGTTGCCATAGCAAAATACCATCTACTGGGAGGTTGAAACAACAGACACTGATTTCACATGCTCTTGGTGGCTGGAGGTCAGAAGATCAAGGTGTCAGCAAGTTTTATTCTGAAGCCTCTTCTTTTAGCTTGTAGGCAACCGCATCTCACTGTATGCTAACATGACCTCTTCTCTGAGAGAGAGAGAGAGAGAGAGAGAGAGAGAGAGCGAGCTTTGGTGTCTTTTCTTACAAGGATGTTGATCTTATTGGACCCCATCCTTATGACCTCATTTGACCTTAATTATCTCCACGAAAGCTTCATCTCCAAATCACATCACACTGAGGCTTGGGGCTTCAACATAGGCATTTTGGGGTGGGCACAAACATTCGGCCATGACAGGGAGGGAGAAGATCTACTTCCAATAGGGTGACGCAGGAAGCCCACTCCACGGAGGGCAACATGCATGCTGGAATGGAAAGGATGAGAATGAGGGGGCTGTGGGAGAGGAGGGTGGGGAGGAATGAGAGGGCACGAGGCAGAGAGAACAGCCAGCACAAAGGCCCTGAGGCTCCCTGAGCAGCTGGTGTGGTTGGAGCTTACTCAGCTGTGGAGAGTAGCACAGGGGAGGATGCGAGATGGGTGGGGCACGAGTGTGCAGGGCCTTGTAAACCAGCTATGGTGAGGGTTTCGGGTTTCCTACCACATCCAGTGCAGCGTTACTGAAAGATTGTAAGCAGAGGGATGTCATGATCTGGCTTAGGCTTAAGGAGCTGTGTGGACAGTGGGTTGGAGGGATTGGGAATGGAGGCAGGAGACTGCTTGTCAGTTTTGGTAAGAGGCTGGGACCATGGTGATGGCCATGGTCTAGAAGAGAGAGTGGAGTCTGTTGATGGAGGAAATGTGAGTGACAGGGAGAGGGAGCACTCAAGGGCGACTCCTAGGCTCTAGGCAGAACATTTAGGTGCATGGCGATGCTGTTTACTGAGCTGAGGGAGTGTGGAAGGGAACAGAGACAATGTGTATGTAATGGGTAATTGCATATGTCAATTTGGCTGGGCTAAGGGATGCCGAGATAGCTGGTAAACATCGCTTTGGGGTGTGTCTGTGAGGGCATTTCCAGAAGATACTAGCATGTGAATCAGTAGACTGAGTAAAGAAGATTACCCTCACCAATATGGGTGGGCATTATCCAACTGAGGACCTGAATAGGGCAGAGACAGGGCAAACTCACTCTCTCTGCTTGATTGAACATCTTCTCCTGCCCTCGGACATTGGTGTTCCTGGTTCTCTGGCCTTTGGGCTCAGACAAGGTGATATGGTTTGGCTGTGTCCCCGCCCAAATCTCATCTTGAATTATAGCTCCCAAAATCCCCACGTGTCATGGGAGGGACACAGTGGGAGGTAATTAAATCATGGGGCTGGTTTTCCCATGCTGATAGTGAATAAGTCCCATGAGATTTGATAGTTTTATAAAAGGCAGTTCCGCTGCATATGCTCTCTTGCCTGCCACCATGTAAGACATGCCTTTCCTCCTCCTTTGCCTGCCTCCATGATTGTGAGGCCTCCTCAGCCATGTGGAGCTGTGAGTCCACTAAACCTCTTTTTCTTTATAAGTTACCCAGTCTCAGGTATTTCCTCATCGCCATATGAAAATGGACTAACACAACAGGGGTTATACATCACCTCCCCTTGAGACTTGAACTGAGTTACACCGGTTCACTGTCTGCAAGCTGGAGGCTTTCCTGGGCCTCCAGCTTGCAGACAGCAGAGTGTAGAACTTCTCAGCCTGAGTAACTGGGTGAGCAAAGTCCCATAATAAATCTTCTCTTATGTTTCTCTATATGTCCTGTTGTTTCTGTGTCTCTGGAGAACCCTGACTAATGTAGTGTGTAAGGCACCCAGTCATAAGGGCAGACTATCCTTCCATTAATGACCTCATTCCAGGTATATCTGTAGCCTAGACCACTCTTCTAGGAAAATTCTATTCCCTTCTTGTCTCTTCCATGTGGAAATCTCACAGACATCGCAACCCAACTCATCCAAATCAGATGGTAACCAGGGGTTTAATGTTAACAGGTGTTATCTGCTGCTGCTGGTCCGCCATTGTCCTAAGCATTTTATACACATTTTCTTATCCTAGAAAGCCCCTGTAAGATAGCTGTGCTAACAAGTCTCATTTTGCAGCTGAAGAAATGGAGGTGCAACTGGCTCAAAGAACTTGGCTTCATTTAGAGAGTGCCTGGGATGAGACATGTGGAGAGCCCGGCCTGAGCCAACACTGAGGCTCCTGGACAGGAGGTGAGTAAGGAAGAAGGGGCAGGGAAAGAGGGACACCGGGGGAAAGGAGGTGGGTGTAGGAGGAAGGACATCACAACTGTGTTGAAAGTCCTAGCAGCCTGACAGATGAGGGAAGAAGGCCCTGCAATGAACCTTGTGACCTTGGAAAGAACAAGTCCTCTTGCCCCTGGGGCCCACTGTCTGAGTCCCTAGGAAGTATATACACAAAGGGTTTCAGAATGCAGAGTTTGCAGATGTGGGCTGCAGCTGCACTCTCTGTGGGATTGGATGGAATTCACAGCTAGAAGTGGTTATGTCCCCGGCTGCTGAATGTATCAGCTGTTGGTGCCGCTTTAGTTTTATTGAGTGGGAAGGATGTAGACCCTGAGTCTGGAGAATGGGACTGGGCTGGCTGTGGAACCTGGGGAAGAGAATGAGACCACACAAAACCTTTATTCCTTGTTCTTGGCTTCTTGTTAAACAGGCCCAATGCCACCGGATTAAGGAGGTGAGGGGGCGGTTGTAAGAAAGTAAGAGATCAGTCTGAAGATTATAAACATGGGCCAGTGCAACAAAGGGAAATTCTTGTGTCAATATTTTTCTGAGCCAGCACTTGGGAGATTCTGATTTCCTTAATAAAATGATAACAAACTTTTTTTGTGTTAATAATGTAAGGTGAACATTTCCTTCATGTTTAAGCCACTGACTGTACAATGAACAAAAGACATTTAGATACAGGCATATTTTGAGGATATGGCAGGTTGGGTTCCACACCACTTCTATAAAGCAAATATCACCACAGAGTAATTTATACAATTTCTTTGGTTTTCCAGTGCATGTAAAAGTCATGTTTACATTATACTGTAGCCTAGTAAGTGTGCAATAACCACTCCTCATCTGTCTAAGAAATGTACATACCTCAATTAAAAGATATCTTATTGCTAAAAGATGCTAAAGGTCATCTGAGCCTTTAGTGAGTGGTAATCTTTTTGCTGATGGAGAGTCCTGCCTCCATGTTGATGGCTGCTGACTGATCAGGGTGGTGGTTGCTGAAGCTTGGGGTGGCCGTGGCAATTTCTTAAAATGAGACAACAATGAAGTTTGACACATCAATTGACTCCTACTGTCATGAAAGATTTATTTGTAGCATGCAATACATTCAGGACAACATTTATTTGTAGCATGCAATACAGTTTGGAATAGCATTTTACCTACAGAACTTCTCTCAAAAAATGGAATCAAGCCTCTCAAACGCTGCTGCTGCTTTATCAACTAAATGTATGGAATATTCTAAATCCTTTGTTGTCATTTCAACAATGTTCACAGCATCTTCACCAGGAGGAAATTCCATCTCAAGAAACCACTTCTTTTCTCACTCATAAGAAACTACTCCTCGTCTGTTCAAGTTTTAATATGAGATTGCAGTAGTTCAGTCACATCTTCAGGTTCCACTTCTCATTCTAGTTCTCTTGCTGTTTCCACCACATCTGCAGTTACTTCCTCCACCAAAGTCACAAACCCCACAAAGTCACCTATGAAGGTTGGAATCAATTTCTTCCAATCTTATGTTAATGTTGATATTTTGACCTCCTCCCATGAATCAATGTTTTTAATGACATATAGCATGGTGAATCCTTTCCAGAAGGTTTTCAGTTGACTTTGCCCACATCCATTAGAGGAATCACTGTTTATAGCAGCTATAGCCTTACAAAATGTATTTTTTAAATAATAAAACTTGGAAGTCAAAATTGTGCCTTGATTCATGGGCTGCAGAATGGATGTTGTATTAGCAGGCGTAAAAACAACATTCATCTCCTTGTACATCTCCCTCAGAGCTGATGGGTTGACCAGGTGTATTATCAGTGAAGAGTGCTATTTTTGAAAGGAATCTTTTCTTCTGAGCAACAGGTTTCAACAATGGGCTTAAACTATTCCACAAACCATACTGTAAATAGATACGCTATCATCCAGGCTCTGTTATTCCATTTTTAGAACACAGCCAGAGTATGTAATTCTTAAAAGCCCTAGGAGTTTTGGAATGAACATTGGCTCCAATTTAAAGTCACCAGGTGCATTAGGCCCTGATAAAAGAGTCAGCTTGTCCTTTGGAACCAGGCATTGACTTCTCCTCTCTGGCTATGAAAGTCCTAGATGGCATCTTCTTCCAATAGAAGGCTGTTTTGCCTACATTGAAAATCTGTTGTTTAGTGTGGTCACCTTCATCAATGATCTTAGCAAGATCTTCTGGATAAGTTGCTGTAGCTTCTATATCATCACTTGCTGCTTCACCTTTTTTTTTTTTTTTCTTTTTTTTTTTTTGACGTTCCACTCTTGTTGCCCAGACTGGAGTGCAATGGTGTGATCTTGACTCACTGCAACCTCCACCTCCTGGGTACAAGCGATTCTCCTGTCTCAGCCTCCTAAGTAGCTGGGATCATAGGCACCCACCAGTGCTCCTGGCTAATTTTTGGTATTTTTAGTAGAGACGGGGTTTCACCATGCCTGCTGGCCAGGCTGGTTTCGGACTCCTGACCTCAGGTGATCTGTTCGCCTCGGCCTCCCAAAGTGCTGGGATTACAGGCGTGAGCCACCACACCTGGCCCACCTTGCATTTTTATGTGATGGGGACAGCTTTTTTTCCATAAGCCTCAAGAACCAACCTCTGCTAGCTTCAACCTTCTCTTCTGCAGCTTCTTCACCTCTTTCAGCCTTCATTGTATTGAAGAGAGTTAGTGTCTTGCTCTGGATTAGGTTTTGGCTTAAGGCAGCATGGCTGGTTTGATCGTCTATTCAGATCACTTACACTTTCTCCATATCAGCAATAAAGCTATTTCACTTTCTTATTCATGTGTTCACTGGAGGACCACTTTTAACTTCCTTCAAGAACTTTTCCTTTGCATTCACAAGTTGGCTGTTTGGTGCAATAGCAACAGATAGCTTTCAGCCTATCTTGGCTTTTGACATGCCTTTCACTAAGCTTGATCATTTTCAGCTTTTGATTTAAAGTGACAGATGTGCGACTCCTCCTTTCACTTGAACACTTAGAGCCCATTGTAGGGTTATTATGGACCTAATTTTAATATTGTTGTGTCTCAAGGAACAGTGAGGCTTGAGGAGAGGGAGAGAGATGGGAGAGCAGCCAGTCAGCAGAGCAGTCAGAACATACGAAACTTTTATCAATTAAATTTGCCATCTTATATGGGCATGGTACCACAAACAGTTATAATAGTAACATCAAAGATCACCGATTGTATGTCATATGTCACCATAACAGACATAACGATGAAAAAGTTGAAAATATTGTGAGAATTGCCAAAATTTAACAGAGACAGGAAGCAGCACATGCTCTTGATACAATTGCTTGACACAAGGTTATCACAAACTTTCAATTTGTAAAAGATGCAATGTCTGGGAAGTGTGATAAAACAAGGTATGCCTTTAACTGACTTTAATTTTAGTAAATGACTTCATAAGGAAAAGGAAAAAATGTCATTGGGAGGGCACTGTGTTTGTTATAGACTAGCTAGGTCATCAACTGGGTGCTTTTGATGATACTAGCAGAGTTCTCCATGTGCTAGGACACTGTTTGAAATTCTGGTCATAGCTTTAAAATTCATAGTTTTATCAACTAAATCCCTATTAGTTACTGTAATTGAATATTCATGTTAGCTGCCACTAGTAGCAAGTTTTTGAGTCAAGATGGCCCTTGGGTTTTATTGCCAACCCTGACAGCAGGATCCTAGACGGGGTCGCTTTGCTCTTGAAGCCTCTGATGTCCAGTAGCAAAGTGGGTATAATTGCTTCTCTCTCAGATCTGTGTTGAGGAGCTCAAGAAATAACATATGTGGAAGCACTCAGATCAATTACTTTTTTTTGTTTGTTTCTACCTTATCTAGTTTCCTAGGTCAAAAGTTTGCTTGGCTAATGGAAGAAAGGAGTCCCAACCTTTCCAAGTGGGACAGATTCCCTAGCTGTGCTCTGTATATTGAATCTGCTTCTTATCATTTGTCCGCGGTCTGTGTGAGTGCTGAAAAGGAGGAGATAATTTAATGCACTAGGGAAATGGAAACGACTCCTGCTTGGCAGGGACCAGGGTGGCAAGAGAATCCAGGATGTGGCCACGCACACCTTAAAGACTACATTTCCCAGCTGCCTTTGCAGTGAATGCCATCAGTGAGACCTAATTGAGAGTATAGTGTGGGGAGTCTGGGAATGTTGCCTAAGAAAGGCTGATTTTGCTGGTGGTGCAACTCCCTTTTTGCCTCCCTCTTTCTCTCCTTCTGGAATGTGGATATGATGGCAGAACCACAGATGACCTTGAATGAGGAGGTCACATGCTGAGGATGGTGCAGCAGAAAGATGGAAGCTCAATCCCTGATGAGCTTGTAGACCTACTGTGTTAGTCCTGGATTACTCACTTCCTGTCTTTTATGGAGAGAATAAACCATCCTCTTTTTAAGTTGCTCCTCCCTCTTTTTTGTGATCTCTCTTACTACCATAAACCAAACTTAATTCCTAATGAATAGATCTGCCAAATTGTTTATATCAGAGACGACAACAGGAACACATCTGTTTACATTTTCCTTTCTCCTGAAGCCCCACCTAGTCCCAGAGGGTGGTGTGTTTCTTCACTGCTATTGCGGGCAGAAGCTACCTGGCTGTGGTGGTTGAAGTCAGCACTGCTGTTAGCCCTTGTGGGGCCTTTGTGCTAATTGAAAAAAGGCATTGCTATCCTAAGACACCTTCCTGTTCTCTGCCAGAAAAATGTCTCAATGCAAATTGACAATGTGTGGACAGGAATGGAACATGCCCTTGAGAAGCAGCCCCTGCACGAGATGCCACTGCTCAGCTTTGGGTCAATGTCCAGGCCAGTATCTGACCTTGAACTTCTCTCTAGGTCTTCCACCTTTACTTAGCAGAGGCCTCAGAACAGCCCAGCCAGGGGTCGGGGAGAGAAAGTGGCTGAGACTGTGTGAGATGGGGATGGGGCATAAGATGGATGGGGTAAGTTTCTGGCTATTAACTGCTTTCACATGAGCAGCTCATTTCTGTGCCAACCATTTGATTAGTAAGTTGGTAGAAGCCCTGCCTGTTGGCCACATTCTGGCCTGTGCTACAAGGCCACCTGGCAGGCTCAGGCTGCAGCATGGCAGGTTGTGTGCTGAGGGTCATCTACCCTAGTCCGTCCCCAGAGCTGTCTGTGCAGTCCTGAGCTCCCGTGTAAGCCAATGCTACTTTTCTGTGAAGAAGGTGGACGAAATCATTAGCAACTCTTGCTTATATAGAATATGACCTGAGCAATGAAAAGAGAAAACCCAGATCTTGGTTTTGTACTGGCTTGTGAGAAATCCTTCTTTTCCTCTCTAGCAATTTCCCTACACCCATCCCTGCCTACCCACATTGGATTAAAGGGAAGAGAGAAAAATGCCCTAAGCCCCAGAAAGGTGAAAGGTGGCAGAGGTGAAAGGTGGCAGAAAGGGAAAGGTGACAGAGCCATGATATTGCTGCTCTTGATTTTGTAAGACGGCCAACATCAGCCCATAGAAATCCGATCTGAAATAGAAGGAGCTCACCTGACTTCAAAATTTACCAAATTTGTCGTGAGGCAATCACTTACCCTAAAAAGTAATCAGGCTGTGTCATAGTTTACATTTGTGTGTGTGTGTCCTTTTCTGTTCTTTCTTTCTTTCTTTCTTTCTTTCTTTCTTTCTTTCTTTCTTTCTTTCTTTCTTTCTTTCTTTCTTTCTTTCTTTCTTTCTTGCTTGCTGTCTTGCTTTCTTTCTTGCTTTTTTGTAGCTTTGACTTGTTCTGCAAACAAAGAATATAACAGAACAATGTACGTTTCTTTGAAATGGCACCATTAATCTTGATAGCAAGTTTCTCATTCTGAAGGATAGAGACCTTTGACTGCTTCATGGAACTGTCTCCTGGTGACTTTTTTCAGATCCCTTTTTCTTGCTTTCTCTGTCTCCGGTAGCTTCCTTGAGAGTTGTGGTTTCTCAGTGTTAGATATTCAAAAGCACAGCAGCCTACAGGCCATGGCTAAATCTTCTTTACAACCAGATGCATATGAGATCTTAGCAAGAAGTAAGAAAAGTAAATGCATTATTAATAAACACACTTAAATGCGTACAATAAAATGAATGCTGTTTCCTTCAAAGTAACCCTCCCTTGCGAATATAGTCTAACCAAGCCTCCATTTCCCCACTCAGCATGGTTCTGAAACTCTCCTCCATAAATTCTCTAGAACTCTAGGACCCCCTCCCCCGCCAAAGGCCCACAAGAATCCCAACTGACTGAGGGCAAAGACACACCTTATTTCTGGTTCCCTTTTGCTTCACCACTTGACTTCAAATGACGTCAGGCTGATTCCAGAAAGCTAAGACACCCTCAGAGGAGAATGCGCCTTCATTTAGCTCACTTAGGACAGAGGCCATAGTCTTGAGGTGAGGCAGTCTCCAAGGCATAGCTCAAAAATTGTTTCTAGCAATGGAATCTTCACGTGAATGGGCACATGGCCTCCCACAGCAAGGATGCTGGCTAATGGGGAAGAATCACTGGAAATCCGAATTGAGACATGTTTCAAAAAGCAGCTTCAAAGTCTGTGACTGATCTTCCCAGTCCTGGGAAGAACAGAATTGGCCTTCAGAACCGTTGAGAGTCAGATTGTGAAACAGAGAGTTCTTGTTCCCCATATGTTTCACTCTAAATGGAACTTGAGTCCGAGCTGGAAGAGGAACTTCCAACTTCTGTCAATAATAAAAGCCTTCTTATGAGTCAAGTGCTTGGTAAATAATTTGATTGGTAGAGGGAAAAGAAATTGCATATTGAAAGGACTGTATTTCCATTAAAATGCAAGTGTCTAAAGTAAAGAAGGGCAGGAAACATTGAGCCCAAGACTTTCTGAGTTTGACTGAACCAACCTGCTGGAGTGGTTTCTGGCCATCACTTTGTGCTGCCATGTTTCAGCCTGTGCTAAGTCCGGGGGATCTGGGGTTCTGATATTTGCAAGAATAAGCAAGGACAACAGGTTTGAAGTCAAGCAATGGGAAGGCCTCCCAGAGACCTGGAGTAGGAGGGACGAGTGCCTTAGCTGCTTCTGTCTGTCCATCTTCCATCTGTCCCGTGATCAGGGTGTTTTCTGGGGCCCATTCAATGCTTCTCTGTTGGCTGGGGGCTCACATCAGCTGCCAGGGGTTCCACCTGTTTTCAGTGCTCCATGTGCAGTACTCAGAGAAATGCCTCCTGAGGGAATGAGTCCAGGGGGTGAGCGCCTTTTAAGAAATGCGGTGGCTCACGCCTGTAATCCCAGGACTTTGGGAGGCCGAGGCAGGCAGATCACTGGAGGTCAGGAGTTCCAAACCAGCCTTGTCAACATGGTGAAGCCCTATCTCTATTAAAAATACCAAAAATAGCTGGGTGTGGTGGTAGGCGCCTGTAATCCCAGCTAATCAGGAGGCGGAGGTGGTAGAATCGCTTGAACCTAGGAGACGGAGGCTGCAGTGAGCCAAATTGTGCCACTGTACTCCAGCCTGGGTGACAGAGCGAGATTCCACTTCAAAAAACAAGGAATACGAAAATGCTTTCCAGTCCTGTGCAATAGGGCCTGTCTCACGGGGTGCAGCCTGGCAGTTATGCAAGCCCCTACACAGAAGGGCCTCTGCTTGGCCCAATGCTCTGCTCCTGCTGTCTTGTCATACTTAATACTTTTTTTTTAGCAAGAGGCCCTGAGTGCCATTTGCATTAGGCAAATTCTAGAGCTGATCCTGATGAGGCTATTCTGTATGGGGACCTGCACAACTGCAGGGCTGCACCCTACGATACAGGCCCTATTGTGAAGGGCTGGAAAGCATTTTTTGTATTTCTTAAAGGGTGTTCACTCCCTGGACTCAGTCGCCCCCAAAATAACGTCTTGGATGTCTTATTTAGGTGGTGGCTGCTTGGTCTGAAAGAGCTCATGTGACTTCAGAAAATACCAAATTTGTTCTGAGAAAGCCACTTGCCCTTAAAAAAAACATGTGAGGGGAGTGCTCCTAGTCTGTCATAGTTCAAGTTCAAAGGTTATTTACAGCGTATTGCATCCGCTGTGGCGACTCCTGGCAGATCCCGAACTTAAGCAGATGTGTGTTAGAGAGCTTAATGAGTGTGTTGATGCCGATGGGAGTCGCCAGGATGACAGCAAGTGGGTGACAGGTGGGTGAGAGGAGAGACATTCTTTTTGTAAACCCCTCATTTCCACAGTCAGTCTCAGATGGTCATTCCAAACTTCTGCTGAATCTGGACCTTAACAAGCCCCACTCACCCCAGGGACAAAGTAAGGGTCATGCGATGGCCTCTGAGCTGACCTTCGAGTTCAGAGCCGCCGTGTGCCGGTGCTGTGATCACTAAACTGACTGCTTTGAAAGGTCAGCACCCAAGGCTGTAGATTTATATCTCTCTTTTATTCTACAACTAGAATATGCCACAACCAGGCAACTGTGGTGCCTCACTCAGGTGGTCTGCTTTCTGCAGTTGAAGGCGGGTCTTTTTCTTCCATCCATTCAGATTGAATCCAGGGGGTCCTCCCTGGAAGACATGTATTCCACAGAAGACTCCCCTGGAGCTTCTCCTCTCTGCACCTCAACTTTCTTGTGGGTGCAGCAGGCCACCCAGGCCCAGCCCCTGCTCACGACAGTGACTTCGGACACAGCCCCAGGCCTTCCAGGGTCTTTCTCATGCATTCTCAACCATTAGACTCCCCAGTCCTCACTCTATTGTTTCCCCTTATTTAGTAAATATTTATTGAAGATCCATTACTTGCACAAAAGACAGCAGGCCGCAAGGAAAGGGGTTTATAGTGGGAGATATGATGAAAAGATGATTAAGATGGCAAGTTCTCAAAAGTTTAGATGTTGAAGTATTATTTTCCAAAATGAGTTACCCAGGGTATTAATGGGTGTCGCTCAAAGAGAGGGTTCTAGAGTGAATATGAAACATTGGTTTAAACACAGTTAAACATTTTAAATTACTGCACAGCTTCTCAAAAGTTTTAATGTGCTAATGTGTCATCTAAATTCCCAAAAGGAGAAACATAATATATTGGACTTCTTAAAAGTATTTATGAAATTTTTTCTTGCACTGAGCTAGTCCCAGATAGAAGACTTAGCCTTAAAGGGCAAAATAAAAAGATAAGTTCTTTTTCTTTTTCACTGACAAATAAAAATTTTATACATTAATGGCTTATAATATGATGTGTTGCAATATGTATACTTTGTGGGATGGCTAAATTGAGCTACTAACATGTGCATCACCTCCTATTTTTTGTGTGGTGAGAACACTTAAAATCGACTCTCAGTGAGTCTCAAAATACATTATTAACTATAGTCACCATGTTGTACAGTGGATCTCTTGAACTTATTCCTCCTATCTAACTGAACTTTTGTATCCTTTGACCAATATCTCCCCAACCTTCCCCATACCCCTGACTCCAGCCCCTGCTATCACCACTCTTACTTTCTACTTCTGAGTTTGACTTTTTATAATAGATTCCATAGATGAATGAGATCATGCGGTATTTGTCTTCCGCGTCTGGCTCATTTCACTTAGCACAATGTCTTCAAATGTCCTCAGGGACTGCCCCTCTTTCTGCCTCTGTGGGGGCTCCAAGTTGGAATTCACGGTTACTGTAATTGGCAGGGGGCAGAGATTTGGAGCTGGAACCTCTAGAGTCTGAGCTCTACCATGGAAAGGCTGTAAGATGCTCAGCAAGTCATTTAACTCCTTGGTGTCTCTGTTTTCTCACTGATAAATGCAAAGATAATAGTGCACCTTCCCTGAGCTTCACTGAAGTGATGCCTGGCTCTGGCAGACTTGAATGTTGGCCATTGGCTCTGGTTCTCCCATGTGGAAACAAAGCCTGCGTCTCACACCCAGCAGCACGAGCAGCAGGGTCTCGGCCCAGCCAGTGTGTCCTGAGTGGCACAGGGTCAGATACAACCAGGTCCATGAACATTTGTGTCTTTGTATAAGGTCAGACTTTTACTGATGCAATTTCAGTCATAAACGCCACTAGCTGCATGGAGTTCCCAAGGAGGTGATTTTCTTTAGTGCTACCTGTTTACTTGGTAGTTAAAGCCGCAGGCACACTTGGTAGTTAAAGCCGCAGTCAGTATTGCAAACAAGACATAGTAGTATACTTAATCAATATACAAATGCTATAAATTAAATCTTCTACATCAGGAAACATTCATAGAGTAATATTTAACATCAAGAGAAAGGGGGATAGGAAAGCGGGTTAATGAACCAGTCCAAGAGGGTAACATGAACAAGGAGAATGCCCTGGTCTGATCTGGATGGACATCAGCATTTTGTAAGAAAGAGACTTTGGTGGCAGATGCTGGGTGCTGGTCATGAGTGACAGCAGGATGGGGTCTATGAAGATGGCCATCTGGAGCTGGTGAATTCTTCCTCTTTTTATAGCCCCCGAGTCCTCTGGTGAGGACTGATAAAGTAAATCTTATCTGATTGGGTATAGTCACTATTGATTAGACAAACATCTAGTTCTTGTTGGCATGATGTCTTTTAAAATGTAAGATGGAGTCTTCTTCTAAGATGGAGTCACTTATGTCAAAGGTCCTGTATACACAGGGGCTGCCCACATTTCAACACAAGGTGCCATAAGACTGCCCAGGAGGACCTGAATGCCTGGAGTGCTCCAGCCATGCTCATGCTAATGGATTTTGTCCCTCCGTCTGTCTGTGGACACCCCTGGTGTGCAGTTGGAG
Organism: Mandrillus leucophaeus; assembly: GCF_000951045.1. Taxonomy (NCBI): domain Eukaryota; kingdom Metazoa; phylum Chordata; class Mammalia; order Primates; family Cercopithecidae; genus Mandrillus; species Mandrillus leucophaeus. The sequence continues at coordinate 890,963 of NW_012102188.1, forward strand.
ATGATGAAGAGGCTTGGGTTCCTATCAGCAGCATGGAATGAGTGGAGGTGCAGGTAGAAAGAAGCTCTGTGTTTAAACTCTATTTACAGAATATGGACGTTGAGAGAGAGTGTGGGGTACTTAAGGAAAAGTTTGATTGCATTGTAGAAAACAGTTTCCGAAACTTAGACTATTTCTGAAGAAATCAAATTTTAATTCTTTTGAATTTATACAGCAACTCATCTCACAATAATTATTAAATGATAATAACAATAATAATGATACTCTTCCTCCTCCTATTATCACCAAATAGCATTTACTGGATGTTGGCAAAATGCTGGGCATTGGTCAGGAATATTAGACTTGTATTTCTCATTTGGCCCTTTAAAAATCTTTGTGATCAATCAATTACTATGTTATATAATTAAAATATTAAAATAATTAGAAATTTTATTTAATAATAGCAATAATATATTAGTGTAAATACTTTTTCGAATAATGAAATATACAATAATATATTACGCACAAACACAAATGTGTTAAGTAAACGCATTAGAGCTTGTTGCCAGCCAGGATATAATGTGCATTATCATATGCTATACCGACATTCCCATTTGACAACGGAGGGTATGATCTCTGGGTTGCTAAGTGTCATTTCCCAGGTTACAGCTCCCTGGAGGAGGCAGCTGGACTCCAGGCCCCCATGTTTCCTGAGACCTCCATAGCCTGCCTCCCACTTTGCTATGCTGCTTCTATGAGAAGATAAAGTAATTTAATTAATAGCAGCTGTTGATATGCAGGGCCACCTCTCAAGTGCTTGAAATAGTTCTCTTAAGCAGGAAATACTTTTTTTTTTTTCTTTCAAAATAATGTATTGTGTTTCAAAAGTATTTCCTCTAATTGCAGGGAATCCAAATCAAGCGCTTGCATTTCTCATAAACAAACACCTCTGTATACTTTCCCCTGACCATGGCTGACTTCAAAAGCAGGCTGGCCTGCACCAGAGCCTCAGGGCCAGAGGAGATCGCCCCAGGCAGAACCACAGACTATGCAGGGCACCTCTGCACCCCTCTGCACCCATCTTCCTGAAGTGCTGGACTTGACTTCCCTGGCAGCATTGTTCATTTCAACAGCTAAATACGCGGTCAACAACGGGTTGGTGAAAATGGGGGCGCCCAGGGGCCATTCCATGCCTTCAGATAGGGTCTGGGGTCAATGTGCAATGCATCATTTCACACAGGTTAAAAGGAAAAGCAGTCGCCAGTGCCTGTTGTTCATTTAAGGAGATTAAAATGATAGAAAAAGAGGATTTTGCATTTTAGACAGTGAGCAGTGGAATTTAAAAAGCAGTGCCAGAAATCATTCAGTATGCGTTACATTTTTTTTTTTTCCCCCAGACAGAGTCTCACTGTGTCATGCAGGCTGGAGTGCAGTGGCGTCACCTTGATTCACTGCAACCTCAGCCTCCCCCAAGTTCAAGTGATTCTCCTGCCTCAGCCTCCCAAGTAGCTTGGATTACACGCGCCTGTCACCAAGCCCAGCTAATTTTTGTATTTTTAGTAGAGACGGGGTTTCGCCATTTGGCCAGGCTGGTCTTGAACTCCTGACCGCAAGTGATCCGCCTGCCTCGGCCTCCCAAAGTGCTGGGATTACAGGCGCGAGCCACTGTGCTCGGCCTTAGTAGGTGTTACATTAAAAAATCACATGTACTCTATAAAGATGTACAATTATGTATTAATAAAAAATTAAAATAAAAAGACCATGTAAACTGCTACGTATTCCCACCGGAGAGCTGGTGAGTCTCTCCATGGGTCGTACCATTACCACAAGAGTCCTCTGGCCCACGCACACCCTGCTCCGCCCATCAGCAGCGCTCCCCCTCCTCTCCGCCATTTGCTTCTCATATCTTCCTGGGCTGATGTATCCATGCTGTGTACTCAACACTGCCTCTGGCTGGTGCAAGCCTGGAAGGGAGGTAGACGGTATGGATGGCTAAGCAGACGAGCTGGGCTGAGTGCAGCCTCGGCTGTCTATCACGTTACTACCCAGCCTCGGATTCAGGTCAAACCTGCTTGCACTTTCTGAACACCAGGAAAGATGCAGCCCGGGTCCAGATGGTTCACTTCTCACTCAGCAAATGGGAAAAAAAATGGACAAGGTGCTGCGTCCTTTGAGGTTCCTGCCCTGCAGCCATCTTATCTACTATGTCCCTCTGGGCTCAAATGGCGCTTTCCTCCAGGGCTCTCCTGGCTTCTCACCCCGCCACCTCCACAGGGTTTGGTACCTTCCTGGGTTCCTGTGGTTCCCACTGCACAACTAGATCTCTGTTCTCACTGCCTGAAATTAACATTCCTGTTTCTGCTTCTCTTGCCTTCCTGACTTCCAGGAGGTGGTGGTAGTTACTCAGCTGTGCTTCCACACCCTGGCCTTGTCTTCCTCAATAGACTCAACCTTTTGTCCTGCTACTTTCCTAGTCCTCAGGTTACAGGCAGTGGAACTTGTCTTCGGCATTTACTGAGAGACGGCCTTTCTAATTTTGTGCCCCAGTCACGGTGCCAGTCTTCTGGATCTTTCCCAACAGTGTCGACACTGTGAGTGCTGCCTGTGCACGCATTCATTGCATTCTTGCTCCAGATGGCAGTCTGTGACCAGCACGACTCAACTCCCCTCCCGTTCTGTCCCTTTCTAGCAAAATTTCCTGTATGTTACCCCAACCTCTGCTGACTCACAGGTGACTGCTGTCCTGATTTTTAACCCCACAGAATAATTCTGTCTGTTCTTGAGATTCCCATAAATGGAATTGTATAGTACACACTATTTGGTGCCTAGTGGCTTGAATTTAGTCCAGTGTTTTAGAAACACATCCCTGCCGTTGTGTCTGTCAGTAGTGTATTTGTTTGCTGGGTGATGTTCCATTATATAATTATCCTATAATTTCTTCATTCATTCTCCCGTTGTTGTGCCCTTGTTTATTTCCAGTTTTTGGCTACTGTGAGAGACAGCATTTGTAGCAGTAGTGCTAGCTAGGCGTGGACATTAGTCTTTCTCCAGAACTTGGGACAGGCCATTAAGGTCAGGACCCATGGATGTGACCCAGAGCTTGCTGACCCTCGGCTGCTTGGGACAGCAGGGGCAGTCTGACCCTAGGGGAGTCAGAGGAGGGCCACGTGGTGACCATTACACCCCAGGAGATATGGACTCAATGAACAACCCCTGTGGAAAGGGGTCAAGGAATTTCCCTCGTAGAGAACTATAGGGTTTTGTGATTTTCTTTGGTTCATTGTCAAGAGAATCAAGTTGTGGGAAATGCTAGAACCCTCCTCAACTCAGTGCACTGAGTCCCTGAATGCTCACTCAAGGAGACAGGAAAGGTGGAGTGCAGGCCTGCACAGCAGCTGCTGAGCTCTGGACCAGGGAGGGCATCGTACAATATCCAAGGAGAGAGCAAGGGAAGGAAACACCAGTTAACTCATTTAAACCTCACAATCACATGTCATCTCCATTTCATATATAGGAAAACTGAGGTTCAGATATGTTAAATAAATTATCCAGGGGCAGCAGCTGGTGTGAGAGTCATTTCTTAATAACTGACCACATGACTAGATAATTCTCAAAAGATAAAATGCAAATTAAGTGACTAATAGAAAACATTGATTATATATCAGTTTTATGCCAAATGCTATTCTTGCCAGGGTATTACAGTTAAAAAGGCAGACAGAAGTTCTTGCCCTGATGGTGCCCCAGGGTGAGATGCATGATGAACAAAGCGAACACATAGAGTATTCTAGAAGGTGGTAAGTGCCATGGAGAAAAATAAAACAGAGAAGAAACAAGGGTTGTGGTTACAGGGGTATTTGCAAGAGTAAATATCTTGACCAGGAAAAGCCTATGAGAAAATGGCATTTGAGGACAGACTTGAAAGAGATGAGAGCATGACCCTGGGGTGGGATTGAGCATTAAAGGTGAGGAAATGGCCATGCAAAGGCCCTGTGACGGCAGTGTGCCAAGACTGAGAAACTGCAGAGAGGGCAGGGTGACTGGAGTGAGTGAGTGAGGGGGAGTCATAGGAGCTGACGTCGGGGGGGGTTTCTCGGGATGAGCTCAGGTGGACCTCATAGGCCACGGTGAGGAATGACTGTTTGCTGAGTGAGGTGGGAAACCATGGAGGGTTTGGAAAGGGGAGTCACATGTCTTTAGTTGTGTTTAACAGGATCTCTCTGGCTCCTCAGTTGACAACAGATAATTGTGGGCAAGGACAGAAACATGAAGACCCATTTGGACATTATTGCAATAATTCAAGCAATAATTCAGAAGGTGACTTTGACCAGAGTGGCTGTTCCACAGATGGTGAAAAGTAGTCACAATAAGGTTCAGTTGGGAAAGTGAGACCCAAAGATTTGCTCAGGGATTGGATGAGGGGTGTGAACGAATTGATTCTGACTCCAAGGATGGTGACATTACTATTCACCGAGGTGGGGCAGGTGACAGGAAAGCAGGTTTGCAAGGAAGAACAGGAACTCATTTTTGGATACATTACACTGGGAAATGCCAAGGGCAGATGTTAGACAGCTGGATACCTGCATGTGGAGTTGAGGGAGGGGTCCAGCCTGGAAATATAAACATGGGCGTCATCAGCATACAGACTGTATTTCAAACATGAGAGTGGATGGGGTTACCTAGGGAGTGCCTCTGATATTTTGAGGTTGGGCTAGACCCAGGGCAGGAGACAGAGGAGGGGCATTCAGTGAGGGGAGAGGAAAGCAGGAAAGCAGTGGTGAACTGGAGGGAGTGTCTGGCTGTGTCACAGCAGCTCTTAGGTCAGGTAATCTGGGGGCTTGGCAATTTGGTGCTCATTTGAGTGGAGATTTTGCAGTAAAAGCCTGAGTGGGGTGGGTTCAAGGGAATTGGGGACTGTGGACACAGACAACCGCAAAGGGTTGGATGGAGAGGATGTGGGTCAAGAGAGGCTCTGTCCAGCCTGACCAACATGGAGAAACCCCATCTCTACTAAAAATACAAAGTTAGCTGGGCGTGGTGGTGCACGCATGTAATCCCAGCTACTCAGGAGGCTGAGGCAGGAGAATCTTTTGAACCCGGGGAGGAGGGTGGAGGTTGCGGTGAGCCGAGATCATGACATTGCACTCCAGCCTGGGCAACAGTGAAACTCTGTCTCAAAAAAAAAAAAAAAAAAAAAAAGGCTGTCTTCTAACTCTTTCTCATGGTAGATTTCAAACATGTGCAAACATAGGGTGAAAGAACAAATGCTTAAATGCTTGTGTCTCCACCACCCACTTCAACAACGATCTTGACCAACCTTGCTTGCTCCATCTATACCATTCCTTCCCTTGCAAACCCCAAACATGTATATTAAATTAATTGATATTGCCCCACAGCTCACTGAGGCCCTGTAAAAGTTTTTTTTTTTTTTTTTTTTTTTTTTTTTTTAACTTCTCCCCTCTCTGCTTCATTTGGGATAGGTCCCATGGGCCTGCCTTCTAGTTTGCTGATCTTTTCTTCTGCAGCATCTAATGTACCGTTCATCTCATCCAGTGAACTCTCCATTTCTGATATTTTACTTTTCATTTCTAGAAATTTCATTTGTGTGGTTTTCGTATCTTCTGTTTCTTTGCTTCTCATGTTTATGCCTTCCTTTTTGGTGGCTCACACCTGTAATCTCAGCACTTTGGGAGGCTGAAGCGGGTGAATCATCTGAGGTCAGGAGTTACAGACCAGCCTGGCCAACAAGGTGAAACCCCTTTTCTACCAAAAATGCAAAAAATTAGCTGGGCGTGGTAGCGCATGCCTGTAATCCCAGCTACTCGGGAGGCTGAGGCAGGAGAATCACTTGAACCCGGGAGGCAGAGGTTGCAGTGAGCCAAGATCGTACCACTGCACTCTGGCTTGGACAACAAGAGCAAAACTCCGTCTCAAAAAAAAAAAAAAAAAAGAAAAGAAAAAAGAAAATATTTGTAAGATTAAAAATAGCTGTTTTAAAGTTCTTATCAGATAGTTTAATCATCTCTGTAATTTCTATTGACTGTCTTTTTTAAAAATCCAGTTTATGGGTTATAGTTTTCTTGCTTCTTTGTATGCCTAGCAGTTTTTTATTAGATGCTCTATATAGTGCATTTTTCATTGTCGAGGTCTAGATTTTATTGCATTTCTATAAAGAGTGTTGGACTTTCTTTTGGAACACACTTAAGTTACTTGGGATCAGGTTGACCACTTCAAAGCTTACTTTTATGTGTTTTACGGCAGGCCCAGAGCAGCATTTAGTTTAGGACTAATTTAGCCCTACTGCTGCAATGTCCACAACTAGGGCATGGCATGGATGGGGTGGCCCACGCAGAGTAGGGAGGGGCAAAGC